>NC_140972.1:53994559-54037059 GCF_056783735.1 Eptatretus burgeri | reverse complement strand
AACTGTCAATTCGACCAACGATTGCAGAGAAATTTTTTTTCATACTGACCGGATCTTGCGTTGCACTTGTAAAATTATGACATCATAATGAAGGCACCGTTGACATAATCATGAACAAATCTTATTCACCATGGGGCGTACTTGACAATGAGCCATGGGTACATTTTTTTCCATGGAGCGGTTTCGGACATGTGGAGGTGCAAAGTTTTTCGGTTTTTCCAAGATGGTGCCTGTACCACGTGACCTATGACGTCATAATTATTATAAATTATTACAGGAGGTGGTGCACTTATTTGGAAAATTTTGTGTTAATCAGAAAAATGGTTGCTGACAAAATGAATTTTGAAATGCAGACACATACGTACCCACATAAGTACATACGGAACACGGACCGACCGATCACTTAACTCCGCTTTTCGCTTAGCGAGCACAGGGTAATTAAGGGATGATAAAGCTTTGGGGCTGTGGAATTAGTGGATATCTTTACCAACTTGGTTGAATCAGGCCAGGTACCAGCAGGGCCGGATTAACTACTAGGCCCGTGAGGCCCGGGCCTCGACCTACGAAAAATATTTGGCCTCCGAAAATTTCCGACGAGGTTTTTTTTTCAGTCTTAATTATGTGACTCGACATGTGCAGGAAGGCTGTACACACCGTGAGGGAAGGTGGCTGGCACGCTGCCAGACAGTGATCGTCTGACAGCGAGCGTGGGAACCATGTGATCACATCACAATTAGCCAATCACAGGCGTCGCCACGGTCGTCTGGCTGATGGGTGGAGTCACGTTCGCACTGAGTATGAACATCCTGGGACCCTCTTACCTTCCTGTGAGTTATCGAGCATCCTGACGCTTGCAGTTCTTCGTTTTGCTCTTATTTGTCGTTTTTTATTCTTGACTATGGCCGACGGATATATTCGGCACCACGAAAGTGGAACTTGCAAACGCGACAAAAAGAAGAGGCGTGAAACAGAAACAAAAAGACTGTCTGGATCCATCTTGAAATATTTTTCACCTCACCAGATTCGAGATGAGCAAACGGAATGTGCGCTTGCAGAGTCTTCTGATGTCAATGTCGAGGGATCAAGTAATCTCGCACTGCATCACCTTTCGAAAGCTGATGATACCAATACCGTCGCATCAAGCAACAAGAGAACCATTGGAACAACTGCAGCCAGTGCTGCGGCTCGTAGTTTCAATCTTGATCCTGCTGAATGGACTCTTTCCACAGAACTCGTGGATAATTTCATCCAGAATCCTCCCTGCCAAGATAGGAACGCAGATTTTTCGTATACGGTCCGAGTGTGTCCAGATAAAATATGGTATTTTTGGCGCGAACACTTTCAGCGGAAACTCACAAACGGGGAAACGGTGAACATGGACTGGATGCTGTTTTCTCCATCAAACGGTAAACTTTTCTGCTCCGTGTGCAAACTCCTATGTCCCGACGGTGATGATCATGAAAGCCATCACAGTAATTTTCAAATCGGATTCAATGATTGGAAGAATGCCTCTGCCCGTCTAGCGTCGCACGAGCGTGGGACTGCCCATATTCTCGCAATCAAAAAGTCACTCAAATTGAAGGTGATAGACAGGATTCACACAACATTTGAACAGCGGTACCTCCACGAGGAAGCTTACTGGACCAATGTCCTGAAGCGAATTGTCGCTGTAATATCGTTTCTCGCCGAACGAGGGCTTTCTGTTCCGGGGCACGACCGAGCAGCTGGGTTGTGCTCACAATGGAAACTATCTTGGTTGTCTTGAACTAGTCTCAAAATTCGATCCATTTCTCGCCCAGAATCTTGAATGTATGGGAACAAGGGACAGGGAAGTGTATCGTACCTGTCATCAACAATATGCGATGAGTTTATCCTACTACTGGCCAAAAAAGTGAAATCTACCATCGTGCGAGAAATAAAAGATGCTAAATATTATGGTGTTTCCATCGATTTGACGCCAGCCGTTTCGCACATCGATCAGTTGACGGTAATATTTCGATATGTGATGCAAGATGGTAGCGCCGTCGAAAGGTTTCTACAGTACGTCGTCATTGAGCATCACGATGGTGAATATCTGTTTGGAAAATTGCAAGAGGTACTGGAAGCCAATGGGATTGATCTCATGGATTGTCAAGGGCAGTCATACGACGATGCAAGCAACATGTCCGGTGTCTATTCAGGCGTACAAGCAAGAGTCTGTAAAATTAATCCATTGGCTCAGTGGGTACCATGTGCTGCGCACAGTTTGAATCTGGTAGGAGTCGCTGCCGCAGAGAGCTGCTTGGAAGCGGTCAAATACTTTGGACTTATTCAAGCCGTGTATAACTTCATGTCAGCATCTCCCCAAAGATGGGCCATTTTAAATAAGTCACTCGATGAACGTGCCATCAAACTCAAATGTTTGTCCGAGTGTGATACGAGGTGGTCAGCTCGCGCGGACGCTTGTAAAGCGTTTTCCGCAAGCTACAAGGACATAAAGAAGGCGCTAATGAAGATAGCCGAGTGCCCTAAAGACACTCCGTCAGTGAGACTGGAAGCCAAAGCATTGGCTGAGAAGATGGAACTGACCGAAACAGCAATCATGTGCGCTGTCTGGTCTGATCTACTTGGCAACATGGATCGAGTAAACAGATGTCTCCAACAACCTGGAATAGATGTCGGAGCGGTTGAGCAGCATTATGATGCCCTCTATGAATACATAGAGTCGCTTCGAAATGATGAAAGATTTGATGCATTTCAGGACCGCACAAAAAAAAAAAAGATGGTTGAGTCCATCATTTACGCTGATGATAATCGTCGGGTCAAGAGGCGAAAGAAGGGTTTCGATGAAAATGAGGAGGAAGAAGAAACTCCAAAATCTGGCAGGGTGAAGTTCAGAGTTGAGACGTACTTCTCCATACTCGATCGCCTTCTGACAGAAATCCATAGGAGAAGAGAGAGCGATCAGAAAATCACGGATATGTTTGGATTCATCCCCACGGCCAACAGCCTCGACCATGATACACTCTCTCGCAGAGCGGAGAAACTGGTTTCAGCGTACCCTGCTGACGCTGAAATGGACGTAGTTCAGGAAATAGAACTTTGCTCGAAATACTCCAAGTTCATCGATGCATCGGACATGCTCAACTACATTATTCACAACAAATTTGACAAAGACATTCCCCAATATTTTTGTTGCCCTCCGAATATATTGTTTGATGTTTGCTCCGAGCTGCGAGGGTGAACGCTCCTTCAGCACACTAAAGCGCGTGAAAAATTGTCTTCGGTCGACCGTGGGGCAGGTGCGCGTGTCCACGCTCGCTCTGCTTTATGTTGAATCTGAGTTGATGAAGCAAATCGATTTCTCCGAAGTGATCGCGTCCTTCGCCAACCAATAGGCACGAAAGAAGGTGTTTCAGCAGGGTGGAAATTGAATTTACGGTACATACATTCTTCCGAATTTGTTTTCTGTATCGTTTGTTTCTTACTTTCGAAGCCGAATTGGATTTCACAGGCACCTTGTATATTTGAAAGTCGGACAAATCACCATTTACCGCAGTGTGTTCCGATTAAATTTCATGTTCAAAATCGTCGTTTTGGTCACTCTTGAATTTGGCCTACGAAATCTCAAGGGCCTTGGCCTACGAAGACCTCAATCCGGCCCTGGGTACCATAGATTTGGAGAATAGCAAATGCAACACCATGATTTAAGAAAGGTTCCAGAGAAGAATTGGGGAACTATAGACCTGTTAGTTTGACTTCAGTTTTAGGTGAGGTGTTGGAGACATGAATTAAGGAACATATAGAGAACCATTTAAATAATGTCAAACTAATTAAAGGTAGTCAGCACGGATTTACTAAAGGGAGGTTATGTTTCACAAATTTATTGGAGTTATGTAAGACAGTTTCTGACTGGTTAGATGAAGGAAGTGCAGTGGATGGTGGTGTATATTGACCTGCAAAAAGTTTTGATGAGGTACCACATTGGAGGTTGTTAGCTGAGGTGAGAGTTTATGGAGTGGCTCATCAGATAGCTAACTGGATTGGATACTGGCTTGGTGATAGGAAGCAAAGAGTGTCTGTGAGTGGGAGAATTAAATACATTTTAAACTAAGCCAGGCTAAGCTATGAGGAGAGGCTGAAGGACATGTGACTTTATTCTGTAGATTCAAAAGGAAATGATTATGAGGATGTGATGGAGATGTTTATGTAATAGATAAATAGAGTTTATTTATGTGATGATAGATGTTTAAGATTTGAAGGGTACAGACAAAATAAGTGCTGAATAATTTTTCAGCACAATACACCGACATGACAACGATGTATAGTTTAAGAGTGCTCGTAAGAGTGAAGAAGAGGAGAGTTAGTACGACAGTAAGGCAGGCAGAGTGGTTTGGGGTGGGGCGGGGTCCGAAGATGTTGGGATGATTGTACAAGCTTGATGGACCTAATAGCCTCCTCATTCATGTTGAATCTCCTTGTAAATCCGTGTACAACTCGTGTGCCTCAAAACAATGTTCTCATACATGTCATTGATTTATCTGATGAAAATCCCTCATTTACACTTTGCAGCCAATTCCACATCATGCCTTGTGGTGACCGCCCGTCCCAATGACAGAGGACAACAGTTGATTTCCACTGAGCAGATCTTGAAGGAATCAGATACTGGGCTGACACATGCAACACGTTATATAATCCAGCAAAGTGTCACATCCTCACCTGGTCTATCCAGAAGGATATACGCAGTATCGGAAATAATTATGGAAGCAGAGGAAAAACTGAGTATAAAATGTAAACAACACCTGATAGAATTGCATCTCACATGTAAAAATAATCACACCCATCAACATGTGTTGATGTCATTCCTGCCAACCCCCTTTCATATGTCACCCTTATTCCAGAGCTCTCAAACCTGTATTATGACTCATCGATATAATGATTAACACTGACAACTGCCACTACCATAATATGAAAACGTAAAAAGAACACAAGACAACACAAAAATGCCTTGTGCTACAAAACGAAAGAAGATGAAGATCAAATTAATTAACGAAGATAAAATTATGTTTGAGTGTCTACCCTAACAGTCGACCAAAGAATAAATGCACATCATCAGTAAAAGTTTCTCAGTCTGGAGTGTTTTCAGTCACCAAAGACAAAAAAAAACAAAAATTGAAGACAGGTAAATGTACGAGTAACTTTTGTTGTATTCGCTGGTGGCTGACTTTGCTTTCCCCAACATGTAGGCGTTGGTTTAACTTTACAGCAAGGGTTGTCACAATTGATCTTGCACTGAAGGAAAGCACTCAGTGTGTCTGGATTCAAACTTTTCCTGAACTCAGAAATAGATATTGTGAACCATGAAGAATGCAAGATCACAATCAACAATCCTGTTGGGAAGACAAAACAAGAAGGTATACACTTTTGTCGGCAGGGGAAAACTGGGCAAGCCCACAGATGTCTTTAAGGCCAAAACCTCCACCCAGAATCTATCAATCATTTTCCGCTGACCCTCATTACCAGTCATGGACAGTTGGAAACAGTGTCATCATCAAGATGTTGGAAGTTCTCTCTTTCTTTTTTCAGATCTTCAGCATCAACTGAAGGAAAACATATCCCTGCCAGCCTCAAAATATGAGTGTAGTCTGTGTCTGCTTTTTTGGTATGGTACAGAACAATCAAGTCCGGCAATGAAAAATCATTGAAGGTGAACTTCGATATCATCTAACAGCACAACTCCAGCACAGCATCCTCTGACATCACCGAAGCATCTCCGTTGAAATTCTGTACAAATGAGGTCTTTGTCATAGAGATAAGTGTGGCAATTACGTCCACAGAAATATTGTCATCATCATGCTGAAGCTCTCTGTCCAATGCAGTGATTTTCTGCACATTCATCCCTTCAACAAGTTTCATTTGGACAGATTTCACGATCAGCTTTCGAAGAAGGTGAACCACCTTAAGCAAGAGAACCCAAGTCTTTGTTTCATCAGCATGAAACACTATTGAGAGTGTTCAACACTGGCAGGATGTGCTGCAAGAGAGGTATGGTCAACTTTGTGAGTGGATGTTGTCGTCTTCCATGGATACGTTTTGCTCTCTCTGGCTTCTCAACAACATGATGGCTGGAAAAGTAGCTCTTCAGTACTGACTTATAGTTCTTTTGCACACCTTTTCCAGTGGCAACCATCTAGTTGGATAGTGCTCGAGAATTTCCTGCTGGTCAACCGCAGCAAGCAGGTGAAACTCCCTGTACTCCACTTTTCATTTTGATCTGTGCTCAAAAAAAGTCGAGATCGTCCATAAACAAATTATATACAGGAACAGAGATAACAGAGATTTTCTTCATGGCAGATTCCACTCAGGTTTACAAGATGACAGATGTAACAAATGCTGAACACCTTGTGGTTTTTCTCCTTTAGATGAGAAAGGACGGAATTGTTGGCTCGCACCGTGATGTTGCAGCTCTCACTAGCAAACCCAATTAGTTTCTCATGTGGTATGCTGTGTTAGCCAAAATAAAGAAAGAGAAACAGTTAAACTTCAGAAAACATTTTTGCAGCAAATCAATAAAGCTTAAAAAAATACAATAAAGAAATGGAACAAGAAAATAAATACAATAAATTATATCGACGATAAATGGATGAGTTGTGTGTGTGTATACGAGTCTCCTCCATAACTCCAAAACTATAAAAACCAAGCAGCATGAAACTTTGCATGCATACTAAGAAAACTCCAAGAAAGTGCATGACTGAAAGTTAGGTGTTTGTGTTAATTAAAACACCCCTTTTGAAGATAATTAACAGCCTTATTTAATTTAAGCCTGGTGTTGGCGTAGTGGTTAGGGCAGCGGCTTGGGATCCAAGGGTCCTGAGTTCAAGCTCCGTTGACCACTGAATTAATACACACCAGGGGGTTGACTCAGCCTGTCATCCTTCTGAGGTCGGCAAATTGAGTACAAGCTTGCTGGGATATTTGAGCCATCCGAGGTCAGAAAATCATCTATGGCAGCGGGTAGATGAGGCACGAATTAGCGACTGGTGATATACTTGCAGAACGATATGAAGTGCACTCCGCCTTAGGGGGGAGACCGGTCCAAGCGAACACCGCGATCTACAATAGGACTGGCAACCACTGTAGATTATTTCTGCCATCAAGAGGCAAAATGCCCGAGTATGCTCGATCAGATGATTTAATTATATCCTTTTTCAGGCGCATCCTCAGTCACCGCTCTCGATGCGGTCTTAAGGCATATCCTAGGTAACCTCACTGGGGTCTGAAGCTACAATGTTTTTGGCCTGCTCAACCATGCTTTTACGTGGAGCTTGGTTATTTTTTAGTTATTACGTGGAGCTATTTAAATTAGGAGCTTGGTGAGATTTCATGCATTATTTGATGCAATTTTCCACAATCTTCTCTCACGGACTAATTAAAGTGAATCATCGGATATTGTCTGGACTAAACAAGTGTCGGAATCTGGAGTGAAATCAGATAATTTAAAGAAATAACGAGTCCTATAACTAAGCCGTTCGAGCTATTTACTTTAAGCAAGCAAGGCTAAGTTCCCTCCTCTATATATACACACAAGAAAAACGTGAAATTTCCAATGCATTAAACTTATCTTTTTCTACTGTTTGGAGAATTATATTGAGTGAATAAAAAATTGAGGAACGTACCAAAATTAACCAGCTTCATTGAGCGAGATGATTTAATGCATTCACTGCAAGACTTCATGCACTGTCACCCAGAGGGATTGCCCATCCATAGCATCTGCAAGATCTGTGTCTATATTTTCAGAGGTTTCTCAAAAGTGCTCCACAAGGAATCTAAGCAAATCTGGTGAAAACTGAAGTTTTAAAATAAAGTTATAACGTTTGTGCAGACGAGCCCATGTACCACGTGACGGGTGTACAGAAGAGCAGGCAACGTGGCGGATTATTTGCAATGTTTATTTCATGGACAATTAAATTTTGCGATGTCTCCAAGGTTGTTCTATGTTAAACAGCAACTCTTTTGTGGATAAAGTAATTATTTGAATGAAGTCATTCAATTTCTTTAACTGCTGAGGGCTTTGAAGACCAGCTTTAAAGTTAAAGGGATCCAATTGCTGCTCTTCCTTCGCTCCAATCGGTTCTTCTGACCACGTCCTTGTCAAAGTGGACATCTCTCTGGCTGTTATCAGAGAACCACCTCACCGCCGTCGAGTCTGGCATTTCACTCAAGCCGACTGGCAGGGTCTCCGAGCAGCCATCAAACTTACAGACTGGTCTCCTATCACTACTTTCTCAAACATCAACTCATCCTGGGAATTCTTTCAAAGAAACTTGCTCTCCCTCATGCACAGATTTATCCCCTCTCGTGTTCAGTTGTCTTACCCTTCCTCCCGCCCTTGGTTTACTGAAGCTTGTGGCGAGGCAGTCGTCCTGAAACAACTTGCATTTGCCTCATGGAAAGCAAACCCAACTGAGGGCAATCTCAGTTCTTTCCACAAAGCTCGGAACAAGTGTGTATCTACCCTCAGGAGAGCCAGAAAACAACATCTTTCTCATCTCAAGTCTGAACTCTCAAACCTCTCTCCCTCCTCAAAATCCTGGTGGCGTTTAATCAAATCTGCTTCTGGTGTATGTTCCCCCTCCATCCCCTCCCTTACCTCAAATGGCCGCACTGCTGATTCCACACGTGATAAAGCTGAATGTCTAAACTCGGTGTTTGCAGCTAAATCTTGTGTCCTAAACCCATCTCTATCTCTACCCACTTTACCCAGTCGCACCCAACTGTCCCTGGACTCTGTATCCTTTTCTCCTGACAAGGTGGAGAGCTTGCTTTCAAACCTCGAGTCAGATTCTGCAACCGGTCCAGACGGCATCAGCCCACGTGTCCTCAAAGCCTGCTCTTCTGCTCTTGCTCACCCTCTCTCTGTTCTATTCACCCTCTCATTTGCCCAAGGTCATCTGCCATCTGCTTGGAAATCTGCTAACATCACTGCCCTGCATAAAAAAGGTGCAAAAACAGATCCCTATAACTACAGACCAATCAGCCTTCTCCCAATCATCAGCAAGGTGATGGAATCCATCATCGCCTCAGATATGAAATCCTTCCTCTTCTCCAATGGCTTGATTTCCAATCATCAATTTGGTTTCAGACCAGGTCACTCTACCCTGGATATGCTGCTTCTGCTCTCCCATCAATGGATGGAGGTCCTCAATGCCAGACAGGAAATCCGAGCCGTATCCCTGGACATATCACGTGCTTTTGACACAGTCTGGCACCCTGCCCTACTCACCAAACTCTCTTCCCATGGTATTCAAGGCCATCTCCACTCATGGCTCGCAGACTTCCTCTCCTGTCGCAGTCAACGTGTGGCCCTAAATGGAGTTCTTTCATCCCCTCTTCCTGTGCAGGCTGGAGTTCCTCAAGGTAGCGTTCTGGGCCCTGTTCTTTTTCTGGTTTTCATCAATGATCTCTCGGACTCTCTGGAAAATCCTCTATTTCTCTTTGCCGACGACTCCACCCTCTGCCGTACCATCTGTCATCCCTCAGACTGGCAAGCAGCAGCTTCTTCACTCACTGCAGATCTGGATAAAATCACAAACTGGTCCAACACGTGGAACATGTCTTTCAATCCAGACAAATCTCACACTCTCACTATGTCTCTTCGAAAGGACCGTTTACAAAACCCCCCCATCCACTTTCTCAACAATCCTCTGGAAGAAGTCTTTTCTTTCAAGCTTCTAGGTCTCACTATCTGCCATGACCTTTCCTGGGAAAGTCACATTTCCAACCTCGCCTCAAAAGCCAGTCGCCGACTGGGAATCCTCCGTCGTGCTAAGTCCTTCCTCGGCCCTCTTGAGCTCCTGACCACTTACAAAGCTTTTGTCCATAGCCTGATGGAGTACTGCTCTCCCCTCTGGGCTGGTGCTCCTGCCTCCCACCTTTCTCGGCTTCACGCTGTCGAAACCAGGGCATTTAA
Source organism: Eptatretus burgeri (assembly GCF_056783735.1). NCBI lineage: Eukaryota > Metazoa > Chordata > Myxini > Myxiniformes > Myxinidae > Eptatretus > Eptatretus burgeri. Next base: position 54,027,110 of record NC_140972.1, on the reverse strand, counting down.
GATCATCGGCATCTCCCGCAATGAAGCTGAGTCTTTGGGCCTCTCACTCAATCACCGCAGGTTGGTCGGTGGTCTTTCTGTCTTCTACCGACTCCTCTCCAGCCTTGCCACCCCTGCTCTCTCTGCGATTTGTCCCCACCACATTTCCACAGGGCGCTCAAGGTCCGCCAACAACCCCCTTCTGGTAAAACTACCAAAATCACGAATCACTGCTCATCTTCACTCTTTCATTCCTCTTTTTTCCCGCCTTTGGAATAAACTTCCTCACTCTATTCTTTCCCATTCTTCCCTCCAGGCTTTCAAAACAGCTGTTCACCACCACCTCTTATCTTCCCCCATCCAAATCCTCGATCTTTTCTACCCACGATAATCCACCCAAGCCCACTTCCTTCATTTCTCCTGCTTTTCTTCCTGAAAGTCCCTGAAATGTCCATCTTCTCTTCGCCATGTTCCCCGTCCCATCCCCATCCCTCTCCCTTCCACAGTTCACCTAATGTGTCTGTTCCCCACTGTTTTGTCCCTTCCACTCCCGCCCCTCTTGTCTCATGCCTCCTTGCTGTGAGTTGTGTGTTAGCTCTCATACGAGCCTCGACCAAGGTATACAAAAAAAAAAATATATATATATGGTTTGCAGCCACAGCCTGGCCAACCGTTCCTTATCACCCATTTAATTGGCATGCTTGCTTGAGTGCTTCAGCCACTTCCCGAGCGCCCCACAGTTCGTAACCCGATCGGGATGTACAGTCGGCAGTTGCTACAAGGTAGAGGTACATGATTTACAAAAGTTATATGGTTTCTCTTTGTGAGTTTCAAGGCAAAATAAATTTGATAACACCCGATTTCTGTGCCATTTGCCATATTAACGTGTTTTCTAAATTACAGAACCTTATTGTTTTTTTTTTCCACCCGTCACATAACGATTGGCAGCTGTTGATAAAGATTAATGTTTATGCACATCTCACTGAAACGTCGAAAATGCAATGTTGTTTTTATAATTCCTTCATTGAAATTCCCCCGAAACAAGGGTGAAAGCTACTCAAGCTGTTTGGGTTATATACAGTGCGTGTTGTTGCAGTTGGTAATGACACCGACTCCAACCTGCCGATTCCTGATTTTGGCAGTGTGTGTGTGTGTGTGTGTGTGTGTGTGTGTGTGTGTGTGTGTGTGTGTGTGTGTGTGTGTGTGTGTGTGTGTGTGTGTGTGTGTGTGTGTGTGTGTGTGTTTCATAAAGCATAATATATTTTATCTGCAAACTCCCCTCCCCCATCTCTGTCTCTCTCTCTCTCACTCTGTCCGTCTAAGGACGAGTCCGGGCGGTGTTTATGTTCCTCTCCGGACGTGTCTGGGCGATGTTTGTGTTTGTCTCCGGATGCATCCAGGCTGTGTTTATGTTTGTCTCTGGACGCATCCGGCCGGTGGTTGGTCTCCGGATGTGAGTTTGTCTCCGGAAATGTTCGAGCGGTGTTTGTCTCTGGACAGCATGCCTCCAGACGGTGTGTTATGTCCAGACTGCATTTATCTCTGGTCATGTCTGGGCGGTGTTTATAGTGTGACAGGTATAAAATGGATTTCTGACATTATTTTGTTTCCCTCTTCACTGTTAATCTCTGCAGAAACATTTCGACGAAACTGTATGAATCGTAATTGATGCTCCATCACACATCTGCCTTCCCTTCCCCCACCCCTCCGCACTCTACCTCCCGACTCGCTCCCCCACCCTTTCTCTCTCCCCTCCCTCCCCCCTCTCTCTTCCCCCTCTTTTCAGTACTCCCATCAGCAAAGTGATGGGTATTATTTGCTTGTGAATTATAAAAGTAGAAGGAAAACATCTTTAAGAGGTATGTTTTAAATCACATAATTATACAAAGATAAAAAAAATCCTTAAAAAGTTAAAAGGGTGATGGAACACTCACCACGATCCGGCAAACTTCCTGAGGCTATTTTCCAGCTCCAGGGTGTTGTGCCCATTTTATATCAAATTTGCAACTCATGTATGGCCACATTCTAATGCACATTACGTTAAGCTGTGTTACAATGCCACACCCTCGTCATCACTTTGCTCCTTCTTGGATCACAAATGGAATAGTTTGGGCATGACATGGTGTGACATGAATGTACGTAAGCAGTTATGTGAATATTTCTACCCCAACACACATTGACCAATCCAGAACACCTTGCACAAGGAACAGCAAGAATTGCTCCCATTCTCTTGGAAATCCACTGTAAATTGATGAGGTAGGTGTGTGTGTGTGTGTGTGTGTGTGTGTGTGTGTGTGTGTGTGTGTGTGTGTGTGTGTGGCATGCTTTTTTGTGGAGTTTTACGAGAGCATTCTGATGTGGAATGTGATACACCAAAATAATCGTAATGAATTCCGGAGTTGATTAGGCTTATCAACTTCAAAAAATCCGTTAGGATTCTCATGTTTTAAACGTACGCCATGTTAAGGTATACTAGTGCATGCTCGAAGGTGCAAACAAAACAAACAAAAAAAAACTTTCAAACTGTGAGCCAGAAACAATAACTACACAGGCCGTTCCTTCACTCTCGCATTCTCGCGACAACCACACTTCCACACAGAGAGTTAATTAAAATCAAGTTTACCTCCCTGTCTTTGCTTGCCATGACATTCGCTGTCAGGTAATCGGCACGGCCCGTGACGTCATCGTCGGCCGGCCGCGCACCGGCCTACGCAGCCACGCCTACGCAGCAACGTGTCATGTCATTGGATGGTAAATAAATGGCCGCAGCAACGTGTGATGTCATTGGTTGGTAAATAAATGGCCGCAGCAACGTGTGATGTCATTGGTTGGTAAATAAATGGCCATAACTTGAGAAGCACTTGTCCGATTAATATCAAAACTTGAAAAGGCACATCCTCAGGTCCCCAGCAATATACCTGGCAAGTTTCAATTATATCGGACCAGTGGTTGTTGAGAAACAGTGGTCAGACACACACAGACACACACGCAGACACACACGCAGACACACACGCAGACACACACACACACAGAAACAAACACAGACACACACACACACACACACACAGAAACAAACACAGACACACACACACACACACACACACACACACACACACACACACACGCACACAGACACACACACACACACACACACACAGACGCACACACACACACACACACACACACACACACACACACACAGAAACAAACACACACACACACGCACACAGACACAAACACACAGAAACAAACACACAGACGCGCACACACACACACACACACACACACACACACACACACACACACACACACACACACACACACACACACACACACACACAGCCACACATGCACACACAGCCACACATGCACACACACACAGACACAGACACACACACAGAGATTGCTGGAATTATAGATAGATAAAGCAGCTTTATATGTCCTTCTACCATGGCATGACATTCTAATTACAAAGTAAACAACAAAAACAATGATAACATTGTAACAAAGCATATATTAATTAATACAAATAATATTTACAACAATAATAAGAATAGTAGTGTCATATGGCCATAATAATAATACTGAAAATTTAATCCCCACGTTGGCCCCAAGCACATCTGGGCTTGGTAAAAGGCAAACTAATGCTCAAGTAGTACAGCAGGTGGGTTTGTAACAAGGCTGTGAAGACCAATGAAAATTTAGTCCATCAGACCAACGGGCCAACTAGTGTGTTAAAATAAAGCACTTTGTAGAGCAGAGAGGACTTCATGCACGGAAGGAAGGTAGTTCAACCTGGTGTTGGGAAAGCCATCAAACCGTGCCGTTCAAACACCAATTCGAGCTTTGTTCTCTTGTTTCGAGTGGACTAGTGTCAATACACTGACAACAATCCTCTTCAACATGGAGTAATAAAGGATTTTAATTTCCTTTTCCCCTTTGTCATCACTCAGATTTATACCATATGCATCATATTCTGCAGGAAATGAAACATCTTTACTGTGGGCTAGTTGGATAGCTGAGAAGTATGCACACTGGCTTCTTAGCTGTCTCGCCTGAGTTTGAATCTTGCCCCAGCTATCAACTGTCATCCTGGTGTTTTGCAGGCAGGGGGATCCATCAATGTGTGTGCTGTCCCTCGGATGGATGTTAAGCCGGGTGTCCCGTCCACAGCATTAGTTGGTGGGCATTAAAGATCCAACGTGTCCCTCTTGATGATGATGAGAGCTATCCTTAGCAACATAACCAAATTACAAATTTTTGCCCAGACCACCACTGGGATGGTAAAAGCAAACCACCCAGTGTAATCATTGTCATGAGTCTGCTTTGGCATCACTGGACCTACCTTCTGGCAGAACACCAGCAAGAAAAATATGCAAAAAATAAAAGTATTACTTTTAATGTGATTCAAAAGTCCTGCTGCAAGTCGGGTCTATCCTATGAGTTATATATCCTGTACTGCAAATGCTATCTTTGTTCATGGAAATGCACTTCTGCAAAAATAGCCACAGACAGCAACCAGATCTTTCCTGTGGTGGGAGGCTGAGTTAAAAAAAGAAAAAAGAAGAAAAAAAGTTTTAAATCTAGACATTGCCTCAAGATACACCCCAGGCAAATGTAAGGAAGTAATTATGATTATCATTCACGTGAATCACTCAGTCCAAACAACAAATAAGATGTGGGCAGTAAATCCCCACATACTGTATGGTCGTGCAAAGAAGGATAAGACAGTTTTTTTGGAAGTCTGAAGAAAAGAGCTTTGGGCAAATAAAACAGAAAATTATAAAACCAAACTCTAACTGCTAGTTGGGCCATCAGTATGTTGAATTTTCATATGAGGATGTGAAAATCAGGTCAAACAGAAAGGCCTATAAATATCGAAGATGCGAAGCTGGTCCCAACTTGGTGTGTCCACTTTCAGATATAAATTTTAATAGAAGGGATACACAACAACCATTGTTTTAATATACAGTAGATGTTGAGGCTCATTGAATAGCCAAACAACAAAGGGCAAAGGGGGAAGCGCAAGGATGTACGAATGCACCACATCACGAGGAGGGTAATTGCTGGTAAAAGGGAGATGGAGTCTGAGTGGGTGTAGAAAAAAAAACCTATTTTTACAGTGATGTTGGGCTCGTGCAGCAGCTTGGACAGAGATCACAGCTGGGACAAGGACCTCAGGAAATATCAGTTTACTTTGCGTGATTATACAAGGACATTAATAACTATTGGATACATCAACACAGCACAGCAAGGTGGACACCTTTATATATGATTACGTATGTATGTCAGGTCAGGCCAGAATAGATCTGTGACCTGCTACAGGTACCATGTAAACCTGTACTAACCTGTTCCATGGTCGGGTTGTCGGCGACGAAACCGTCTCCCCCACCAGGTTTTCTGGTGAGGAGGGTGTTTGGATATGGACACCCAGCAGGATTAAAAACAAAACCTGTCAAAGGGCGGAGGAGCTCCTTGTGAGCCAACGGCCATCCATATCTAGTGCCCAACTGTGTCTGCAGACGTCCTCCTGCAGTTGGGTTACTTTTTTTATTAGGAGGTTGGTGGCAGGATTTGCACTCGGGCCACCGTAAAACCCTTCATTCCGCAAACACAAAAACGCAAAAAAAATCTGAAAACCCACTCCGTGGGAGTACCTCCTGTGCAGCTTCCCTTCGCAGGGCAGCACACCGGATGACGGGATTGGGGCAAAGCCTTCGGGACCCCCAATCTTTGATGATAGGAGGGAAACCACGGGGTAACATCCCTGGGTCAGATTGCGGGAGAGTGTGTCGAAGTGGTGCTGAGGTGTCATCCACCAGACAGCGGTCTCCTTGGGTTAACCTGAGGCAGTCCCATCGGGTGGGTGCCTGGAATGTCCTATCCCTAAGAGAGGATGATCACCTGTCTCTGTTATCATCTGAGCTGAGCGTTTGGACATCGGGATTGCAGCTCTCTCTGAGGTTTGGAGACCTGATTGCGGCGAGATCATGGTGGGTGGTTACACCTACTATTGGTCTGGTCTCTCTGATGGTTACCATACCCAAGGAGTTGCTGTAGCTGTGTCCAATAAGCTGACCCCAATGATAATTGAGGTAACACCGGCCAACGATCATATTATGAGATTAAGGATTCGTCACTCGTTAGGTGTCATTTCCCTGGTCTCTGTTTATGCTCCGACTGAGGCGAGTGATCTCACCGTGAAGGACACATTCTACGCCACGCTCGAGTCTGTGGTTGATCAGTGCCCCAGACGAGATACACTTCTAGTTTTGGGGGATTTCAATGCATCGACTGGAACTGATAGGGATGGTTATGAGATGTGTGTTGGTCCCCATGGGTCTGGAAATGTGAACCGGAATAGCACTAAGTTCCTTTACTTTGCAAGAAGTCATGGACTTAGGGTGGCTAGTTCATGGTTTCAGCGCCCACAAGCTCATCGCTGGACGTGGTATAACGAACGTTGGTGGTGTGGCAAATTAGATTGACCATGTTCTCGTTGATGGTCGCTGCAGGATGATCCAGAAATGCAGGGTCTACCGAAGTGCTCAGTTTCTCAATACTGACCACAGGCTTGTTGTAGCAACTCTGAAGTTGCACTTTAAATCCAGGAGAAAGGTACCATCCCAGCCGAGGCTGGATGTTGGCAAGCTCAAGTATGAGAGGGTAGCTGAGGGGTTCGCAAACAAGCTGAGTGAAGATTTTGGGGGGTCTGGGTGCTTTGGGGGGTCCTGAAGAGTTGTGGAGTGCCTTCAAGACCACCATCCTTGATGTTGCCAGTGGATGTCTTGGAACTCACCACAGGGCAAAGAATAATTTTGTCTCTCAAGGGACACAGATACCATTGACCAGAGTCTCAGGGCCAGGCTGAATGGCAGAGCTGAGCTGTTCAGGGAGCTGAGGCATAAAACTGTACGTGCACTGAGGGTGGACAAGGAGGCCTATGTGCGAGGAATCTGTGAGGGGGTAGAGCATCATCTGTGGTCAAGTGATTCTCGTCCTGCTTACAGGGGAATTCGCGCATTGCATTCATCCAAGCCCATCCCTCGGTTTACTGCAGTTAGAGCAGACAGTGGTAGGCTCTTTACAGAGGAGTCTGAAGTGAAGGCCCGCTGGGCCGGTTACTTTGAGCGGTTGTATCAGGCTGATCCCCCAGCTGTCGAGTTGGATGTCAGGGGTGTTACAATCCCTGTTGCTGCCCTCCAATCAACTGTAATCCACCTTCACTTGTGGAAACACGGGTTGCAGTGAACCGGTTGAAAAGGGTAAAGCTCCAGGGATCTGTGGCATCCATGCTGAACTTCTCAACGCTGGTGGAAATGCTGCACTCGTGTCGTTGCATGCAGTTTTGTGCTCTGCCTGGAACACAGGCATCATCCCAACTGACTGAAAGAGGGGCCTTGCTGTCCCTCTCTGGAAAGGGAAGGGTGATCGCCAAGACTGCAACAACAACTGAGGGGTGACGCTGCTCTCAGTGCCAGGCAAGGTCTTTGCTTGGATAATTCTTGATAGGGTTCGCCACCATCTGCTTGAGCACCAGCGTCCATCGCAGTCAGGCTTTACACCAAAGAGGTCAACGATTGACCGTATCCTTGCTCTTTCGGTCCTCACTGAACGCAAACGAGAGTTTAGGCAGGGGCTGCTTGCAGCCAATGTTGATCTCTGTAAAGCGTTTGATTCAGTGAATCGGGATGCCCTCTGGAGGATTCTTGGCCTTTGTGGGGTGCCACCAAAACTGATCGATCTGATGTGTGAACTCGACTGTGGTACTGAGAGTGCTGTGAGATGTGGTGGTACCATCTCTGACTTATTTCCAGTTGTTACTGGAGTTTGTCAGGGGTGTGTGCTGCCCCCCACACTTTTCAGCACTTGTATGGACTGGATTCTAGGGAGGATGTTGGAGAGATCAAGCTGCGGTGCATCGTTTGGGACTGTCAAGTTCTCTGACCTTGATTTCACAGATAATGCAGTCATCTTTGCGGAGACTTTCGAAATCCTTTTGAAGCCCTCGAGGTGCTGAATGAGGAGTCGGAGCCACTGGGATTACGGCTTTCCTGGGTCAAAACTAAGATCCAGGATTTCAATGACATCTTGGATGCTGCTTTCCTGTCTGTGTCTGTTTGTGGTGAGGATGTTGAGGTCATGGAGAGATTCAGTTACATTGGCAGTGATATTCATGTCTCTGCTGGCTGTGAGTCAGAGGTCAATAGACGTCTGGGTCGGGCCTGGGGAGTCATGGATTCACTGGATAATGGGGTGTGGCGCTGTCGGTACCTGTGCGGGAGGACAAAAGTCTGAGTCTTCAGGTCCTTGGTGCTTCCAGTCTTGCTCTTTGGATGTGAGACTTGGACTCTGACCAAGGATCTGAGACGGAGACTTAATTCCTTTGGTACCAGGTCTCTTCGCACAATCCTTGGCTATCTCTGGTTGGACTTTGTGTCCAATGAACGGTTGCTGAGAGAGACTCAAATGAGATTTGTTACCTGCATAGTCCGTGAGTATCAGCTGCGGCTGTACGGACATGTGGCTCGTTTTCCTGTCGCTGATCCTGTTCACCAGATTCTCTCAGCGAGGGAGTCTCGTGAGTGGAGGAGGCCAATGGGGCGACCACGTGCTTCGTGGTTGCAGCAGGTTGATCGGCATCTCAAGGAGATTGGGATGGGCCAGGTATCTGCCTGGGGGATGGCCAGATGGAGTACCGGCGGAAAGTGGATGCTGCGACGCACTGCTCTGGCGCATGCTCCCATACCTGACCTGACCTATCGACTTCAGAGCACCACAAGCTCGTGCATCGGTAACCCAGAGAGTGTCACAAGAGAAAAGAAACTTCACCAAAATCTCAGCAATTCACTCTTGTCCCACACCTCACCTCTCCGCCAAATTTTGTCCAAATCCATCAATGTTTGAAATATTGTGCTGTATGTATATAGTTATAGTTTTTGGCTGTATCTCTCAATGGTGAAGAATCACTTTTTAAAATCCCCATGTTAGAATGCACCAACTGCTTCAACTCCTACAAAATCTCTCAAATTCTTTCACAATATCAGTTTACTTTGTGTGTATCTGTTTGGAAATAAGCTCTTCTTCTTTGGAAGAAGTCTTGGTCTTCTTCACTCGGACACATCAAAACAGCCGTGGTGGTCGATTGATTCGGTCACCCCGGGCGGATCACGTGTCTATCACCATGATAACGTGCCAGTGGGATGAGTCAGTAGATACGCCACATTGTCCGTGCACCTGATTTCTAATTGTGACCGAGTGGAGTCGCAAGACGCAGGACATGACCTTGTTATGGTGCTAGACACCCATACCAAATTTGTCCTTCAATGGACATCCACAATTGTAACCACAATCAGAACCACCAAAATTCCCGACGTGCACAATTGTAACCACAATAAGAACCATCCAAATTCACTCCGAGACCAAGTAGTTTTATACCGAATCAGTAATACTGGAATGTAGGCTCCATTGGTATCGACTTTTTTTCGATATCGATATACCAGTGAGGTGATACTGTTGTCTATCAGTATATCAATATTATTTTAAACGAGAAGGGCATTCGGTAGTGCGCATACCTCCGCCATGAAATGCCTGATCTACGAGAACATATCGGACCCAATACATTTTTGAAATCTCATGCTATACAGTACTATATCGTTTTTGGCCCGATCTCTCAATGGTGAAGAATCACTTTAAAGATTAAATAATTCTCGTATCCAAATGTGGATCCGGATCTTCACCAATATCTAATCAGTTCCTCCTTGTCACACACCCAACCTGCCCACAAAATTTCATTCGGATCCATCCACAACGTTTTGAGATATCCTGCACACAAACAAACAAATGAAATTGCTCGTTGAGAAAAGAATTGCCAGAATAACTTTGTCATATCTCCATGATCTCTGAAAAAAAACAAAAACCTAGAATTTGATCTTTCAAAGTCACCAGATTTGCTTTGACCTTGTGACTTCAACGAGTGACAAGCTATGCATGCGCGAGATCAAACCTCGCTGGAATTAAACCAATAACAACGAATTTACAACACTTGAACTTTGTTGCCATGGTAACCAGAAGTGGCTGAACCAAATTTCATAATTTTTGGCATATAATAGGACACTCATACCAAGATACCACATGCCAAATTGGAAGTCCATCAGGATCGAAATGACGTTTTTATTGCAATTTGAAATTTTTGATGCGAACCCCCCCCCCTCTGACATTCGACCCCCGACCGCTAAGAAGGGTGTTGGTGTGACACCCCAATGAGACATATGGTGGAAGATGCACATTTTGGATTTGTTTTGAAGTCGATACGACCATTTTAGCGGACGTTATTGTGAAAATAAGAATTTCGGTTTGTCGTTGACCTTGACCTTGACCTTTGACCTAGATTCACCAAAAACGACAAGTGTCTAAGTTGGACCATGGCCGACGTCTGTACCCAGTTTGGTCATGATCGCTGAAACGGCGTGGCTGCTACAGGGTAAACAAACACACAAACAAACAGACAGACACACAGAATGACACACACAACTGACCAACATAATGGTCGAAATCCAAAGGATTCCGGCAATTAACAAACAGAAAAACAGACAAATGAGGTGAAAACATAACCTCCTTCACCTTCAGTGGCAGAGGTAAAAATAATAACAATAATGATAATAATAATCATCGATTGTTTTTTTACGCAGGTTCCAAAAATACGGAATGGTCCATTGGTTCAATGGTTCATTATGTATTCATATATGACTAGCTGAAACCCCATCACAGACAGATTCCATTGATTCAACCACCCTGACCAGCTCACACACACTCGAGAGACATGGACTGAACAGGGTGTGCTTGCCCCCGCCTACTCATCCCCCACCCCTGCCCCATTCAATCTGCTTACCCCTGCCCAAAAATGTAATTACCCCAGCCCCGCCTCTTCACTCCCCACCCCCGTCTATTGATTCCCCGCCCCACTTGCCCCCGGGCCCCCACCCCCTGTCCACCCCCTCACATTCAACCCTGCTTAATTCACCCCAGCCCCCGCCCACTCATCCCCCGCCCCATCTCCCGCTTTCAATTTGCTTACCTCCGCCCAAAAATTTGCTTACCTTGCCCCCCCGCCTCTTCACTCCCTGCCCCCATCTCAACGAAAAGTGTTTATTCTGCTTCAGATTGAAAGTTGACTATTGCCACTATGTGCGATGCACTCTTCCAGGTACGAGTTTTCTTTCAGTCCAGGTCACAGTACCGAGAAAAACGTGACGCGACCGCTCGGAGGAGCACAAAATTGGTCCTTCAGTATTAATATATAGATAGATGTATACATCATTGACAGTAATTTTTCCCACACGGGGTTTTTTTCCCCCAATGGAGATGAGAATGGTTATTTTACTTCCAACTTCAACTTGTATTAAAAATGATTTTGTTATAAATTGATATCAGTGTTGGTAATCGACAGAGGTCGGAATCCATAGCTATTGCCGTACTGGTATGATTATACCCATATCTCTTTCATAGCAGTATCGCCATCGCACGTCACTGACTCCACACGGGATTTCGAAAGCACATCTGATTCATACAAATAACCAATTACTTTAAAACGAGCCACAAGGTCAAGGAAAAACACGATTGCTTGTTCGTAGCTGATGAGCTCGGATGCTGAGGTTTAAAAGTTAAATCATATTGTACTTATACTACCTGGTACATCTTGACGTCATACGTTTCACTGTTCCTGTTCCATGTTTCGCCGAGATGCCGAGTGCATCAAATCTTTTAAAATCATGTACGGTATTTAAACATTGTAAAAACCTTTCTTCCATTTGTTGGTGATGTACTCATGTTCCGGTTGTTTTTTTCTTTCATACCGATTTTTTTTTCAGTATACCTGTATATTCAGAATTCCAATACCGGTCTATCGATATGGAAAATTATATCGATATAACCGGTGTATCGATATATTGCCAGACCCTACGGGAGTGGGAATACAAGTGAAGCAAAAAAAAACCAGTAATGATAAAAGCACACCCCTTAACCCATACCGTAAACGCGCCCACAAAACAAGGAACAACGGCAGATCCTTAATTATCTTATCACTAAACGGGTCCAGTCATTTCACGAGAGATAGACAATTCAGTCAGACAAAACAGAAAATACCCGAATGATGCCCAGCAGGACGGCCTCACAGCAATTTGACCCAGCATTGGAGAAGGAGGATTGAGCGTAGCTGGAAAGACGGGGAATGGCACAGTGCAGCAATGAGGGACATTGTTCAACTGGGGAAGATGCCGTACACTTCCAAGCAGCTTTCCACAGTGAGGCTCCAGGCTTGTTCCTCCCTCCATGCTGTTGCACCCACATTTATAAAGCTCATCCCCACCCTCTACCATGACGTACTTAGCCCCTCCCCTCTCAGCGGCAATTGGCTCGTCGCCCAGTCCGTGGGCGGGGCAAATCCTTCTCCAACCTGCAGGATCGCTGGTGGTCGAGGGTAGTCGTCTGTTTTCCACTCAAATTTGCACCTGATGGCCTAACAGGACCCTTTCAAAGAACAAAGAAGACAGATTACAAAGGAGAGAAGATTAAAAGGAGTGATTTCAGGATGACAATTTTAGATACAAACATTGGGGAGGGTGGATGACATATTCCTATACCTAAAGCAATGCATTTCTACTACCACAATGAAATTACCTCGTACTTACTCTAATACATTTCACATGCGAAATAACTAATCTATTCTGTGCAATGTTAGCCCATACAAGTCATTTCCACAACATGAAATCAGTGATTTATACCACGATACCACGCACTATTGAAGATCTAAATAATGAAATCAGAAACGAACGTGATAAAATCAGTGTCAATGTTTAAAAAAAAAACGTTCAAAGAAACCTACATACAATAAGTGATACGTGTATACATATCAGTTGCTCACAATTTGAGCAATTATTAGAACAAAGTTGTAAAATAATGAACTTTTTCATTTGAAAGTTCCCACTCCATTATCGACGTTCAGGTAATTGAACAAACATCAGAACCGAAGTGATTAAAGTGGGGGTGGGGGGAGGGGCACCTTTCCTTCAAGGAGAATCTTGACTCACCATACTCTACGGTATTTTTACAAGGGACTTCAACATCATGAGCTACGTACTCTCATAAGAACACCAATATTGGGCCAACCCTTGTCGCCAGACTGATAAACCACACAGACAAACTTTGTAAAACATTACAAAATGCACATTCACAAAACCATTTCCCAGCATTTCTTGAATGACAGTATTCAATTGAACTAAAATATAAACACATTACATCACCAGTAAACCACTCCGGAGAGCACATACCGATGCCAGGCTGAATAGTTTATATTTTGTAACTATGTCCACTTTGTATCCCACTGATAGCCCAGATCTGCATCTGGACCTTAACCAAAATCTAATTGGCTTGTTCTTGTCATCGAACCAACTCATTCACCAAATTTTCTCATAATCCGTCCACAACCTTTTGAGATATTTTGCTATAAACATCGTTTTGGACATTTCTCTCAATCGTGAAGAATCACTCTCAAAATTCTCGGATCCAGATCCAGATTCGCATCTTCACCAAAATCGAATCAACTTGTCGTGGTCACACACCCAACATGTCCACCAAGTTTCATCCGAATCTGTCTGCAACTTTTTGAGATATCGTGCTCTATATTAGTTTAGTTCCATGTCTCAATGGTGAAGAATCACTTAAAAAAAAAATTGTGTCCGGATCTGGATCTTCAACAAAATTAAAACAATTCGACCTTGTCACACCCCAAACCTGTCCACCAGGTTTCGTCTAAATCCATCCATAACTTTCTGAGATATCTTGCTCACAGACAAACAGACAGGGGTGAAAACATTCGCTCCGTACACCGTTTTTGGTGGAGGTAATTAAAAATTCAAGGTGTGTTTTGAAAGTACTGTACTCGAATAGACATTCTAGATGCTATATTCGAGTGCAAGCATAATCTGAAAGCACTCAAATAGACGTTCACTCACTAAATGTGCAATTAAACCCAGAGTTTTGAAGAAAGCCCACGAGTACAAAAATACCTCTTTATTTTTCCCCAAAATTTTACTTTTGACATCATTGTATTTTAAGAGATATTGAACAATAAAGATTGCAAATGCATATAAAATGTTTCACTGCCATTGGGCTGTGGCGAGAGTGAGATTTCTTGATAATATGACGTCACATCACCAGTCCAGAAAGCACGATGACAGAGCTGTGTCAATGAGAGAAAAAAGTGCAGTGAAAGCTTTTTCAAATCCCAAATGTGGATAAACAGCTGTCTTGAATTGGTGGTGAACAGCTGTCTTGAATTTCTACATCTGATATGGTAATGAACAGCTGTCTTCCACAGGTAGGAAAACCAGAGAGTTGCTGTCAAAGCCACCCAATGCTCACCTGTTTATACATTTATCGTTTTTAAAAGACTAGTCTAATAATATGTTTTATAAAGCATTGCAGTGAAGTCTGATCCAAATAATTTTAAAGCAATATATGTATTTGTATATTGTAATCAGTAAACTAGTACACATATTAAATTAATGGCAACCGTCTAGTATAAACAGGCGAGCATTTGGTGGCTTTGACACCATCTGAGGTTGAAATTAAAAAAAATTAAAATCATTTGTTAATTTCAACTTCACTCCACCAATAGTATAACCTAAAAGGAACCTGCATGCAAAATATCAGCATCCTAGTTCACATATAAAATGAATGGCAGGCTTTTAAAAAATAACTTGCACCAAAAACTTTCATGTTGATGTGCTACAAAAAAGTTAAGTTCAAAACAGGTCAAAAATTTAAAACATTTGAAATTATTTTTTGATTTCAACTTCACTACATCAATAAGATACCCCAAAGGAACCTCCATGCCAAATATCAGCATCCTAGTACACATATTAAATGAATGGCAAGCTTCTAAATAACTTGCACCAAAAACTTTAACATTTTTACGCTCACGCTGACACTCACGCTCACGCTGGGGGTATCACTATAGCTCTCTGTTCTTCGAACAGGCGAGCTAAAAAACAAAAAAAAGAAGAGTAGAAAGCATATGAAAAATGCAAAGCCTGTCCGTATCCACTTTGTATTCAGATGTTTTTTTTCGAATTGACAATTTTGTGACCTTGACAGAATACTGGTTACACTCAATGAATTGGGTCACTGACTGATATTTTATGCAACCTTGACGTTTTGATCTAAAAAAAAAAAAACAGAAAAACAATCGGCTTCTAGCTTTTGATTTGTGAACCAATTCAGTGACCCACGATGCAAATTCTTAAAATTTCAGGTCAATTGGACGAAAATTGACCATCTTATGTGATGTTGACCTTTTGACGAAACTATTAATTTGTCTTCTCCATATTTCCATAATAAAGCTGTTGAAAATTTGATAACAAAAGCTCAAATGGTAAAAAAAAAAGTCACAGCCCAGCCAGACAGACAGACACACAGAAGTGATTGCAAAACCCCCTCTTCTGCTGCGTGGGGGACAGGCTAAAAATGAGTGGAGGTGAGCAGTCATTCTGGATTTTAGGACTTTCAGCAGGAGGAGGTTTATGGTGGACCTTGTGCACCCGACAGAAACTAGGCAGGACAAAGCACAGAATAGAAGGAGCAAAGGGTGCAAGACCAGAAAAGAGACGGCAGAAGACAGAAGCCACCGACCTGTCTGTGATGGCGAAGCGATAGGCCCATATACTCAGCTTCATCACATAATGTTCCAATATATAATCTTGAAGGCTTTGGTTTCCATGGCGTCAAGCTGAGCAGGGTGTCAGGCAGGGGAGCCAATCCCGAGAGGAGAGAGGTACTCCATCAAGCTGGAGATGGAAGCCTTGTAAATAGATAGTTCAGGTGTTCCAAGTAAGGACTTTATTCGACGCATGACACCCAGTTGACAGCTGGCTTTGGAGGTCAACTTTGAAATGTGGTTTGTCCAAGAGAGATCATGGGTGATGGTGAGACCCAGGAGTTTAAGTAACTGAATTTTCTCAAGAGGATTGTGAAAAAGTAGATTGGGGGGTGGGGGAGGGGGGTTGCTATACAATCCTTTTGGAGAGAGTGCAGGTTTCAATTTTTTCAGGATTAAAATACATATTCCAAGTGTTTGACCAGTTTTTGATTTTGTCATGGTTTGAAGAGATGGAGGAGGCTGCTGCCTACCTATCTGAAGAATTATGGATGTGACGGCAGAGGGTGAAGTCATCAGCAAATAGATAAAGCGGATTTTCCAGAGAGTCAGATCAATCATTTATGAAGATGAGGAATCGGACTGGGCCCAGAACACTGACTTGGGGCACTCCAGCCTTGACAGGGAGAGGAGATGAAGGGATTCCGTTGAGAGCCACACATTGGCTACGACAGTCGAGGAAGTCAGAAAGCAATGTGTGGAGTTGGCCTTGGATATCATCGGCAGAGAGTTTGAAGAGCAAGGCAGGATGCCAGACTGTATCAAAATCACGACATATGTCGAGAGAGACGGATCTCATGTCTGACAGTGTGACCACTCCTTGGCTTTATTCACAAGATCTTGGCTGTTCGTTGTTCACCTTGGCGTCTTGGTTTTCTATCGGTTTTATTGGCGTATAGGTTTTCTATTATCATCGCTTTTCCGAAACCTTGTGAATTCTTGGCTTTTTTCATTGGCTCACCTTGGCATTTATGAAAATGAGTGGTCACACTGGTGTCTGACATTGAGGGCCATACATTATGCTTTAAGCATTACCATGATTGTTGCCTCTAAATATCCTCAGGGCAACTTGGGACTGGTTTTACAGTGATATTCAAAATCCCCCAATGAGCTTGTGGTTGACGGACCATGCCCGCAATATGATACTCGAGGTTATTTGGATTGTTTGCAATATATGTCACTTACTTCTGCAAATGAGGAGTGAGTATAGCAAGTGAAAATCAATGATTAAAACACAAATTAAAATGGAGAGAGACAAAATGTTTGTCCTATCTATTTGACCAGATTCGGTGATGTAATGATAAGAGCGTCCGCTTTGAGTCTGGGAGGTCGGTGGTTCAAACCCTGGACAAGTCATATCAAAGACAATAGAATGCAACGTGCTGGTTCCTTGCTTGACCCTCAGCATTTAAAAGCACAGAGCATGGACAAACAACCATAGGTTGGCAATATTATCATTTATGGGCCGAATGAACTCCTTCTGCATCAAAGTTCCTTGCAAGGAATCTTATAATTATTTATTACTTGCAAATACAACCCATCACTTTGATGAGGGGAATATTAAGGGGAGGGGTGTAAGAAGGAGGGGAGGGAGAGAGGAGGGAGACAGGATTGTGTTGACCTGTGAGGAGGGAGGGGGAGCAAGGAGGGAGGGAGATCGAGGCAGGGTGGGGGAGTGACGAAGGATGGGGGAGCAAGGAGGGGTGGGGGAGTGAGGAAGGAGGGGGGAGCGATGAGGGGGAGCAAAGAGGGGTGTCAAAAGGGAAGGCAGCATGAGGGGAGCACAAGGGAAGGCAGTGTGAGGGGAAGGTTCATCCAGACATAACCACCATCCAGATATGTCAAGGGAAGGCAGCATGAGGGGAGGGCAAGGTAAGGCAGTGAGAGGGGAGGGGAGCATCCATCCAGACATAACCACTGTCTGGACACATCCGGAGATAACCACCGTCCGGACAACAGGTATACTAAACTAAAGGGGGGAGGAGAACGAGGGGAATAGAGAGAGGGGTGGAGGAGCGAGGACTTAGGGAGACCGAGGTGGAGTGAGGAGGGGTGGGGGAGCGAGGTGGGTTGGGGGAAGAGAAAGCAGCATGAAAGGAGGGGAAAGAAATGTGAGGGGAGGGGACATCCAGACATAACCACTGTCTGGACACGTCTGGAGATAACCACCGTCCAGATACAGAAAGGGAGAGATAGAGAGAGATATGGAGAGAGATAGAGAGATAGAGAGATATGGAGAGAGATAGAGAGATAGAGAGATAGAGAGATAGAGAGAGAGATATGGAGAGAGATAGAGAGATAGAGAGATAGAGAGATAGAGAGATAGAGAGAGGTATAGAGATAGAGAGAGGTATAGAGATAGAGATAGAGATAGAGATAGAGATAGAGATAGAGATAGAGATAGAGATAGAGATAGAGATAGAGATAGAGAGAGAGAGAGAGATAGAGATAGAGATAGAGATAGATATAGAGATAGAGATAGAGATAGAGATAGAGAGAGAGAGAGAGAGAGAGGTGGGAGGATGCTGCAATGTATTCGGAGGGGGTGGAGTGAGGATAGGACAAAGAGAGAGAGAGAGATGGTTGGGGGTAGTGGGGTAGGGGAGTTAGCAGAGAATGTTATGCTTTATGAAAAAAACAAAAAACACACACACACACACACACACACACACACACACACACAAGTATAGATCGCTCCGCCAAGTTGATTTTTAGATCACGGGTATTCAGAACTGGCCGAGGAGCAGTGATGCTGTATGGTGTCATTGCATATCCAGCATCGCACTCGTTGCCGGTTCAAATCCAGCTCAAGGCAGCAGTGTTTGTAACGATTTGTATTGTAGGATTCTGGAAAGGAACAGAGCATTTTGGGAGGGGGTAATCTGCTTGCCATGCCCGTCTGGTCTGGTCTACAAGTGCTGCTGCCATTGTGTTTGCCTATAAACATGCTCAGCGAAACTTGGGAGGAGTTTCACAGTGCCATTCAAAATCCCTCCAGGTCATAGTGGCTCATCATAGTGAAAAAAACCCCAAAAGGTTAATCTTGAGGAATTTCATGTTTGGTTTAATCTTGAAACATACGATTTACTAAAGAAAGACAATAAAACGGCCATGACGAATTTGCTCCCTGCTCCACCTTGAAACTCAGGCGTAAACCTTGAACATGAACACCTTTGTATCAACACCAGAGGGGTCCAGTGTGACAATTAAAAACAACTGGGTGGGGGAAGGGGCAGGGATAGGGGCAGAGGGTGAATCGAGGGAAAGGAGAAAATGACGAAGCTCATCTTGCAGAAGCCAGATGATCACGTGTCACTGTCAGAAGCTCAGAATTACTTACTACGTGGAATATTATTATTTATTTTTTTTTGAAAATTATGCAATTTTTCTCCCCAGATAACACCAAGCACCATCACACCATTTGAAAGCCTTTATCCCTGATCAGGGGTCAGCTTTTTGCAGGCTCCAATCATGGTACCTTTTCTTGTAGCAATGTTTTAACGGCCAGATGCCCTTCCTGTCGCCAACCCTTTA
This sequence comes from Eptatretus burgeri, assembly GCF_056783735.1. Lineage (NCBI taxonomy): Eukaryota > Metazoa > Chordata > Myxini > Myxiniformes > Myxinidae > Eptatretus > Eptatretus burgeri. Next base: position 54,007,882 of record NC_140972.1, on the reverse strand, counting down.
GTCACCTTTGACCCTGCAGGGATAATTACCAGTATACTGGTGCTCATTTTGCAGACCTTCAGAAGGATGACAGGCTGAGTCAACTCCCTGATGCTAACTCAGCGGCCAGCGGGGCTCAAACTCAGGACCTCAAGGATCCCAAGCCACCGCCTCAACCACTGAGCCCCACCAGGCTCATCCCAGACAACACTAATCAATAGTGTGGAAAAGATATTTTACAAATCTCTCTTTTTACAAAAATTCCCTGTTCATGAGAAATTTTTACATTAACCCTTTTGTGCTCGGTCTCCTACCTGGAGTACACCAAAAGAGAATGGTCGCCAGGTAATTCTCATTCGAGAAAAGGGATGGCTAAGTTGTATAATCACAGCGGAGACGTCCACGTTTCTTTCTCTAATAGAAGAAGTTTCCTGCATTGTATACATTTTGGAATGATGATGCAATATTACAGTACTACTACGGGCACAACAAGGTCAAAAAAGAAAATGGAATTATGATTACAGATCAGAGGGAAATGTAAGAAAATTGTACACAAGAGAAGATCATTTGGTCCATCATGCCTGCACTAATCCAATCTTTTCCGTCGACCCAATTTCACTGCACTGAGGGGTTGGGTGGAGGAGAACAATGGGACAGGCACAGTAACTCACTGGGATGTTTGTTACTTATGAAATCTAAAGATTTTGTAAGTATATTGATGACTTCTGTTTCTGTTTGTTTGTTACTTACGAAATCTAAAGATTTTGTAAGTATATTGATGACTTCCGTTTGTTTGTTACTTATGAAATCTAAAGATTTTGTAAGTATATTGATGACTTCCGTTTCTGTTTGTTTGTTTGTTTGTATGTTTGTTTGTTTGTAGGCACGATAACTCGAGAACAGAAGAAGCTACCAATGTCAAATTACACCACGTGATTCAGGAGGGTGATGGCAAGTGCTGATTAGATTTTGGTCGAAATCGGTCAAAGGTCAAGGTCACAGTGAGGTCAAATATCCGATTTTTGATGGTTTGGTACAGATAACTCGAGAACGGAAGAAGCCACCAATGTCAAATTACACCACGTGATTCAGGAGGGTGATGGCTAGTGCTGATTATATTTTGGTCAAAATCGGTCAAAGGTCAAGGTCACAGTGAGGTCAAAAATTCAATTTTTGATGGTTTGGTGCAGAATCATGGTAGAAACTTTTGGTTTGCGTCGCTACCTTCTCCAGAGACAGCTTTTAAAAGACAAAGTCAGAGGTCAAGTTGATGATTTCGAAAGTACCAGTCTATGACTGCTTGTTTGTTTGTGTGTTTGTTTGTAGGCACGCTAACTCGAGAACGGAAGAAGCTACCAATGTCCAATTACACCACATGATTCAGGAGCGTGATGGCTAGTGCTGATTAGATTTTGGTCAAAATCGGTCAAAGGTCAAGGTCACAATGAGATCAAACATCCAAAAAAATGATAACTCAAGAACGGAAGAAGCTAACAATGTCAAATTACACCACGTGATTCAGGAGGGTGGTGCCTGGCGCTGATTAGATTTTGGTCAAAATCGGTCAAAGGTCAAGGTCACAGTGAGGTCAAACATCCAAAACATTCGATTTTTGATGGTTTGGTACAGAATCATCATAGAAACTTGGGGTTTGCGTCGCTACCTTCTCTGGAGACAGCTTTTATTAGACAAGGTCAGCGGTCAGGTTGACGATTTCGTAAGTACCAGTCTATGGCTGCTTGTTTTTTTGTTTTTCAGAAAGTAGGGGTTGTATGTTGAGGGATAAACAGACATCGATGCTCCATTCACCTTTTAAAGAGACTATCTCACAGACTCTACAACCACTACAGATGTATACAATCATCCATCCATAACGAAGCGATAACCTATCTGTCCAACCAATATCCAAGTACCCTCTATCCCCAATACATCTAGGTACCGAAGTTCGGATGTACCATACTCTGTGTTACAGAACGTTGGTGCTGGCGAAGCAGTTTCTTGGCCAGGGTCATGTTGGACAGTTTGGTATCCCTCTCCCAGCAGTAGATAGGGAAGGAATTTGTAATTTGTCCAGGGTGCCGATGATAGTTCGCTGACTCTTCTTGAAGGACACCGGGGATCTTTAATGCTCACCAACTAATGCCGGCAGATTGGACACCAGTTGACCATTCATCCGAGGGAAGATGCACATATTGATGACTCAACCAGTCACCCTGTCATGATATGCCGGGATGACAGTTTTTAACCGGGTCGGGATTCAAATGCAGGTTAGTCCGGTTGGAGGCAGGTGTGCATACCTCCAGGCCGCCCTGTCAACATTCTAAGTACCTATCTAATTCCAATTTAAACCCATTTACTCTTTCTGCTGGTGCTCTCATTTGAGGGAGACCACTCTATGCATTCACCACTCTGACTGAAAGACCCCTACCTTACTAGCATCTGAATCTTCCTCTTAGCATGATGATGTTGCTCACAAACGAGTAAGCTTTGAGTAAGACAAGTTGGGAATGTCCTGTTATTCTCCAGACAAAGGAGGAAAAGCAAGACAGGGTGAAAATTATGTGCAACCATTGATGTGAATCACTTCCAAAGTAAATCAACAATGGACTGCAGGGTGGTCGAGTCCAACGCTCCATGCTCGTCGAACATTCCCTGAGGATCACAATGAAATTAGTGCCATTACAGAATGTTCACCTGATAGATGAAAGAAAGTCATTTGGTGTCTGTTACTCAAGTTTTGCAGACTCATATTTAACCACTTTACAACTGCAACTAATTACCATTACTCATGTTCTTGTTTGTTTTTTTCTCTCGTGTACAATTTGCATTCAAACAACATGAAAGAGAGCCTGCAGTGTTTGCCTTTGTTGACGTAAATACAAGGAACTTTGGAACAGGAGGCCATTTGGCCCATCATGCCGGCGCGACACCGACCACAGAAACCATCACCCATCCACACACAAGCCACCTCCAAGTCATAGCAATATCCCTGGGCTGGATCCATCTATCTCCAACACATATAAGTACCTATCTAATTTCAATTTAAACCTGACTACCCCCATCAACTGCCATTACCTTTCCAGGGAGACCATTCTATGTAGAAAACAATTCTCTTAGGCCTGGTGTTGGCTTAACGGTTAAAGTGGCTGGCTTAGGATCTTAGGCTCCTGAGAGCAAGCCCCTGTTATTCGTTGAATTAACACCAGGTGGGTTGACTCAGCCTGTCATCCTTCCAAGGTTGGCAAAATGAGTACCAGCTTACTCGTAATAGCGGGGACATCAGTGGCATCAGTGGCACAGCCGCACCCTTTGAAAATGATGCAACCAGGAGCTACAGGTTGCATACGAAGATATAAATAACTACTCTAATGACAGAAAGACCCTCGCCTTAAAACTGTCCTAACTCTCATCTTCTTTACCTTCAAGCTATGGCCCCTGGTCCTAACACTGTCCACTCTGCTGAAAAACTTCTCTATACCAATCTTGACCACACCCTCAATTATCTTAAACATCTCCATCAGATCACCTCCTCTGTATTTACTCTGTATTTACTAGTATGGTGTTCTGGTGTGAGGGAGAGCAGATGAAAGAATCAGGAAGGAATAAGAGTGGGTGCGGCAAAGAGAGGGGAAGGAGGATTTAGGAGACAATGATGGAAATGGAGTGATGGCTGGAGGCAAAGGCCTGTATTGAACGAGCTATTGAATGGGTGGTTGTTCTCCACGTTCACAATTAAACTTTGCAAATCAGTAATATAATCATGTAGGAATTGAGGGGGACATCTGGTCACCGTGGTCTGGCCTCCAGACATGGCCTTGGGGTCACTTGCTCGTTCTGCCTGGGTGAACCCTCAGTCTCAACATCCTCAGTCTTTGCAAAGTGATCCTGTAGGTATCGAGGAGGGCTTCGTGGTCCAGTCCCCGGATATGCTCCGGACATGCATGAGAAATGACCTCAACCATTTCTCGGACATGCATTTACTGATGTTGTTCAAACTTGACACACAGACAATGAAAAATGGGTCACATATGCATGTCATTTTTTCTTGAGATCAGATCCAATATGGCCAACTGGCGGCCATTTTGTTACTTATGTGTTTCCCCAACTATGTGTTACTTATGTGTGAGAAACAAGCAGAGGACGGCAGTTTTGGTGAAGAAGAAGGCCACGCCCAAATTTGTCCTTATTGATATGCGTTTGGGACGTGGCTTAACACCCTGGCCTTTCCTTGCGGCATGTTGGGTTTTTCAGAGTCTATCTCATCAAACAGGAATGAGACTGAGGAAGCATCAGACCGAGAATGAAGAGACCGAGATCTGGCAAACCCGGAGGTCACACGGGAGGTCGCGCAGATTGACATCATTGTCACTTCATGGACGGAGCTGGAAAAAGAACATGGATAAGGGGATTGTGGATGGGGTGGATGGTGGATGAGGGTCGAGACAAACAAACCTCGCTAAATTTCTAGCAAACTTCGGGTCTTTGGGACATTGGTGTAGTGTGAAACCATCTCGGTTTGTAGTACTATACAAGCACCAAGGAGACATCGAGGCATATTTGTGGAATATCGAAAAAATTTTGCCATTTGAGTTAAATCCTACTGAAATGTACCCGGAGACAGTACGGATCTGGTCAGATCCGATGGTCTTCTTCCAGGTGTGACGTCATGGCTAATCTGAAGAAGAAGAATAAGGAGAAGACGATTTACAATTTTAATTGCAATTTACCTACTTTATAGTTCGGAAATCGGAAAAAGACACATCATATCTATTTTGTTGGGTATTAAGGGATAAATTAGCGTTGAGGTGGTCTAGTGTTTGCGTTCCCTTTTTTTTTTGTATACACTGTCGAGGCTCATATAAGAGCTAAAGGCCTGGTCACACCTTGACGTTTTAGCCAATGTATGCCGATTTTTGAATTTTTTTTCTAAAACGCTGGCACACGTTGAATACGTAATGGGTAAGTTTTGATAACATTGAGAGCACGCTGAAAAACACTGCCATACGTCATTGTACGCTGGCTTTAAACGTTGTACTTTTTGGTTGTTCTCAAATTTTTTCATGCTTGAAATTTCACGACGTATGCCGGCGTATGACTCACACGTTCCGCTACGCTGGCCACAAGTTGTATGCACGGTCTGCGATCGTTGACAGATGTCAACACATGCTACTTGTAAGTTAATCATAAGTTGAGACACGCCGAGGTAATGTTTAGCGTACCCGAAACTTATTTCTAACCTATGATTAACGTGTTGTTGGCACGTTACGCGATCGTTGCCACACATCGACAGACGTTACTTTTAAGTTACTGATAGGCTGAAAGACGTCGGTATAATGGATCGTCCTTGCGTCAGCGTCCACGGCCACGGCCAGGACACTCATTTGCAGCATTCTTCAAACTTTTCTTCGGCATGACGAGGATGTTCACACTTCGATGTCTAGCTTGGCTATGATTCCAATTGTCCATCGGCAGCGTCTATTTAAAATAGTCGTGTTTGAGCGTTTTAACACGTTCAGAAGAAATGCTTCAAATTTCCAAACCCCAGCGTCAAAAAACAAAGGCGAGTGACAGCAATTAAAATCGTTCATTGTAAACAATGAAAATAGCTGAGTGGTACCGTTTAAAAGTCGTTGAGTGTAAAAAAAATCCAATTGTTGAGCGCAAGCATCAACTTTCAATTGTGGAGATGCAGCCATTTAAATCGGAGTGGCAGCCTATGAATAGCAAACCCTACATCACCGGTTAAGATAAACTGCCGCACGATATGGATAAGTTAGGCTATCGTTGGGCATAGTTTGTGAACGCCGGCTTCACGATAATTATTCGTTGGTATATCGTATCTATAAGTAATCAAAGCGCTCTATGCACATTATTAGTTCATTGTGCATTTGTCCAACCCGTTATGAATAGACCTAAATCATAAAAACAAGCTATAGCTCATTGTTGAAAAAGCCCCATAAAAAATTAGCCGCGAAGAACTTCGAACAATGGTGAAAAGGTGTCTCCTACCCGTGGACACGCGGACGCAAGGACGATCCATCATAACCCACACCCTCCCCCTCACACTCACCTACTACTGCCAACATGAACAAACTACTACTAATACTAATACTAATACTGATACTGATACTGATACTGTTACTGCTGACATGGACATAGACTCAAAAACACTGTTGGGTTCCCCTTTTATGAGCAGCATTTTTATATACCAATTCCCAAAACCGCTGGGAACATGTCTTTATATGGCAGTTGTAAGCTAGAAACACGTTCATTTATATTTTTTTGTCGACCGGAAGACGTCATTGGAATACGTCTACATACGTCGATGTGTGTTGGGACTACGTACAGAATTGGTTCAAAGCATGTCAAACACAAGTTAGAAATAAGTTTCGCGTAAAAAAAGACATTACCGCGACGTGTTTCGACTTACAAGTAGCTTATAAGTAGCGTTTGTGGACGTGTGTAAGCGTCCACATATCGTGTGTAAAACTTATCCTCATCGCATGCGGAATGTGTGTCATACGCCGAGTACGTCCAAAAATTTTGAACATGTTTAAAATTTCTTGACGTACTCTACTTACTACGACGTATGATAGCGTACTTTAGCGTTCTACTCATGTATACCAAACTTACTCATACCGTATTTGACGTGCCCCAACGTTTTACACACATTTTTCTTAGGTCGGCATACGCTGGCAAGATCGCCAAGGTGTGACCGTGATGTTGTCACTTCCATTTCTACGGCAGTTATGATTCGAATCGTTGTGCGTCAGCCTTTTAATAGGCTACGTCACGACATCGTCGGCGATGCGTGCAACGCGCTATGCCTAAGTTAGACCATCGTTGGGCATCGGTTGTGTAGGCCGACAACAGGTTCAGCATTCGTTGGTATAAGTTATCTATAACACAACGAAACGTTCTGTGTCCGTTACCAATGCGTTATACATAAGACCAAGTCGTTATGAATACGTCCGAATCTTTAAAAAAAAAAACATCAAAAGTTCAACGTAAGCCAGCGTTTTACATACATTTTAATACGTTGCCATCGCTGGCTAAAACGTCAAGGTGTGACCGGGCCTTAACATAAAGAATGTACAACAAGAGGAGTAGGAGACAAGAAGGGCGGGAGAGGGAAGGAAAAAAAACAGTGGGGAACAGAGACATGAGGAGCTCTGGGGAAGGGAGAGGGATGTGGATGCACATAAAAAAAGATACTACAGGGACTTTCAGGAAGAAAGAGAGACGAGAGAGAGACGAGAGACGAGAGACGAGAGACGAGAGACGAGAGACGAGAGACGAGAGACGAGAGACGAGAGACGAGAGACGAGAGACGAGAGACGAGAGAGAGAGAGAGAGAGAGAGAGAGAGAGCGAGAGAGACAGAGACAGAGACAGAGACAGAGACAGAGACAGAGACAGAGACAGAGACAGAGACAGAGACAGAGACAGAGACAGAGACAGAGACAGAGACAGAGACAGAGACAGAGACAGAGAGAGAGAGAGAGAGAGAGAGAGAGAGAGAGAGAGAGAGAGAGAGAGAGAGAGAGAGAGAGAGAGAGAGAGAGAGAGACCCAAAGACCCAGCCTCATTGCAGGAGACACCAATGATCACTGGTGTTGGCTTAACAGTTAAAGTAGCTGGCATAAGATCTTCAGGTCTTGAATTAAAACTCCTGCCAGGCCTTTGAATTAATATCTCACCTGTCATCCTTCTAAGGTTGGAAAAAGAAGTACCAGCTTACTGCAAACAAGGGCATTGCATCAGTAGCACAGCAGTGCCCCCAGAAAATGATGCAACCAGAATCCACAGTTTGCATTTGAATAAATAAATAACTACTCTGTCAGAAAGACCCTCGCCTTAAAACTGTCCTAGCATGTATAAGAGCAGTTGCATAAAAAGGACGGCTGGTTATAAAAGGGCAGGAGCATATAAAATGACAGCAGCATGTAGAAGGATGGCTGGTTGTAGAAGGGTAGCAGCAGCATCCAGGACAGCAGTATTTGCATATCGACAGTCTGTGTTTTTGGCTTCCAGTTTGAGAATTGTGGGAAACAAAACATTTTAACAATTACATTAACATTCAAGACAGATTCCTCAGAAGGCTTGTCTCCAACTGAATGAGTTAATTACTGGTTATTGTGTCTGCTTCCTTTTGATGTGCGTTTATGATTCTGTACAGAATGCAAGGTACTATGAATCAATGTTGGTTATACAAGAACAAATTAATGTTTGCAACTTGAATGACAAATGACTCGGAGAGATTTGCCATCCTTGTAATGAACAGGTCGAAAAGAGAAAATGTTTTTTTTTTTTTGACTTAAAAGGACTTTAGATAAACACTGAAATCCAGGCTAGCATATATATCAAAGCACACAATGAGAGGCTTTTTATTTACCTGTCTGATATTATACGTACATCACCTGTTGGACAATGTCATAAAGAGACGTAATTGTACTTTTCCTATTAATTAGAAAGACATTAGTTGGCATTGGACAAATCAAAAAAGTATGTGGGATTTCAATCTGGGATCTCAGCATCAGGAGTTGTGCTCATCTGGGAACACCAAACATTCCAAGTCATTAAGGGGAGAGTTAAATCGAACATCTGGCTCGAAGAAAACGATCCTTTAAGGGCAAGTTGAAATACTCGACCCTTGCACATTGCAGGCCGACAGTCCCAGTAACCTTTAACCCTGCACTTTGCTGTAAATTGCAGGCCCACTTCTTGTGATATTCGTTCTGTCACCCCGAAGAAAACTTTTCCACTCTCACTTTGAGATAAGATAAAGTCCGATATAGATGAGGTTTAAACATCGTTCGACTTTTTTTCGAAAATCTTGAAAATGGCTTGTCAACACCTGATTGCTCTCTTTGAGAAATTGCAGATATGAAGGAAGATAAACAGCTTTAAGAGCCCAAAAATCAAACAACCTAATTAGAGTGGCATGGCCTGCTTTTCATCAGTATGTGGCAGACTTTGGTTGTTGTTGTTGTTGTTGTTCAAAATATAAAATAAGGAAAAGCATTCCCTGAAGGGTTCCCTTACATGACACACATTGTATCCTGCAATAAAACTGATACATTATATAGATTACATTAAGCAGGGCTGAACTCATTTTACCCACCCCAAGCCCTCCTTCCAAATTTCCAGTTTTCCCTCCTGAGAGTTTCCTTCTGTATCCATCTTGTCGACCCTGTGCATCCTCTCCTGCCCCTCATTCCTCCCCACACCCATTGTTTGTCTAACTCTGCCTCTATCTTGACCTTCAACTTTGCTGTTGGTGTCTCTCTCTCTGTCTCTCGTTCCTTTTGTCCTAATGCGTTTAATCCGTTCAGTTTACTACAGTACTAGCTCTGCCATGAGCCTCGACTATGTTTACAAAAAAATAAAATAAATGCAAACCATAGTCGTATTTTTAAACTCATTGTACTCTGCCAGCTTTTGTTTATTTTTGGTACGAGAAACACTCTCTCCCCTCAGGAGCAGCCTGAGTGGGGGAGGTGGAGCAAATATATTTTGTGGTGTGGCTAATAATCCACCGTTTGCAGCAGGGGTCCATAAACCACTTGCACTGTGGCATGTGTACATGAAAATTGTAGGCAGTCTTACCTTCCCATCCCATCACAGTGGAAGCAGGATTTGTTTGTGCATTGATCTGACCCTGGAGCCCACCCACACAGGTGCAAAATTTGACAGAGATCAGCAAGCTCTGTTTGTTTGTTTTTCTATGATTTTCAGATGTACATTCATACATACAGAGAGCCACCATATTAAGACAACCCTCATATATCGCAGGGGCTACATTCCTGGAAAATGCGGCAATAATTAAGACGATCGCGATCATGGAAACCAAGGTCCAATGGGGGAAAAGGGGTTTTGGTTCCTGGGCTTTGAAAAAATAGAGGAAGGTTGGCAGCAGCCAGATATAAACATGTAAAATATATGTTTATTATAAATAGTGCAAATTATATATATATATATATATACATGTACATATACATATACATATATACATATACATATATATATACATATATATATATATATATATATATATACATATATATATATATATATATATATATATATATATATATATATATATATATACATATACATATACATATATATATACATATACATATACATATACATATACATATACATATACATATACATATATATATATATATATACATATATATATACATATACATATACATATATATATACATATACATATATATATATACATATACATATATATATATATACATATATATATATACATATACATATATATATACATATATACATATACATATATATATATACATATATATATATATATATATACATATATACATATATATATATATATATATATATATATATATATACATATACATATACATATATATATATACATATATATATATATATATATGTATATGTATATGTATATATATATATATATATATATATATATTTACACACATATACATAAACAAATATACATATCATGTTGACATTGAAATAAACATGTAAATACAATAAATACAGTGGAAATACAACAAGAACACAAGACTTTAACCTTTTAAATTGATTCCAAAACAGTTAGGTGGGTGAGGGAAGGAACATTACGTACTAGTACTGTACTCTGCCAGAAATGGAAAACGCAAGACTTAGTTTGGGATGATGATGCTGTTAGAAGGGGAGGGTAAAGCAGGGAGAAGGGGAAGGGTGAGCAGGGAGTGGGGGAAGGGTGAGCGGGGAGTGGGGGAAGGGTGAGCGGAGAGCAGGGGAAGGGTGAGTGGGGGAGTTGGGGAAGGGTGAGTGGAGAGCGGGGAAGGGTGAGCGGGGAGCGGGAGAAGGGTGAGCGGGAGCGGGGGAAGGGTGAGCGGGGAGTGGGGGTAGGGTGAGTGGAGAGTGGGGGAAGGGTGAGCAGGGAGTGGGGGAAGGGTGAGTGTGGAGTTTGGGAAGGGTGAGTGAGGAGTTGGGGAAGGGTGAGTGGGGAGTTGGGGAAAGGTGAGTGGGGAGTTGGGGAAGGGTGAGTGGGGAGTGGGGGAAGGGGAGTGGGGAGTGGGGGAAGGGTGAGTGGGGAGTGGGGGAAGGGTGAGTGGGGAGTGGGGGAAGGGTGAGTGGGGAGTGGGGGAAGGGTGAGTGGGGAGCTGGGGATGGGTGAGCGGGGAGTGGGGGAAGGGTGAGTGCAGAGTTGGGGAAGGGTGAGTGGGGAGTTGGGGAAGGGTGAGTGGGGAGCTGGAGAAAGGTGAGCGGGAAAGGGGGAGCGGGCAGGGGGATTCAGTGATCAGAAGAGCAGCATTCACTTTACGGCAGTCACCTGCAGCATTGCCACATAAGGGAAGGGGAAGACTATCCTTAACTATCTCAACTTGAACTCCAGAGCAGATCTTTCCTGCTTGTGTAGGAGGGTATGAGATGGCATCCTCTAACAGAATAATCCTGTCTCGTCGGTGATAAAAAAAAACCTGTTCTGGCATAAATCCCTTCGCATCAATTAGTTCCATGAGCTGCAGTGGGTAGTTTTTAGCAGCATCATGGTCAGCCAATGCTACTTCCCTGACTAAGGTTACATGATGGAGGCCAAATGTTATTTTGAATTTCTCAAACCAGCCCTTGGAGCCATCGGCTGAGTTACCACATTTCAGGAAGCACTTCTTTTGATCCAGTTTGACTGGGATGCTGGACCAGTGAAGAACCATAACCATTACATTGATAAAGTGGCGATTATTCTGTCGAAATACTGGTGAGGTGACGTGGTTTGAGAATGTGTGTTTAAGATTGGCAGTTTTCATATGGGTTTTGGAAAGTGAGGGTTTAGGAATGAGGTTCAAATATGGAGTTGGAAAGTGAAGGTTTGGGAATGAGGTTTGAAGGATAATTAAGGTTTGGGAATGAGGTTTTTAGGAAAATAAAGGTTTAGCAATGGGAAAGAGACCAATGGGGAAAGTTCTACCTGCAATCATTGATCCCGTAATGGTGGCCCATCGATGCAGCATTTTCACCTCGAGTCAACCGATCTAACAACTCGATCTTTTCACCCAACGTCATAACCTTTCTCTGCCTTTTAGCACAACTAACTTTGTCCATTGCTTTACGTTTGAGAACCATTAAAAACAGTGCACAAGAAACAACACAACGCTCGCAATGAGAGATTATAATCACACATGCACGGGATGCAAACGATGACTCATCTCAGCTCAAAAACTGCAATTGGTCAAAATGAAATCCCACGACAACGAAGTTGGAACACAATGGGTTGCCCGTGACTCGTCGAAACCCGTGCCATCAGAACACGCGATATTTGAGGATTCACTGTACTAGCAAAGGTATCTGGCGTTGCTGGGTTGTGGGTCCCTCCTCATACCTCCTCCCCTCCCTCCTCCCCTCCCTCCTCCCACCCCATCCCTTCTCCAGACTCTCACCCCACCCCTTCCCCTCCCTCCTCCACCTTTCCCCTCTCTCCATCCGTTTGTTTATAAGCCTTGGATAAGTGAGAAGAGGACTTGAGGGAGTGGGGGGTTAACTTCTTACAGTTTCATATGCAGGCTGATAGATCAGCGTTTGCCATCCTTTGGATGGATATAAAACTGGAGGTCCCGTCTGCTAGCATTACTACAGGATTGAACGAGATGGGGTACATTCAAACAGCATGTACCATTTTTAAAGAGATGATAACATGGGCTTCCCTTGAGGGATGAGACTCATACTGTGACTGTCACCCTGTGTATCCACTATCATGGAATCGTAACTCTCTTCGGTGATAATAAAGGCACTTTGTGAAATAAAGTTATTAAATGAAGGCAAATTTTAGTTGTAATTAAAATAAAGCCATATTCCATGGCACTGCCTCCCATTCCCCTCCCCTCACACTGACCTCCTCCCAAACCCTCTCTCCCACCTCACAACTCTCCCGGCGTCTCAGGGCAGTGCTCGTGCCTATATTTCATTACAACTAAAATGTGACAAGCTCTAAAATCTCTTAACCAGAGCCGAATTTATAATTTTAAACTGCGGAATTGAGCTTATCAGAAGGTTCCGACTGCTTAAAAAGTGCTCATTTGCATTAAAAAAAGGTGTCTGGATGTCTGTGTGGTGTTCAATATGACCAGACATATCTTAAGTACCATTTCAGCCACAACATTACTTAAAAACCAGAGATGATACAAACACAGCACTTACCTCCATCTTCTCAGAAAACACTCGGTTGGGGATGATACGAGATGGTCGTGCACTCTTTGCTTGAAGCCCTGGAGGGTAGAGCGGCATAGCGCAGCCTATGGAATGTGGTTCCACAAATGGAAGAAAAGAGGAACAAAAGATG
>NC_140972.1:53969559-53989559 GCF_056783735.1 Eptatretus burgeri | reverse complement strand
GCCATTTTGAAAAAAATATTTGAATTTTTTGCATTTCTACATGTTTTAAGTGATTTCCAACCCCCCCCCCCCAAAAAAAAATTGTTAGAGAAAAAAAAAATTTTGCAACTTTTTTTTCAACAAAATTCCGATTTCTTTTTTTTTGCATTTCTTCATGTTTTGAGTGATTTCCAACCCCCCCCCCCCCCAAAAAAAAATTTGGAGAAAAGAACAACTCTCTCAGCACTGTTGATGTCATATTTAATGAATAAGATATAAGGTTCACTTGAGTGACCCAGCAGTATTGGCGGCGGAGGTTTTGCACTTTCCCGAGTGCTGCCCCTCTAGTTTTATATATGTATCGACGTCGAAGTGAGGGGTGGATTATACTAAAAGGAGATTGGACAGAAAGGTAAAACAAAACTGTGTCCTGGAAAATAAAATTGCACACATTTTCAGCGGATGAGACGCCTCCCGTGGCACAAACCGCTCGGAGCCGCAGGGCCCAACACAGGCAGAAATGTACGTCTGTCGAATCGATGTTCCATTGAGAGCACGGGTACTTTTACTGAAACGAACAACCAAGCAGCTTTGAGAACACTCACCAAGTGCCTTAAGCACTTAAACAAAAATGGTTGATAAACGGCTCGTTTGGCAAGCGATTAGCAACACTAAACGTACACCTACCGGAGACCCAAAATGTCAAATATATCAGAATTGGACAAATGAACACTTTTCTAGGAGTCGGAACTGCTTGTAAGTTCGATTCTGGAGCTTAAATTTTGTAATTCTCCTTAGTTTCAGAGATACTCATGGTGATCACATGCGGAAGTGAAAAAAAGCAATGAACGCTGATGTCTCCAGGTGTTTATAAGCATTGCAATGTACCTAGCCATTCATAGCTATGATGAATAGGCATTTGATAATATGAGTGAGGAAAGTGAAAAAAAACAACTTTATCGTTAAATCATTGCGGCCTGTTCCAAGTTGAGGCATGGTTGAGCAGGCCAAAAAACATGGTGGCATCAGACCCCAGCGAGCGAGGTTACCCAGTAAATTCCTGAAGACCCAGAGAGCGAGGTGGCTGAGTTAACCTCCTCGGGTTAACGTGAGGTGGTCCCTTCGAGTGGGTGCCTGGAATGTCCTATCCCTAAGAGATGGGGATGGGCCAGGCATCTGCCTGGGGGATAGCCAGACAGACGCCCCTGGATTACTAGCGGAAAGTCGACGCAGTGACACGCTGTGGCGCATGTTCCCCCCATGGGGTGTTATTCACTTATTCATACATGCAGACTCGTTTAACACACTTAATCCAGATGGGGTGTGGCCAACACTCTTGTGTTCATTTACATCATTACCACGATTGTGATTGTGTAAATAGTTCCCACAGTAGTTATTTTACGAGGGAGGGTGTCACTGTCCATGGCAATGGCATGCCGGCGTATCACCCTGAGTGGCTTAGAGAGACACAAAATAAAGCTGTCCCTGGTGTTTTATCATCACAAACCATCATTATATGAAACCAAAAAATTGAAGCAATAATTATGGGCCCCTATAGGTCTGGGCTCTGGGGTATTTACCCCACCTGCCTCCACATCTCGGCACCCCTATTGAAAGGACATCCAGTGAACACTACCCTCATTCAGGTATGTGCTCCAACTTCTACAGCGGATAAAGAGAATGTTGGAGGAGTTTTATGGAAAGTTGGAGGAACTGGTAGAACAAGTGCCGAAAGAAGGTTTTAATTATTATGGGAGACTGGAGTGCAAAAATTAAAGCAGAAGCACCAGGGATTGCCGGAAAGCACTGACTTGGTATCCAAAATGAGCCAGAGGAGTGAATTTTGGAGTTAAGTGTGAAGAATTAACTCGTAATTGCAATCACATGGTTCAAACAACTGTTGTGGATTAAGTAAATTATATATATATATATATATATATATATATATATATATATATATATATATATATATATATATATATATATATATATATATATATATATATATATATCCTATGTGATTGGAAATCTTAAGTTTTGTGTGAAAAACACGATTCTGAGAATTCAGGGACAAAGGCAACTCGAGTTTCAGTGAATTAATTGAATGAGATGCAAAGTGGGACAAAGGATTTGTGCACAGTCATCGGCATGCATCATTGGCATAGTGACATCGAGATTGGTTGTCAACAGAACTTTGAAGATGACTGGTGTTGAGGCTGAATGCTTTGGTCAACAGGGGCATTACACTATGTGAATGAATTGGGTGAAAGTTTTGTTGTGGAAAATGATGTTCTCAGCTAATGGTGAAACTGTGGTCAATCTTTGGATTCATTGTGTCACTTTGCTTCAAGATTGACCTTGTGAGTTTGCCATAAAAAGGTGAGGCAAGGAGCGATTGGGAGAAGGAGGAGCAGATGTGACACAGTGGTGATTGTGGATAACCCAGAGATCCAATTATAGTAGCGTATGGAGCTTTGGAATGGTGAAATGCTGGGCACAGTGGAAGCCAGGCAGTGACGGTCTCCTGATCTTTTACATCGAGCACACAGTGACCACTGACATGGTTATTTATCCTGTGTATCAAGCTGATGTATGGCTTCACTCCTGCTGGCCGATTGGTTGTGCTCATGAAGAACCAATGTAGCACGTTGGTGTGCTACCCTTGGCAGATATGCGCCAAGGTCGTTCCCTCCCTCCACCTCATGCCTTCTCGTGGTTCGGCTGGGGATGTGGTGAGATCTATACTGTGTGATCATTCCCGTGGGGCTAACTCACTTTACACACAAACTGATCACTAATCTGCAAGGTTTGTCTCTGCACAACCATTCATTTTCGAATGACCATTCACGACCATTCAATGCTTCAACTACATGGCAAGACTACACGGTTGTTTTCACATTGCAAAAGGTTTACCGATCTGCAAACTGGATTTGACACAGCAGGTTTATTTGCATATTCGGACACTGCAGGATCTTAACTTTGCCTCACAGCATGAATCCAGGTGAAAGTTCCTCCCTTCTGTTGTATGTCACTGGTCATTACCTGGTTGGTTATCAATTGATTGAAAAGTTTAAAGTGATCATTTTTATTGTCTGCAGTGCCACCCTTTGGAGCACCAAAGAAACACTCGTTTCGAGGCTTTCAAGGCGGCACGTAACACAACCCAATCATAAACTGTATGCGTAGACATCACCTGTTTGTCAACATAGAAATCAGATTGACGACATTCTAATCAACAGAAGATGGAGAACTACTGTGAAATCTGCCAAAACTCTGTCAGGCACAAACTGGAACAGATCATAAACTGCTTGTGGTAAAACTATGAGTCAAATTGAGAAAGGTGGAAAACAAAAGAATCGAAAACTCTGACCAGATATGACCTTGCAAGTGTATCTAAACAATATATCTATCTATCCATCTATATATAAATGCATGTTTCCAGATTATGTCTGGGCAGGGTAAACACCATAACCATAGCACGCACAATGCTGAATGATACTTCATTTAACAGCTCTTGGGTCAAGACAGCGCATGCAGAGGTTTACAAATACTGTTATTCGTGCAATTTAGAGTTGTATTAATTTATGCTGTGCATGTGGTGTATATGCTCAGAGTAGTTGGTTTGCACATCTAATGGAAGTAAAAAAAATAATATAACAAACTATTCAGGCAATTCTGTGAATGTATAATTACCTTTGCATTGATTTACGTTACCAAGAAACCTCAGCAGTTTTAAGAGTTGGTGACTAACAGCAAAAACAAACAAACAAAAGATGACTAATAATTTCCTTTTCTTCCATTTACTTCACTGAGAAAACTTCATTCTTTTGGAAACTAATGAATTATCCAACAAACGGGACCTCGGACTCCTTACTAATCCATCCATCACAAGTTGGAGGTGACAAAAAAATGGGTTGGGGGGAATCGAAAGTGGGTTTTACTCCTATTTACTTGACATTATCAGAAATGAAGTGATACTGTGGATGGAATCCTGGAGGGTTGTGAATGTGCCCTTCAGTGAGGGAAAGCTCTTGACGTCACACAGCCTGGCGTATTGTCTTAAATCCCAAATAATTGTGGGTAGCAGGAGAACAAATGTACAAAAATATTGAAAAACTGAAAACCAAAATAGATGAAAACTACAACGGCACCCGGAAGAGTGCATACCTCCACCAAGCTGATTAGTGAATGGTTTGTATCCTACTGATAGGCCGGATCTGGATCTGGAACTGAACTAAAATTTAATCGGCTTCTTCTTGTCACTGAACCAACTCATCCACAAAGTTTCAGCCGAATCCATGCATAATTTTTTGAGATATCCTGCTATATATCGTTTTGGCCCTATCTCTCAATGGTGAAGAATCACTTAAAAAGTTCTCGGATTCACATCCGGATCCAGATCTTTGCCAAAATCTAATAATTTTGTCCATGTTACATATCCAAACTCTTCACAAAATTTCTCCAAATCCGTCCACAACGTTTTGAGATATCTTGTTCATAAACAGACAAAATGATTGACAGACAGAAAGATGGACAGACAGAGAGACGTGAAAACATAACCTCCATCAACCGTCAACCGTCGGTGGCAGAGGTAATTATGAAAAACTGGAAACGAGAGTGGTACCTTCCATATTATCTCGAGGTCACTACAGGTCTCATCAGTCTGTGTATCAATCCTTGCGAGGGATGGGGGAGGGATGCGGACTTGCAGTTGGGAGAGGGGGGGAGGGATGTGGACTTGCAGTTGGGAGAGGGGGGGAGAGAGGAGGGATGCAGACTTTGGTTTGGGAAGGGAGAGGGATGCGGACTTGGAATTGGGAGGGAGCAGGGAGAAGGATGCTGATTTGGAGTTGGGAGAGGGGGGAGGCATGCAGACTTGGAGTTGGAAGGGAGGGGATGCAGACTTGCAGTTGGGATAGGGGAGGGATGTGGACTCGGAGTTGAGAGAGGGGGGAGGGATGTGGAATTTGAGTTGGGGGTGGGGGGAGGGCTTGGATTTGCGAGGAGAGGGAGGGATGCAGACTTGAAGAAGAAAGGGATTGAGGACCCATTTTACATTTTACATGATGCGGAATTTCCATGGGTCCCTGCCATTATGGTGTCAAATGACATTCCTGTCAAACTCCTTAAATATTCCATACTTTATTGGAAACTAATACAACAGTTCTAATGGAACTGGGTTATCTGCTAGTATGCAATAAAGGTAAAAAAAAAAAAATAAAAAAATAGCGGAGCTGGACTTGGTTGACTGAATGCCAGACAAATTGTGGCAAGAGGTTGAAGACATTGTAAAAGAAGAGGCCAAAAACAACATCCCAAAAGCAAGCATGAAGAAAAATGTGAAATGGCTGTGAGAAGAGGCAATACATATTGCAGATAGAAGAAAAAGAGATGAGAAGCAAAGGCACATGAAAAGAGGACATTAAGTGGCTAAATGCTGACCAGTGTACTGGTATCGGGGCATTTCATCAGTACCACAGTCACGCCCTCAGCCGATGATGCTACCTGCAGCCACGTGCTGCATACGAAGGAGGAGGTGAAAGAAAGATGGAAGGACTGTTCAGAAACTCCATACAAATGAGATAGCAATATTATACAACCTTTGAAGAAAGAGAATATGAGCAAGAACCAATTATGATAGAATGTGAACGTAGAGCCAGGGATGAGATGGCAAACAGAAAAGCACAAGGTGGCAAAAAAATTTCCAATATAACTATTTAAGGAAGTTGGGGAGGAGGCAATCAAAATATTAACAGCTATCTCTGTACACAGATCCGGGGCATGATTGTAAGGTCTAAAAGGTGAAAACTGTCAGTCCACATATCAGGTCAGGTCAGGTGTGGGAGCATACGCCGGAACAGCGTGTCGTATCATATATCATTGCCCGAGAAAGGGGATGCAAGAGAATGGTCAAATAACCAACCATTGCCTTGATTTCACGTCTTAGCAAGATATTACTAAAGATCATTCAACATAGAATGAAGGATGCCATTAAGTAAGAAATGCCCATTGAGCAAGCAGGTTTCAGAAAAGGAAGTTATACTCAAGATCAAATTGCAAATCTGAGGTCGATGGTGGAAAAAAACAAGGGAATATCAAATGAAGGTGTGTGTTTTATAGGTTATAGCAAAGCCTTCGGTTGTGTTGATTATGAATTTATATGGATTATGTTGAGGGAAATGGGGATGTTGGAGCACCGGATATGTCTGACAAGAAACCTGTACACTAAACAAGAAACTACAGTAAGAACAGAGTATGGAGAGACAGAATGATTTGGGGTTGGAAGAGGGGTCAGGCAGGGGTGCATTCTCCCCCCTTACTTGTTCAAATGGTATGGTGAGTACATCATGAGGAAATCAAACTTGGATGACATGGAGGATGGCATCAGGATCGGAGGACTATGGCAATCAACAATCTAAGGGATGCAGATGACACCACAATGTTGGCACAAAGTAAAGAGGACTTGATGAAACTACTGTAGATAGTGAAAAAGGACAGTGAAAAAGCTGGTCTGTATTTAAACCTAAAAAAAATATTAAAATCTCGTCAACTGAGAATATCGACGTGTTCAGATTGGGAGACGAACACGTGGAAATAGTGGAAATGGCAACTTCCTGGGTCTAAGATTGAAGTGAGTCGAAAATGTGGAGAAATTCATAGACGGTGAGCATTGGGGAGAACAACAATGCTAGTACTGGTATAGTATTGACCTATATATGCCTGGTGTTGGCTTAATGGTTAGGGGGGTGGGCTTGGGATCCCAGCATCCTGAGTTCAAATCCCCTTTGGGTATTGAATTAATACCAGGCGGGGTTGACTCTGCCTGTCATCCTTCCGAGGTTGGCAAAATGAGTGCCAGCATGCTGGTATCCTGTGTCCGAGTGGTGACCCGTCCAGGATTGTGCCCAATAGCAAAGGAAACTGCTTGGGCAGCACCAATGCTCTGCACAGAGTATGGTCCCAAATGGATGGATGGATTGACAAATATCTGGAAAGCCAAAGATGTAAAAAAAGCAAAAAACAAACAAACAAGAGGAGGCTGGTGAATGCTCTGGTTTATCCAGTTGCAATTCATGTATGCACATCATGGACAGTGAAAAAGAAAGAAAGGAAGAAGATTGACAGTTGTGAAATGTGGCGTTGACTTGTGTTAAAAATTCCATTGACTGCAAGAAGAAAAAACAAATCTGTGTCTGAAGATGTGAGAACACCACGAACATAAGAAGCGCTGATGATAAAACATAAGCTGTCATATTTTGGGCACATCATGTATGCAAAAAATGAAAGTCTGGAGAAATCAACCATGCTGGGTACGGTTGAGGGAAGATGAGGAAGAGGCAGACCGTGTATGTGCTGGATGGATGAGGTAAAGGCTGTAACCAAGCTGTCTCTGCCAGAGCTTCTGGAAGCAGTGCATGATAGGGATGTTTTGTGAAATCTGATCATGAATGTCACCAGAAGTCAGACAAATTTTAACAGAACTAGATGAAGCAATTTATAGATTTCCGACTGGGCTCCATTCTTCCTCAAGGTTTCGACCCTTTCAGCCCAGAACACATTGGGTCCAAAATCACAGCCATGGACCCGCATCAATTGGTACATGACTTCAGCGACGTCCAGTCAGTCAACTCAACAATGCGACCTCACTACTCAAACCTTTCTTGGTAGAGGGTTTGATGTATTATCATACACCAGCAAATGCAACCCATTGCTTCGCTGATGGGAATAAAAAGAGGGGTGGGGGCGGGTAAGAAGGAGGGGAGGAAGTGAGAAGAGGAAGGGTAGGGTGTGGTGGGAAATTTCTTTTAAAAAACATTACCTCGATGGTTGTTTTTTTATTTTTTGTTTGGCTGTGGCCCAATTAAGCCTAATGATCGATTTAACTTCACAAATAAAATCTTTCAGCCCATATAATAAATATATTAGTGAAACCTCGATGATAGACAACGATTGATTTAAAAGCTCATTAGAAACATGATTAGTACATTCATTTTATGAGTATATATCTGTGTTCAGTATTAGTTATACCCATGTATGAGTATTAATTGATTTGATTGAAGCTTGTGTGATTACAAATAAGAGCCCCATGGACATGTATATAAGGTATATGGGGACATAATTGATATAACTCTGTACTCTTATTGCAACTTAAACTAATAGCTAACAAAATGCATATAAAGGGTGAAAGTGGGGGTATAGATGAATAAAATTGTTATAAACCCACTCGCCCGGTAGCTTGCTAAGCAAGTTGGAATGTTCGGCTGATAAACCCTCAGCTGACAAACTCGCAACTGCAAGGCTCAGGGGAGTGACAAATGTATTGTTACGGCTGTGGAAATTCGCAATACACCATAAAGGGTCCTTAGATCAGTTATGACATAAGTAATTGTGTAGTTAGATTTCCCCACCGTTGTTTAGAGGGAATTTCCGTGTTCACAGGGCTGTGATCCTTTGAGTTAGCCCTTTTTCTTTTCTCTATCGTTATTTTGGACCAATAATCCCCCAACAACTCAAACACCGCCACCTTCACCTCTTTACCTCCACAACTCCACCCCTCAAACATCACTTCACCGCCATTCTCAAACGACGCCCGCCAACAACCAAACTCCCACCACCTCCGCGCTTCTATCACACGTCGTGCCATGGGCTGTGAATGCGTTCCTTTCGCCTCAAGAATCGGATCAGGAATGCTTCACACCGCCTTTTCATCCATCCAATGACCGAGCATCGGGTAGTATGGCGCCTCCGAACCCGCTGTGATCCAGAAATTTACATATACACTCCTCCCTCGGGCTATATAAGCGGGAGCACGGCGCAGCTCGAGGAGTCGGAAACCAGGCGGGAAGTCGGCGGGAAGTCAATCGGGAAGTCAAGGTGCGCAGCACGTCGGCGGAAAGTCAAGGGGAAGTCAAGTTGCGCAGTACGTCGGCGGGAAGTCAAGTGGAAGTCAAGGTGTCGACAGTACTAACAGCAGTAGGTCGACAGAGAACCAGGTGGGAGCAGTGGAGTGGCAGCTGCGGAGTGTCGGGAGATGAAGTCAAGTCTGCAGTGTCGGCAGGGCAGTCGAGTTGGGAGACGGAGCTCGAAGTCGACGGGAAAGGCAGACGGGGAGCGCCGGAGAGAGCTCGCCGACCACGCCAGGGGCACGAAGCCAGGCGCAGCTACGCTGACATTGCGGCTTGCCCGCCATCGTGCCACAAGGGTGCGGGTAGGACCCTTCGGTCTCGTGGACCTGGCCGCTCATCCAGGTTCCACGCGCATTAGGCCCACAGGCCCAGTCTGACTCCCTTGCCTTTGAGGGGGTCTTTCCTTTGCTTTTGTGTGAATGCGTGTTGTGGCGCCATGTCTTGTAAAGTAGAAACTGTTTCAGTGCATGAAAATAAACCTTTGCTTGTAGTCGGTTGTAATTCTTGCTTTCATTGCTTTGACTGTTATATGTGCATTCTTACTGTATGGCTGTGAATACGTGCTTGCCTTGTGTGTGTGTGTGTGTGTGTGTGTGTGAAATAAATGTGCTTGTCGAACTGTTTCCCGTTTCGTTGCGTCCTTTCCTTTGTTTGAAAGTTCCATCTTGCATCACGGAAGGAATTGGTAGAAGGGTGTAAGCACCCGGTAAATAATTACGTCCGTCGGGGCCGGCGATAACACCGCTCGGTTATCACTGAAGCACGGAACGGACCGCTTAAGCAGTTCGTGTCCAAGGCCGGCCAGCGGCGAGGTACGATTGCCCGGTTAACTACCTGCGCAGGTACTTAGGTAGGTCGAGTTTGGCGAACAACCCTATCCTCCGCAGGTGGCCGATTGGCACGATTGTGGTGTGGTCGAAAGACCCACCTGTGACTAGCTCCTGGCGGTAGTTCCACGGAGGGTCACGACAGAATTGTCCGCTCCGGTGGGCGACGCGGTTGCGATTTGAGTTACGTGACCGATCGCACGCCGGGCAGACTGAAATTCGTAACAGTATATTCTTATCTTGTTGAGCGCAAAGATGGTACCATGGGTCCTGGCTCTCACAATGTTTCTTTGTTGGTTTCCCCTCCCTATTCCGAGAGTATACTGTGTTCGCTCATAAAATACTGCATGCAGCAGTGTATTATAATACCATGGGTCCTGGCTCTCACAATGTTTCTTTGTTGGTTCTGATAATTATCAGAACATCCCACCCTTTTACCTTGATGCTGGAATGTTTTTTTTTAGCTTGGGAAACATTTTAACGAGCTATAAAGATGTCAGTCAGCTTCAATAACAGGTTCTGTTCTTTGTCCAACCCATGCCCCCTCCTTCCCCCTTCCTATGCAAATAATTTTGCTATAAAAAACCTAGACTTGTGAGACAAGATGAGAGGAGGTACACAGAGACTCATCTTGGTGTTTCTCTGTGCATTTTTTTTCCCGTGTACACAAATAAATGATTCAACTCTCATTGGGACTGGAGTTATTGGAGTGATGTTTGATTCCACTAGAGGTTCGAGTGATTTCACCAAAAGAGTGAGGGGAAAGAATTGAGGGAGAGCAAAGAGGGGCGGTGGTGCAAGGAGGGGCAGTGGTGCGAGGAGGGGTGGAGGAGCGAGGAGGAGTGGAGGAGTGAGGAGGGGTGGGGAAGCGAGGAGGGGTGGGGGAGCGAAGAAGGAGGGGGGAATGATGAGGGGTTCGGGAGCAAGGAGGTTAGGGAGGAGTAGTGGGAGAGGGAAGGCAGGGTGAAAGGAGGGCAAGGGAAGGCATAGCGAGGGGAGGATCTGTCTGGACATAACCACCGTCCGGATATGTGCGGAGGCAACCACAGCCTGGATACGTGAGGCAGCAATTGCTGCCCAGATACAAGCGGAGAGACAGAGAGACAGAGAGACAGAGAGACAGAGAGAGAGATGCGAAGGAAGCGAGGAGGATTCTGTTGGATGTGACCTCCAGTTTCACAATGCACACACTGATGAATCACCCTGCCTGTGAAACACCGGGATGACAGTTTATAGCTAGGTCAGGATTCAAACCCAGGCTTGACATCTTAGAGCGAGTGTGCATATCTCTCTGCTATCCTGCTGTGATGTTAACAAAGCGTTTCATTTTTTTTTTTGTATTTATCTCTGCCGAAGTGACAGGTCGTATAATGAAAGAATATCATACAAAAAGAGGAAATTGCACGTTTTCAGCAAGCCATCCATCGCCCGATAAACCGCAGAACAATGCGGGGCCAAAGCAGATGAGTGCCTCCTAAACATTGTTTAAAGGTCCCCTGACATGCCAAAGTACATAAATCTCATTTATATATGTCCTATAGGAGTTTTTCATCGCGATTTCAGATCTGACAATGCTTTTTCACAAAACTCATTCTGTAAAATGTAAAATTAAAAAAACAAACCTCTTCGGGAACGCCCCTAAAAATTCTCCTGAAAGGGGCGTAACCCACATGACGTCAACTACAGGATGCCAAAGGCTGTATGTTAATTACTCGGGTGGGTGGTCTACGTGATTCTATTGGCTTCCTGTGTGTTTCCACATTTGATTGGTCGACTCAATCGCTTCGTTCATTTCTGCTTTAAAAAAAATCGAACATTTGGTTTTGAATAATGGATGACATGGACTTTCACTTGTCTGGTAACGACAGTGAGTGTGAGAGAAATGAAGGATTTTGGTCTGAATCACACGGAGAATTATCGGATAACGTAGTCGCGGGAGGTGAAGTTCAGGCAGCTTTAAATGAAGTACGGCCTTTCCAGTTCGAGCCCGAAGCAGGACAAGTAGAGAAAAATGTGGATGAAATTCCCGGAGTTCATGATGATCGGGAGGACATCGAAGGAAGACTTGCAATAACAACTGGTTAGACTAAATCCTATTCGTAATTCAATAATGTAAATTCTACTTGAATACTGCTCGATATCAGAAATATTTTCGTGAGGTGACGTGAACAGCGCAGCGGACATGTTTCTCCGCGGCGAATTAATCACAAGCAAGGCCAGCGCATGTCATCGGCCATATCTCTCCGCGCATAAAACGAAGCAATCGCTGTCCGGATATGATGAAAACTTGTGTGCAGAACACACCTTGTGACACAATTGTGACACAAGCAGTCCGATAAATCTGACGTTCTGTTGCATTATTATTTATTTTATTCCTACTGTCGTCATGTAGCGCCAGTAGAAAACAATGAAAAAAAAGAGAATAATAAATAAAAGCTACAGCACATCAGATTTATCGGACTAGTCGGACGGACGACGGATTTATCGGACTAGTTGGACGGACGATGGATTTATCGGACAAGTCGGACGGATCACGGATTTATCGGACAAGTCGGACGGACCACGGATTTATCGGACTAGTCGGACGGATGACGGATTTATCGGACTAGTCGGACGGACGACGGATTTATCGGACTAGTCTAGACCAGTGTTTCTCACCCGGGGTTCCCCGGAACCCTAGGGTTCCGTAAGAGGTCGCTAGTGGTTCCGTGAGAAAGAGTAATAAATAGGCTAATGTATTTTTGAGTAGTTTTTGTTTGATTTAATATTTGTAATTTTACTATACACGTACGGCATATTGTTGGAAACTCCTTGGTTATAATAATAGAGGCTTCAACCTCTTATATTATTTACGATTATAAGAACCATAGGGAATGTATTTAACGATGTCTATATGGCGCCAGTGTGAAACTGCCCTCACTGGTTAGTGGACGTCCTGTACGCGGTGGATTAGTGTATCATTGAGTGACAGACTCAAGTACGGGACGCACGCACGGTGTCCATCTATCTTCTCTGTGCTTCCTAGCGCGAAGTCATTCTCTCAAGGTTAGTTCTTATGTTTAGCTTTATTTGCTTAAGTTTTGTTTATCAAGTTACATGAGGTGTGTTTTTCTTTTTTTTGTTTTAAAAAAGATTTTTTTTTTGTGAATTAAAACCTCAGTGTGAGGTCTCATAAACGAGCAGTATGTTTTTTTTTTCATTGCCAATAAATTTGACAAAAAGGGGGTCATTTTTTCCTTAAAGCAGGTATCCGAAAAAAATACATTATATTTACCACATGAACTACGATAAAAATATAAAAGAGCCAGATATTAATAATGGTATATAATAATTTTTATGCAGGGGTTCCCTGAGACATGAAAACTATTTCAAGGGTTGCACAAGGGTAAAAAGGTTGAGAAACGCTGGTCGAGACTCTAGAGATCTCGAGTCAATCCACTCTGAGCGAGTTACTGTATGTGACGTCACGCTGCGATTCGCTGAAGTCAACTTTTTTTAGGGGCGGGGCATAGCAAGTTGTGAAAGGCACCAGAAATTATCGAAATATTCCTCTAATTATCCCAATTTTGATAAAAAAAAAAACATGGGTGATTTCTTCACTAGGAAGGTCAAGTTAATATATATATATATATATATATATATATATATATATATATATACATATATATATATACATATACATATACATATAACAAGTTTATTTTGCATGTCAGGGGACCTTTAAGTCAATCGACATACATTATTCAGCGAAAGTGCGAATATTGTAGTGCGCTTGTCAAGTGTCTTAAGCACTCCAACGAAAGGCATGACAAGGAACTGCTCGATTGGTAAGCAATAGCAATCTCCAAACTGTCATCTCACACACACACACACACACACACACACACACACACACACACACACACACACACACACACACACACACACACACACACACACACACACACACACACACACACCTTCCCGGAGATGCCCAAAATATCAAATATACCTGAATTGGACATATGAACACTTTTTTTTTAGTGGTCGGAACTGCTGCTAAGTTTAATTCTGGAGCTTAAATTTTGTAACTCGGCTTTGTTTAAGAGATTCTTGAGGTCATGGAATGTGCAGAAATGAAATAAAGCCATGAATGTTGGCGTCTCTGGGTGTTTGTAAGCATTGCGATGTACCCAGCGATTTGTAGCTATGATCAACAGGCATTCAATAATATGAGTGAGGAAAGTGGAAAAAAAAAACTTTGTTGTTAAGAAATCATTGCAGCCTTTTTCAAACATAATTCATAATTCAAGACATGGTTGAGTATGCCAAAAAAAACATGGCAGCTTCAGACCACAGTGAGGTAACCCAGGATACGCCTTAAGACTCCAGGGAGCGAGGTGACTGAAGATGGTGCCCGATTAAGGATATAATTAAATAGGGCTGATAATTTTCTTCAACAGGGGTGTTTTTATTTAGACCAAACACACAGTTTTCAGTCGTGCACTTCCTTGGAGTTCCCTTAATATGCATGTAAAGTTTCAGGCTGCTTGGTTTCATGGTTTTTGGAGTTATGGAGGACACACACACACACACACACACACACACACACACACACACACACACACACACACACACACACACGCACACGCACACGCACACGCACACACACACACACACACACGCACACGCACACGCACGTCACGATCAGTCATGTGCGTTGCAAATATATATATATATATATATATATATATATATATATATATATATATATATATATATATATATATATATATATATATATTCTGGAGTAACACACCGACTGCTAGAAGACCCCTCAGAGAGCAATTGCATCATCAATTAATGATTCAATTGAAATATCTGGCAAATCGTGTTATACTTACATACTTCAAATGTTGATTTCATTTTTTTCAGAATCCATCACACACTGATCGACTTCTTCTGTAGCTTACTAAGCATGGTATCGTTTGAGCTTTGTTGACCGATGTTGTAAGTTGTTTCACGATCAACAAGTGGCACAGACAGATTAATTTTTCCGACCACAACAACATTGCAAGTACGACTACCACTGGTATCAAGTTCATTCCACACCTGATCTCAAGGAGTGTGTTGTGCCATACATGATTGTCTTCATATTGTTTTGAGCATTTGTAGATCCTACTTTGATGATAAGGTCTTTGCATTACACGTGCAACTATTGGAAAACCTTTTGCAAAAAACATACATTACAATGATGTAACGAAACACTTCGTCAGAGAAGATACATTATGTTTTCAACCTAATATAATAAGCATTGCCCAACGACCAGTTGACCTTACACATGTACATTAGGAATTGCATTAGCATGACGACCATAATTTGAATTGAAAGAGACCCTAAAGGTACACACACTCTTTCTTCTATGGTGTCAAGCTTGGGTTTGTATCTCAACCAAGCGATAAACTGTCATCCAGGGTGATTCATCAATGGGTGTTCCATCCCTCAGATGGACGTTAAACTGGGAGTTCAGTCTGTCAACATTGGTTGATGGACATTAAAGATCGCATGGTGTCCTTCACAAAGAGTAGTCGAGATATTACCGGCATCCTGGAACAAATTACAATTTCCTGCACACTCAGTCGAGTATCCAGCATTGATGTGTCGACCTGACCAGGATTGTAACCCTTAGTTAAGAAACTCCTCTTTTCAGCAGAACTGGTACTCTATAATATATTGCATGGTGTGCAACATAAGACTACCGGTACCATAATTGTTCATTTAAAATAAAATAAATTAAATTTGGTCTTGGTCCAATTCATTCATGATTTTATGTCAACAAACTTGTCTTTCCACAGGGAAGACAATGTATTGTCCGACCTTATTGTTATTTAATTAGATAGCAAGTTGCCCGTCACGGGATTCTAAACGGGGGAGGGATAGAGGAAGCAAAAACGCAAATGGCATCTTCTGTCATTGAGCTGGCAAGCTAAGAGCAACAATTCACATTTATTGCCACGTCTGATGCAATTTTAATGCTCTAATAGAACGAGGTGTCCATTTTAAACTGTTTGTTCGATATCTATAGCTTTTTGATGCCGAGGCTCCATAATAAAAATTTGTGTGTGTGTGTTAAAGGTAGTGACCAATTGCAAATTAATAATAGGATTCACTCACCTGCTCTGAGGACATAGGCTTTTAATATATACAGTATATACACACCCGCGCACACGCACACACACACCTTTACATAATCAATGAGGAGATTTCGAATTTGCTCTGCATTTGGACAAAATGGCCTTGTCCTGGGCAAAACAATAGAGCATATGAGTTATTCTATATCCACAAGAGTCCTTGGGGCTCATGTGATATGTAGTTAGACATCCTGCCCACACACAATCCCTGGAGCTTAAAGTTTAGGTCTAATTCCTGAGGGTAATGAGGGAACAAATCCCAGACTGGCAAGTCAGAAAACGTCAAGAATCAAGATTTGGCTGAATGATTTGTCCTGGAGCTATTGGCTAAATGATTCCTCTGCATTTTCACAGTTTAACTTCAATGGGTTATACAAGTCATGCACCTGCAAGTAGATAGGGATGCGAGACAAAAGTGGAATTGCATTTAGACAACCACAGCAACTGGCCTTGGCGGAAGTCATGCAACTTCACTGCAGCACTCTGCCATCACATCTCTCTGTTATTAGTGGGGAAATTGCCACTGAGTTAACAATAGATGGATCATTTATACAAGTATCACATACAAGATATTTATCCAATAGCTCATGATGCATTACCAAAGTATACGATAACTCAGGAGTGTGAATAAAAAATAAACAATGAAGCTGTCAGTGGAAAACTAAACACACAATCAGTACCTCATGAGGTTTGTTTCGTCCATGTATTGTGTTTTTTTCTCAAAATAAGGAAGTATTAACAAAACTTGAAAGCTCACGACAGTCACTCGTATTGCAACATCGGTTGAACAACTTTCTTTATCGTATTTGGTCGTGATGTGCAGAGTGGAATGAACAATACAACTTTAGAGACAATTAAAAATGCTTCATATTTATTTGTGATATTTGACAAAATAGGAACTTTTAACTGAATTGGCAAAAATGCATTTTAAAGGAATTGACCATTTTATACTGAGTTCAACATATGGTGTTCGTAAGGACAATTTCTCGCTCGCCAAAATATTCGGCACAGCATCATAAACTATGACATATATATATATATATATATATATATATATATATATATATATATATATATATATATATATATATATATATATATATATATAACAGATGTTTGGTACTACAGAACCTTAATATGGATACAAACAAACACGACATAATAGTGACCGAAGCTTTTCATGCTGCACTCCTCAGGGTGAAAAAAATCGCAGCAAATGAAGGAGGAAGTGAAGGCGTGTGCTTTATACGCAGTTCTCAATAAGGTAGATGCTGATTGGTTCAATCGTAATGACGTCACAGTTAATCCAAACGCCCATTGGTCGGCTCATCATCTTCACATCGAGCTCCCATTGGCTGGAGCAGAGTTCGTCGATGATTGACGTTTGCAACCACATCCTGGAGAGGGGGGATGGGTTTCCCCAAAGGTCCATTCACCATTTGTTACGGTACTTTCCTTGATCTTCCCATGCTGAAAGAGACACAGAGATCGTACAAATTCCTTTTGACGACATAATATTGGATCAGTGGTAAGGATGAAGGTTGCTTCCAACATACCTAAATGAAACGAGCTCCGACCTCGGTTCAATATCCTGAACATCTATGCATTGTACTGGTCTGCACAGATAGGGTTGGAAACCAGGTGCTGTGCAATGGCAGATGAAGCAGGTACAGTGGCCGGTGGTTGCTGTATATTTCTACATGCTCACACTGGTTGTGTCGGAGCTCGTTTCATTTACGTATGTTGGAAGCAACCCTCATCCGCACCACCGATCCAATATTATGTCGTCAAGAGGAATTTGTACGATCTCTGTGTCTCTTTCAGCATGGGAAGATCAAGGAAAGTACCGTAACAAATGGTGAATGGACCTTTGGGGAAACCCATCCCCCCTCTCTCCAGGATGTGGTTGCAAACGTCAATCATCGACGAACTCTGCTCCAGCCAATGGGAGCTCGATGTGAAGATGATGAGCCGACCAATGGGCGTTCGGATTAACTGTGACGTCATTACGGTTGAACAATCAGCGTCTACCTTATTGAGACCTGCGTATAAAGCAATGTCTTCACTTCCTTCTTCATTTGTTGTGATTTTTTTTACCCTGAAGAGTGCAGCACGAAAAGCTTCGGTCACTATTATGTCGTGTTTGTTTGTATCCATATATACATTTATATATATATATATATATATATATAT
The DNA here is from genome assembly GCF_056783735.1 of Eptatretus burgeri. Taxonomy (NCBI): domain Eukaryota; kingdom Metazoa; phylum Chordata; class Myxini; order Myxiniformes; family Myxinidae; genus Eptatretus; species Eptatretus burgeri. The sequence continues at coordinate 53,971,484 of NC_140972.1, read as the reverse complement.
ATATATATATGTATACATATATATATATATATATATATATATATATATATGTATACAGAGACATGACCGAAGTATATAGACACCTTAAATGTATTAATTTAACCTGTATAAAGCAGTTTAATTCAGTGATTTGTCTTATTATTCAACAATATATTTGCAGAAACGATTTCCTGGGTCATGTATGACAATTAACTGTGCCTCAAACCCAGGGAGCACACGACCTTTGCGATTTCCAAAGAGGACGAATTGTTGGCTAATCAGAAGGTGGAGTCAGCCAGCATCAGATCGCTCAGAACCTTGGCATTCGCTTTCTACGGTCAAGTGGGTGATTGTACAATTCACCAGCGAAGGCAAGGAATCTACAGCTTCCCATTCTGGTTGATCAGGGCCCTCAGAAAGGTGTCTTCGAGCTATCAAGCGTCCATTGAGAAAACTCCCCATTGCAAGGCAGCAGATGGTGCAGAGGAGACCCAAGTTAGCTCAAGAACTGCCGTGCGGTACCTTCATCAACTGGGATACTATGGGAGAGCAGAGAGGAGAAAGCCTCTTCTCAGACCAACCAACATTCAAAGGAAAAAGAAGTGGGCTGACGAGATGGCCATGAGACCCTTGGATTTTTGGCAAACTGTCATTTTTTCTGATGAGTCCCAATTTGCTCAATTTTCTGACAGTGGACGCGTATCGGTCTGGAAACTTCCCAGTCAAGAGTTCTCTTTGAACCGATTTCAGACAACCGTCAAACACGGTGGTTTTTCAGTGATGGTGTGGGGAGCAATCTGGAGTGTTGGTCGTTCAGAGCTTGTGAAGTGTGTTGGCAACATCAACTCTACGATATACATTTCTATCCTTGAGGATGGAATTCTCCCCGTATTCTTCACTGGTCAGATGGTCAAAAACAACACTCTGTTCATAGAAGATGGAGCTCCATGCCACACTCCAAAAAACACCAAAGAATGGCAGGACAGAAATGGGATCAAGCGACTCCCATGGCTAAGTCAGTCTCCTGAAATGAATCCCATTGAACACCTCTGGGCCATATTGGATCGAGCTGTGCGGAAAAAGTCCAGGAAACAAACATCACGGGCAGAATTCCAAAACGTTTTGTGTGAAGCCTGGACAGAAATCCCACAAGAGAAAATTTTGAAACTCATTAGTTCTCTGTCTAAAAGTAAAAGCGTTGAAATCTGCAAATGGCAAGTCTACCAAATACTAGTGTATGTATTAAAATGGATCAAATGTTCAATAAATAAATTCTTTAAAAATTATGGTGTCTGTTTACTTCAATTGTGTGTGTGTGTGTGTATATATGTATATATATATATATATATATATATATATATATATATATATATATATATATATATATATATATATATATATATATATATATATATATATATAATTGTTTTTCTTCATATCAGACGACATTTGGTAAACAAGGCACTTGTTATTAACAGCAACCACAACTTTCCAGATAAATTCTACAAATTGATACTTATGCTTTTGATTGCAATTCCAGAACTCAAGATTCAAAGAAGTGTTCAATTAAAGAGTTAAAAATGAATTAACAATTTCAAGGGATAAAGTAATAGCCAGTCATCATGGAATTAAGGAGCAGGGTGGTTTGGTGGGGAGCGGCGGGGGGGGGGGGGATGTTATACAGGATTTCCACTGTTAATCCACCATTCTGTGTATAAATGATTTACCAATTAGCAACTTTATTGTAAAGTCACAGCCGTAAGAACTCAATTTTTGAAGATACAATTTTGAAAGCAAAGTTCTGAAAGTTCAAGTGGGTGAAAGTTAATTATCTCTCCTCGGTCAAAAGTTAACTTGCTTGTAAACATTGTTCGATTAATTGTTACAGATTTGAGGAACCAGAAGGTATTCAAAGCAAAGCATTGCCATAAAAGCTTCAACGAAGC
>NC_140972.1:53924559-53964559 GCF_056783735.1 Eptatretus burgeri | reverse complement strand
CAAAGACACGAGGAATAGGTTCTGCGGGGCCTTAAGCGAGGGCCGTGTGAAGACAGCCACGATGACCAAACTGTTTCCAAACACGGTGGTGAAGATTAGCAAAGTGACCAGTGCGGATAGTCCGAGCGCACCGCCGACTGAGTATTCCCACGAGGTGGGCGACAGCTCCACGGTACAGCCGTTGCAGGTATTCCCCGGTGCAGTGCCATTTGTGCCCAGATCGAGCATGGTTCGGTACCGTGCGATCTATCGCCGGAGATGTCACAGAACCGGCTGCACATACGATGAATAGTAAGTTTGCATCGTCTGGGGGAAGTCTCAGCTCATGGTAGATCCACGGTACGCACTGCGCCCGTGTTCCTCTCTGAAAGCTAAACAATCTGCGTGTACTCCCAGTTTGCCATTCCCCCTGTACCCACCCCAAGATGCACGACACGCCCCTTCGCCTTTCCCTCTCTCTCTGAATCGGGCTGTAATCGTAGGGCAGTCAAATATTGAAAACGATAACCCCCCACCCCTTCCCAAGTACCCTTAGTTTGTAAACAGCGAGTGGGCAAAGGTGCACCAGGTGCCGGGAATGGAAACGTGCCACGAACAATGCGCGGATGTCCCGAGTTGCCGGTCAGCGAGCTGCGAGCACCTCTGGCGTCGAAAAGGCGGAATTCCTCCTTCAACCTGTACAGGATGATGTGGAATGACTGGAGGGTCTTCGGTAGCCGCGTATTTTGCACCGATGTGAAATTTCGTGACACATCACCCTGACAAAGGGTCAAGGTAAGATAGAGCTCATCGTTGGGATGACAATCGAGACCTCTTTAATGTTGCTGCAGGAGAGAGAGAGACAGAGACAGAGACAGAGACAGAGACAGAGACAGAGACAGAGACAGAGACAGAGAGAGAGAGAGAGAGAGAGAGAGAGAGAGAGAGAGAGAGAGAGAGAGAGAGAGAGAGAGAGAGAGAGAGAGAGAGAGAGAGAGAGAGAGAGAGAGAGAGAGAGAGAGAGAGAGAGAGAGAGAGAGAGAGAGAGAGAGAGAGAGAGAGAGAGAGAGAGAGAGAGAGAGAGAGAGAGAGAGAGAGAGAGAGAGAGAGAGAGAGAGAGAGAGAGAGAGAGACACCTGTTCCTTTCTTGTGACTGCGCGCTCAAGCCAAGATGGCATGATAATACAATGACCGGCCCATATCCATCAGACGTGGAGTTTAATGATTGTAAATCGTACGAAATCTATCTGGATAAAATCTGTGTGTTCTTCTCACAGGTGTGTGTATGTGTGGATATGATATGATATGATATGATATGATATGATATGATATATATATAGCTATATGTGTGTGTACACACACAAGTGGGGTGTGCTTGCACATTCTGGAAGCATGCGAACCGTGTTTCCCCATTGCCTCGGGTCGCTCAACTGCATTTGATTATTCATTTATTTATTTTCATTTACAGGAGCCTGGTGTGGCTCAGTGGTTAAGGCAGTGGATTGGAATCCTTGGGGTGCTGAGTTCAAGCCCTGCTTTCCACTGAATTAACATCAGGGGGTTGACTCAGCCTGTCATCCTTCCGAAGGTAGGTGAAAAGAGCACCAGCATACTGGTAATTATCCCTGCGTGTCGAAGGCAACTAAAGGGTTGGCGTCAGGAAGGGCATCTGGCCGTAGAAGCATTGCCACAAGAAAGGGTACCATGCTTGGAGCCCACAAAAAGCTGACCCCTGCTCAGGGATAAAAGCTTTCAAATGGTGGTGTATATTTTCATTTACAGATGCTTTCTGATGGTTCAGTGATTTTTTTTCTGGTGTATTGGCTTTGATGTCCATTGGTACACAAAATTTCAGCTTTCTATGTCCACCCCGATGGCACCGATCTTTTATATCAGTCAGTCAGTGGTTCGAGTGATGTATATATATATATATATATATATATATATATATATATATATATATATATATATATCTATATATATCCGTTTGTAACATGATGTTCATTCACACCAACATGTGTTCAGTTGGTACAAACAATGATCATCATGCCCCCGAGGCTCACGACATGGTGTGCCTGCTCGGTGTTAACAGCTGGGTCAACACTTTATTCTACACCTTTATCAGCTCTTAAATACCTGGTTGGATCATTGGCCAATGAGCTGCATAAGGAGAGAGGTAAAAGTCATGCCTATTGGTCACCAAGAAATGTAGCAATAGCGGCACGTCCACATGTAGTTATAGCTGAAGAGGTACTTCTTCATAAAATTTTTAGTTTTGGACTCACAAAATCCCTGATAAAGGTAATCTTCTATTTGAAGATTATTTCAATTCGTAACTAGAACAGGACTCAGTAGAACACATACCTCTGCCAGGCTGAACAGTGTACATTTTGTATCCCACCGATAGTCCGGATCTGCATCTGTACTTGAACCAAAATTTAATCCGCTTGGTCTTGTCACCTACCCAACTCATCCACCACGTTTTGTCATAACCCGCCCATAACTTTTTGAAACATCATGCTATAATATTGTTTTTGGCCCTATCTCTCAGTGGTGAAGAATCACTTTATAAATAAAAATTATTCTTGGATCCGGATCTTCACCAAAACCTAATCAGTTTGGCCTTGTCACACACCCAACCCGTCCACAAAGTTCTGTCCGAATCTGTCCATAACGTTTTGAGATATCCTGCTCACAAACAAGAAAGATGTCATGCAAAGCATGACACTTGCGAAACCCATGAAACAAATTTGACCTTTAAAATAATTGGTGGTTGAATACAATGACGAAATATGAAAATCCTCTTCAAATTTCAAGTCAATCGGATGAAAATTGACAATTTTAGAAATTCGGCTGATGTTGACCTAAAAATTAATTGGTGGCTGAATTCAGTGACTTGATATGCAAATCCTGTTCAAATTTCTCGTCAATCGGATGAGAATTGAGGATTTTAGAAATTGGTCAAAGTTGTTGACCTTTGGCCCATGTTGACACTTTTTTTTACCTCAAAAAACAATAAGCTTCTCGCTTATGACGAACTCAACCATGTGGTGAAGTTTCGTGAAGATCTGTTGAAAATTGTGGCCTGTGGGTGATTGACAAACAAATAAACAGCCGAACAGCATAATGCACAAGACCAGCCAAGACACTTGAAAAATCATCGATTTTCGCAAGTAACTAGAAACATGTCATGCACAGCACAATACTTGCGAAGTCCAAATCAACAATTTGCTTCTACATTTTGATTGGTGAACCAATTCAGTGACCAATATTCTGTTGAACCGAGCAGAGTACCCAGGGTGGAGATTGCGCATTACTTGCTGAAAAAGTATAGTCTGTGTATTACAAGAAGAGTTTACAGATGTTTGCATGGTGTGTGTCTGAATGAGTTGAATGGGTCTGCAGGTCTAAATGGTCTTAGGGGTGGAAGGGTGTGAAGGTCTAAACTTTAAGGGGTCCAAAGGGTCTATATCGGACTCTTTTGGGGTATTAAAGGGGTCGAAAGATCGAAAGTTATTTTCCAATTGTCAAAAGAGTGGATAATGGGTCAAAAGGTCTAAAAGGTGAGAAGGTATTCAAAAGTCTGATGGGTCGAATGATCTTATAGGTCTAAAAGGGTCTGAAAGGTCTGAAGGCTGTCTTTCTGTACCCACAATCAATTTCTGTACCCACCTTAACCAGTCGCACCCAACTGTCCCTGGACTCTGTGTCCTTTTCTCCTGACGAGTTGGAGAGTTTGCTGTCAAACCTCGACTCAGATTCTGCAACCGGTCCAGACGGCATCAGCCCACGTGTCCTAAAAACCTGCTCCTCTTCTCTTGCTCACCCTCTCTCTGTTCTATTCAACCTCTCATTTGCTCAAAGTCATCTGCCATCTGCTTGGAAATCAGCAAACATCACTGCTCTGCATAAAAAAAGATGCAAAAACAGATCCCTGCAACAACAGACCAATCAGCCTTCTCCCAATCATCAACAAGGTTATGGAATCCATCATCGCTTCAGACATTAAATCCTTCCTCTTCTCCGATGGCTTGATTTCCGATCATCAATTTGGTTTCAGACCAGGTCACTCTACCTTGGATATGCTGCTTCTGCTCTCCCATCAATGGATGGAGGTCCTCAATGCCGGACATGAAATCAGAGCCATATTCCAAGATATCGTGTGCTTTTGACATGGTCTGGCACCCTGCCCTGCTCACCAAACTCTCTTCCCATGGTATTCAAGGCCATCTCCACTTATGGCTCGCAGACTTCCTCTCCTGTCCCAGTCAACGTGTGGCCCTAAATGGAGTTATTTCATCCCCTCTTCCTGTCCAGGCAGGAGTTCCTCAAGGTAGCGTTCTGGGCCCTGTTCTTTTTCTGGTTTTCATCAACGATCTCTCCGACTCTCTATAAAATCCTCTTTATCTCTTTGCTGATGACTCCACCCTCTGCCGTATCATCTGTCATCCCTCAGACCGGCAAGCAGCAGCTTCTTCGCTCACTGCAGATCTGGGAAAATCACAAACTGGTCCAACACGTGGAACATGTCTTTCAATCCGGACAAATCTCACACTCTCACTATGTCTCTCCGAAAGGACCGTTTGGACCCCCCCCCTTTCTCAACAATCCTCTGGAAGAAGACTTTTCTTTCAAGATTCTGGGTCTCACTATCTGCCATAATCTTTCCTGGGAAAGCCACATTTCTATCCTCGCCTCTAAAGCCAGTCGCCGACTGGAAATCCTCCGTCGTGCAAAGTCCGTTCTCGGCAGACCCGAGCTCCTGACGACACACAAAGCTTTCGTCCGCAGCCTGATAGAGTACTGCTCTCTCTCTCTCCTTTGGGCTGGTGCTCCCGCCTCTCACCTTTCTCAGCTTCACGCTGTGGAAACCAAAGCATTTGGAATCATTGGTATCTCCCGCAATGATGCCGAGTCTTTGGGTCTCTCACTCTCTCACCGCAGGCAGGTGGGTGGTCTTTTTTCTTCCACCGTCTCCTCTCCAGCCTTCCCCCCTTGCTCTGTCTGAGATATGTCCCCCCCCCTCCCCCCACATTTCCGCAGGATGCTCAAGGTCTACGAGCAACCCCTTTCTGGTAAAACTACCAAAATCAAGAATCACTGTTCACCTTCACTCTTTCATTCCTCTTTTTTCCTGCCTTTGGAACAAACTCCCACACTCTCTTCAATCCCACTCTTCCCTCCAGGTCTTCAAAACAGCTGTTCACCACCACCTCTTTCTTCCCACATCCAAAACCAATCTTTTCTACCCCTGTTAATCCACCCCAAACCCACCTCCTTCAATTTCCCTGATGTCCTTCGTGAAAGTCCCTGTCATATAAGGACCTGAAAGTCCCTGTCGTGTCCATCCTATTTACCCTGTGTACCCCACCCTATCCCTCTCCCTTCCACAGATGTCATGTCTCTGTTCCACACTGTTTTTTTTCCTTCCCTCTCCCACCACTCTTGTCTCCTTCTCCCTTTGTTATATGTTCTGTGTGTCAGCTCTCACACGAGCCTCGACATTGTGTACAAGAAAAACAACAACAACAACAACAACAGTTGTCGGTCTGAGGGGTTGAAAGGGTTTAATGAGTCTGAAGGGATCTAATAAAACTATCTAAAGACGGTCTAATGGATCTAAAGGTCTAAAAGGGAAAGTGTCAAGGGGTCTAAAGTGTGTAAAAGTCTTCAAGAGTCTAACGAAGGGGGTCTTAAAAGGTATTAAAGGTTCAAAAAGTCTAAAATGGTGAAAGGTACATTCCAATAGTCCGTAATTAATCGCCGAAATATTTAACTGACGTCGTAATCGTCCAAGAATACATAATTAATAGACGTACTCATGGTTCATCGCACGTTCAAATCGTGGGATTCATAGACATATTCACGTGATTCAATCAGGGTGATTAAAATTCGTGAAGATCGGAGTAAAATTGCGATCGACAGACAGACAAGACAGGACGAGAGTGCGGCGATCAGTTCCCAGTTCAGCCAACTCGTAATACAGGGTGTGTCCATAAAGTGTCTTTACAATTTAAAATTTTTACTACAAAGGCAATTTTAATGGGATGTTTACCTTGACCTTGTGACTGAATATGTGGCACCACAGCTGGATGACCTTCAACCAACCATCATTTTCCAGCAAGATGGTGCACCACCACATTGGGGAAGGCATGTTCGTGAGTTCCTAAATCAAACATTTCTAGAACGGTGGATTGGAAGGGATGGCCCAATTCCCTGGCCACCTCGTTCCCAAGATATCACTCCCCTGGACTTCTTTCTATGGGGTGATGTTAAAGATATCGTGTATCGAACAAAGATACGGGACATCAACGACCTGAAGCAAAGGATCACTGACGCCATTGCCACCATTGATGAGGCTATGCTACAGCGAACATGGCAGGAAATCGATTACCGTCTTGATGCGCTTCGTGCAACTAATGGTACCCATATAGAAGCGTATTAAATGAGGCAAAAAAAAACAACTTCAATATCTACTCCTCATTTTGTAATAATTTCCACAGGTTTATCTATTCATTTGCTTTTGTAGTAATTGTTTTTAATTGTAAAGAGACTTTATGGACACCCTGTATTAGTCAATTGGGAGCACGAGAAATTCTGCCTCATCATGGAATCAAACGGACACCAAGACGAAACACTTAATACCTCCCTCCTGGAACCACAACAACAGACCAGGCGAACCAATAAACAACGAATCCTCTATTTCGCAAGAAGCAAGTAACAAACAGGTGAAAAGGTACAGTAACCTCCGTCGACCTTCAGTGGTGGAGGTAAAGCGAGCATTTATGTTTTCCAGTGTTGGGCACCGATAACCAAAAAGTTAACTTCGATAACGATAATCCGATAACCCCAATTTTTAAGTCCGATTACGATAATCAGATAACGATAACTACTTTTTAACAAGTATTCAAAAAAACAAGGAAAAAGCTTCAAAACCCATAGAAAAGGCTTATTTATGCTAAACCCAAGAATAAAATAAGCATTATGCGTCTTTTTAGAGTCTATGACACTATGTGCTGGTTGCCCTTGAGGAAGACCAACTTCTCAAAGTTAGGCCCAGCTGACATTCTTGACCTCTTGGGCCTCAGGATGTCCTTGCCGAGAGAGAATAGCCATTCCACTGCGGCAGAGGACGGAATTGGGGTATTGTACTTCAGGAAAAGGTTGGTGAGGATCTCCTCCCCCATGAAGTCAGAGTCGACCATGCCCTCCTTCCCATCAATGTCCTGCCAGGTGTCGACAAGTTTCTTAGCCTTCTGCTTGACACTGGTACGTGAGCCAGCGGCCGTCCACCCAGCGAAGAGGTTGTCATGCATGCTGCTGTCGTCGGAGCTGGTGGTGTTGTCGCCGTTCCGGTCCGTCACGACCCTCAGTGCTCTCTCTCGACCTTGTCCTCCATGGCAGGCTTGACAGAGACCGTTAGGTTTCTGTCGAACCTGTGCAGCCAGTGGAGCTGGAACTTTGGATGGAAGGCAGCTGCCAGCTGGCAGTCCCGGTCGTTCAGGTAGTGGTTGAACCGGGTGGCGATGGCTGCTACCAGGACGTCGACCAGTGGCTTGCAGACGGCAAAGCTGTTCCTCATGTTCCTGGGCTTCGTGAGGGTGATGGCCACTGTGGGAAGGAGGGTTCCAAGGTAGGTGTTCTTCTCCCCCTGGATGGTGTCAAGGGCGATAGCCACATGGGACATGACTTGGCCAACTCCTTCAGGAATGTTATCTCCTGGTCGTTGAAGGCCGAGAGTTTCTCCATGCGGTTCAGGAACCTGTTCAGCTCAGCCTTCTTGGTGGCCAGGATGTTGTTGAGGATGACGATCGAGTCATACAAGGCATTCCACCTTGTCTTGCCAGGGACCACCAGCCTCCTGCCCAGTGCCTCCTCGATGGCATCGCCCACCTGAGGGCTCCTCCCCTGGGCATTGAAAAGTGCCTGAGCCTTGCCATGGGCCTTCTTGTTGAGGGTGTTGAAGGCAGCGACAGCGGGGCCCGTCTGCTTGAGGAGGCCCTTGCCCAAGTCCAGCGTGGCCACCAGATTGAAGGTGTGAGCCGCACACCTCATGTGGACTGGTAGACTGGGGTGCTCTGGTTCCTCATCAAGGAGTTCGCCGAGGGTTACAATGTTGATGGCGTCATCACCCTCAGCCGTGTCGTCATCGTTGTCTGAGTCGGCCTCAGGCGGTTCGGCAACATCGTCGAGGTCAAGCAACAGGTCAGGCAAAAAACATTGTTTTCACTACTTGTCAGAACAGATTTTTCTTTATTCTATTGGAGCTTTGAAAGGTCTCAAAAGCAATGGTGGTTTGAAAGGGATGGTCTATAATTTTACATAACACATAAACGGGGTGGGTGGATGGTTGGTTGGTTGGTTGGATCAGGGTGCTTGGGGGAAGGGGCCAGAGTAGGGGCCAGGCAGGCTCTGCGAGATGTCAAACATTTGCCTCATAATGTATGCAATGCCCCAACAATCCAAAGTACTCTAAATCATACCAGGTGAACACATCATTAAATTGGAGTACGTACAGATGTACTCGTACAATTTCTATCTTGGCCTGATCCACCCAATCGGACAGCAGATAAAACGCGTGATTAATTAATTATGACAACGAGTTCTTCTTCTATCTCTTTAATGGTCCAACTGTTCCCACCTTATGGGTGTGTTTTGGTGCGAGGGGAGGGGATGGGTGAAGTCTTCACGAGCTGGCTGCTCACCTGACGTTCGATTGAAAACGACTTGATCAGGGATTTGTTATCAGCGTGCCGTTGATAATTCTCCGATTCTTCGCGCAAGATTGCACAAAAGGATCTTTGATGCCCACCATGCAAGTAGTCAGCTTGGGACACCCAGTCCATCCGAGATGATGTCAAGAAATGAAACCGGCGAAACAGCAATCCAGCAGTTTATAGTCGGGTCGGGAATGGAACCCAGACAGTTGCTCAAAATGAAGTGCATTACCTCCATCTGCAGCATCCTGTGTGACTTAAAGGACCTTTTATAGTCCCTCACGACCATGCAAAAAAGAGATATGTCAGGAATTGACCGCAGATCTTAAATTGTAGGTGCAAAGAATGCACTCTCTCACTAGGCAACATCCACAATACACGTTAATAATGAATGAAATAAATTCATGAACTGCCTTGTGTATAATGCTTTGCGTGTGACTGCACCTGTCAGGCAAAAAATACTCTCACAACGCCCCCCCCCGCCCCCCACTCCCCCCGGTCACCCGAGGATCTCCCTCACCTTGCAACTGTGATCAACCCACCTAACGTGGCTGAGTATTGATAAATATTGTTACGGTGCCGGGGTCGGCCGCGAAACAACCGCTCTGACGGAGCCGCAAGTCGAGTCGGCCCGACCGATCGCCCGGAATATAGATCGCCGCCCGGATAAGTCCGAGTCGACGGGTGCTTGTACAAGAACCGAAATACGCCAATGGGCAGACCACGTGGGGTAGGGTCGATTGCCAATCTTCAATTTACCTAAATACCCACGTGATCCAACTACCGGGGTATTCCACCCTCGACGGAACTCGTACAGAACAAGCCGCTGAGGCGAGCCTGTCCCGTGTGCGATTCTGAGCGGCTTAATCACCGAGAACCGTCGGTCCGAATGTTCCCCTATTACGGCAAACCAACGGCTTTCTAACTCCCAACACACAAAATGCTCAGTCAATGAAAGAATCGACGCGACGAGCTGAAAACATTTAACAATTGGGGTATTTATTAATAATAATGGGGAACTAGGGAAGCACGTAAGAGCAGAACTATACTGACTATACGAAATGCAATGCAAACATTTACAGCACACAAAGCACTTAACAGTTTCCTACTTATTAGACGGGCCCACGGCCACACATACGCACGCACACACACACACACACACACACACACACACACACACACACACACACACACACACACACACACACACACACACACACACACACACACACCCCCAAGAAATGGTGGCTGATGCCTTTAATAACGGACTCCAGCTCAGAGGGACAGATGACCTGAAACCCAGAACCTATCTCGAACCTCTTCACCCCGTGTGGTCTTCAAGTTGTTTGGACCCGGGCTCCAGCAAGAGCGAGCTGGATCCAATCGCCGCGAGTCGCGATCCTTCCCGAGCTCCAGCGAATCCTCCCGCGCTTCTCAACACGTGCTGGTGAGACGAGGCGCCGATCCTTCCCGTCGATGCGCCGCTTCCCCGAGGAACCACCTGCAAGATGAGGCCGATGAGTCGCACCACGCCAGGAACCAAAACGGAGAACAAAGAGCTCCACGAACCAAGAAGAAGAAGAACCACCACCAGCAGCTCAAGCCGAGCAACCGGCTCAACTCTCTTCCAAACAAAGCAGCTCTCCAAAAAGTCTCCACCGGAGCCAAGCCGAGGCCAAAGCTCCCTGAGCCACCAACCCACTCGAACCAAGCAGGACCCGAAGGCCTGCTGAACAACCAAAGCAGAAAGCCTTCACAAAAAGCCTTCAAAAAGCCTCCTCCCTAACCCAAGCCAAGCCAAAGCAGAAGCCAAAGCTCCACTGAAAGCCAAGCCAAAGCTGAAAGCCTTCAAAAAGCCTCTTCCCTAACCCAAGCCAAGCAGAACCCGAAGGTCTACTGCACAGCCCGCCCGAACAAAGCAGAGGATCTCTTCTTTATTCTTATCAGCCCCCTCCCCCGCTCCTGGCGTGACTCATGCCCTCGTGCTCCATCCCCCCGCTCAACCACGGGTGGGAGGGAGTTGTTGACGTCATGAATCACGGGACGGGAGGGCTCTTCTTCCTCTTCGCAGAAGAGGGGGAGGGGCGTCTCCATCGTGTTATGGTCGCTCCCTAACTATTAAATTGAATCTTGCAGCGCACTTAATCGATTTCTGCCAATTAAACAATGGAAGGTGAGCTATCTAGGGAACAAGCACTTATCGACATAACTGACGAAACGAACCTCAATGTTGTGTGCAATCGAATTCCCAAATTCGTAACAATATATACAGTGAGATGGGCTTGATCACAACATCAAAAGTGCAATTAAATAACAGTCACAGCCACTTAAAAATTTTATGCCTCCACTGACGAAGTTGTCGGAGGTATTATGTTTTTGGGTTGTCCGTCCGTCCGTACATACGTCCGTGGTGATAATTTTCTCTGTTTTCTCCACAACCGCTTGTCCAATTGACGCAAAATTTTCACCATCGGCGTGACTACTCATGTTGAATGATGTTATTTGTTAATTATTATTATTATTATTATTATTATTCTTTATATGTTGAAGGCTCCAGTCACTGACGAAATAGTCCTCAACGATGCCAGGCCTTAAATAAAAGAACTGCATTGATAGAAAAGTAAGGAACAAGACAATAGAGTAATCTAAGAGTTTTTGAGGAAGTAAAAAAAATCTGCTTTTTGAAAAGGGGAAGGTCATAAGTGTTTGGGAAGACGTGAGAAGGTAAAGAGTTCCAGAGTTTGGCAGTGGAAGGGAAGAAAACACACCGTAACAGCCCACACTTGAGCTGCCAATGTCCACACAATAATCATGTAATGAAGTGGCTTATTGAGTATTCCTTGGTCTCGCTAATGGTGGAGGTACACAAGTAGCAAGTTCTTGCAAACAGAAACCTAAGTAATATCTGTAGAAAAGAGAAAGAGCCTACTATGCCGTGTAATTTGAGCGGGTCGAGTTTAGAGGTCACATTGGTAGGTAGAGTTGACAAGTCGGATAACTTTGTATTAAATTCTGTCCAGTAAGTGTGTGGAGCTGGAACCTCCCCATATGTGAGAGCAGTACTCTCGTGTGTGTATATGTCTCAACTTAAGTTGATTTAGTTGATTAGGTGAGAGCTGATTGGCTATTCCCTCCATTCACAGGTGAGAGATGTCGTTGGGTCTTTCTTTATTTATATATTGATTGCTTTTGACGTTTACACGTGGTACATGCTTGGGGGCCTCATTGGTATGCATTGCTGTCTACGCTATCGCTGATGATTCGCCAATGGTCCGGTCGCTGAGGGGGTGTATAGCATTGGGATTCTCATGTGTGTACTATGTGTGAACGTCTTTATAGTTGTTGAGGAACTCTGAGAATGGTTTGAAACAGCATAGTGCTTACCTTGTGTAGGTCTTCTTGGGTTGCTTTATGCAGCGTATTTGGCTAGAGGAGTGTGGGAGGGGTCAATTGTTTATACAATCCTAGCCACCTGGGTTTAGTTGATTAGGTGAGAGTTGATTGGCTATTCCCTCCATTTACAGGTGAGACATGTGGGTGGGTCTTTATATATGTATGTATGTATGTATGTATGTATGTATGTATGTATGTATGTATGTATGTATGTATGTATGTATGTATGTATGTATATATATATATATATATATATATATATATATATATATATATATATATATTGTTGCAGGGCCCGGCGTCGGCCGCGAGCACGACCGCGAGATGGAGCTGCAGAGTCGGCTCGACCGATCGCCCGGAATTTAGATCGTACTTGTTCGGAAAACTCTGGGTCCCTTTTTGGACCGAACTCGCCAATAGACAGACCACGTGGGGTAGGGTGGATTGCCAATTTCAATTTAACTAAATACCCACGTGGCCCAACCTACCAGAGAAATTCACCCTCGACGGCACCCATATGGAAAAAGCTGCTTAGCGTACCCGTTCCGTGCGCGATCCGAGCGGTTTGATCACCGAGTTCTCTCGGTCCTGAATACCCTGTTACAACGGTAGCGGCCTGGCTAACTTTCCAACATGCAGCAAGCTCAGTCAATGAAGGAATAGACACGAACGAGCTGAAACATTGAACAATCAGGGTATTTATTTACAACGGGGGGATGAGGGGAGCACATAAGGGCAGAGCTAAACCAAATATTAATAAGCACATATATACAGCAAGGCACTTAACAATTCACTAATTACTATGCTGGCGCCACAAACACACATACGCACACACCCAAAGAATCGGACCAAAAATAGTCTTTATTAAAGTCTCCAGCTCGGATGGAAAGGACGAGCTGAAGACCAGATTCTGCCTCAGACCTATCCACCTCATGTGGTCTTCGAGCCGTTTAGACTGGGCACCAGCGAGGGCGAGCTGAATCCAACCACCGCGAGCCGCAATCAGCTTCCCGAGCTCCGGCGGATCCCCTCGCGCTCCGGAACACGCGCTGGTGAGACGAGGCGCCAATCCTTCCCAATCCGCTGCGTCGATTCCCCCGAAGAACCACCAACCACCTTCCGAACAACCACCAACCAAGAAGAGCAAATTAACCGAACCAGAACAGAGCGAACAAGACCCACGAACAAGAACCAAGAAGAACCAATTTCTGTCTCTCTCTTCCCTTCTTATCCCTCTCGGGCGCGGCTCGCTTCCGGCGTGACTCATTTTCCGTCGGTGGGGGCTGTCGCAACCCATTTCTTGGAGTCCCCAAAAGAGCCGATTCATGTCCATATTAGGGAATGGAATTCAGTTCGCTCATCATTGGGTGGGGGCTGTCGCATCCCATTTCTTGGAGTTGTTATCGTTGAGGTTGTTGTTATCGTTGATGTTGTTGTTATCATTGATGTTGTTAAACAAAAGAAAACCTGACTATTAAAATAACTTCACAGCGCATTTACATTTATTCACCCATTAGACTAGGGGATGGATTCTAACTAGAAACACATACTTATCGAAATAACTAAGCTATAGGAACCTGAATGTCTGTGTGCTCATGGCTTCCAGATTCGCAACAATATATAGTCACAGGGGTGGTCGATCCAAGTTAACCCCCCGACCCAAATTTGTCAGAGCCAGGTGGTTAACTCCGACAACCTCCCAGGATGGCCGAGGGTTTCCTTATTATTAGGAGGTGGACGCGTTGATTGACAGGGATTTCAACACGTGCTCGACGGGCATGGTGGAGGGCATTAGCAGACGGGCAGAGGATTACGGCACAGGAGCACTGCACCAGGACAATACAAGGGGGTTTAATCCATGAACCCAACTACAAATGGACGAATGCAATTTCTTCAAATAAACACATTTAATGCAAATACACAAATATTTATAAAGACAATTATGTGAAAGGGAATAATACCAATAATAAATAACTCCTACGGTTGAGGCCTCGCACACGGACACAAATGCAGACAAAGGGGTGACCAAAATAAAAAGAACCCCCCCCCATTTTAAGTACACTGGTACGGAATGGAGGCACTTCCACCAACACGTGCACACGCAGGCAAAATGGTGCTTCTCGAGCAGCTTTCCACACGAAGGTTCCAAATGTCCCAGCCTTCCTCTTCTAAAGGTGCCACCTGCCTCGTGCGGTCCTCACATCGACCTCGTGTGTGTGTTCTGCCAAACCAGACAGGAGCCTTCCACAATCCCCTCATGCCTCTTCGATCGCTCTTCTTCTGCCTCTATATCCTCCACCTCTGGGACATGGCATACTCGCCCACCAAACCCGGGAAGGTGGGGCTTACTGTTTGTTGTTGTTTCGGGGATGTGTTTCCCAGCTTTACTGCTTGGCGTGAAATATAAAAAACAGGGAAAATCACAGAGGGCAATCACGTACTGGGGACCTTATTTTTTACTCCCGAGGCTAATTAACACCTCACCACCCCTCGTGTGGTGACACGTAACATTTAAGCACACAGATTCCTTAACTTAGTTCCATCGAGATGCTTCCACCCATCCACAGACCAAGCAACTCTGCACAATGCTAGACTTCCTTATTAAATCATGCCATCTACCCCCAAAACCATTATATATATATATATATATATATATACATATATATATATATATATATATATATATATATATATCACTTAAGCTCATCGATTCCCTACTCAATTTACATCAAAATGTCTCCTACATGTCCACAGACCAAGCAACTCCACACAATCCATTCTCTCAAATGAAAGTCCTCCATCTACCCCACAGACATAACACAGCCCCCTTCCCCAGAACAGTAGATCCTGTAAGGTTCAATGCAGGTGTTACTATTCCAGCCTTACCACTTACTGACCCACTCTTCATTAGCCAATTAAATAAATGAGTGGAGGGGTGGCTGTGGGAAGTGAGCCATAGCTAACTTACCTATTCTCCTTAACGTTCTACACCCCTTAAACACAACAATTTTAATATTTGCAAAACCTTGGTATCTCGCTCCTAACTCCTGCGGAATGTAGAAAATGTCAGAAGGTACACACAAAAACCTACTACAACAGACAAAACCTTACCAAAACATTTTAACGTTTGTACAACCCCAGTCTAAATACTGCGTTCCCCAGTGGATGCCACAATACCCAACGTTACCTGTGGAGCCATCCAAATTTATCAATTCCAAATTTCCATGATCCCTGTCTCTCTGGTACAGGTTAGTAACATGGATCAAGCGAACCTTCCCTCACACACTCACCCATAAACCTAATATCAATCAATCATTCCAACCCTATGCCTGGTGTTGGCTTAATGGTTAAGGTATTGGCTTGGGATCCTAGGGTCCTGAGTTCAAATCCCGCTCAGCTGTTGAATTAACACCAGGTGGGGTTGACTCTGCCTGTCATCCTTCCGAGGTCGGCAAAATGAGTGCCAGCATGCTGGTATACTGTGTCGGAGTGGCGACCCGTCCAGGATTGTTCCCAATAGCCAAGGAGACTGCTTCGGCAGCACCAACGCTCTGCACAGAGTATGGTCCTAATGGATGGATGGATGGATTCCAACCCTGCAAGATCATGGCTTAAATGTTATTACACAGGTGTGATCCTCAATTGGGCAGCAGGAACGTACCGTACAACAAAGTTGGTGGGGGCTCTTCCAGTTGTGGTGCCAGCAATCCAAAAACAAGTAGCCCGACTTATGACTTCTTCCCCCCCCCCCCACCCCTTCAACTATTTGGTCAATGACAGCCAAACAGCTTTTTTTGCTGGAGAGAGTCATCACATCCACTCCCTGCATCTCTTCCTTCACCACCGTGGGGGAGGAGGGACTGCCGCTTGGGACGGGGGAGGCTGCTACCCTATCATCACTCAGCTCTGCCCCCGGCTAACTTCCTTCCAGTGGAAGTGATGGTTCAAGGTTAAGGTTCTTACTTTAGGTAAGGGAACTATGTTTTGAGGTTAACCCCTCACACAGCTTTCCCTTCCCCTCCACTCACGCTGCCTTTCCTTCCCCTCGCCTCATGTGCCTTCCCTTCCTCTCCCCTCATGCTGCCTTCCCTTCCTCTCCCCTCATGCTGCCTTCCCTTCCTCTCCCCTCATGCCGCCTTCCCTTCCTCTCCCCTCATGCCGCCTTTCCTTCCCTCCACTCATGCCGCCTTTCCTTCCCTCCACTCACGCCGCCTTTCCTTCCCTCCCCTCATGCCGCCTTTCCTTCCCTCCCCTCATGCCGCCTTTCCTTCCCTCCCCTCACGCCGCCTTTCCTTCCCCTCCCCTCATGCCGCCTTTCCTTCCCTCCCCTCACCTCATGCCGCCTTTCTTTCCCTCCCCTCACGCTGCCTTCCCTTCCTCTCCCCTCATGCTGCCTTTCCTTCTCATGCTTCCGGAAAATAAAATAAAGGCACAAAACACTGACATGGTTTTTTGACGATTGAAGGAAAAAAACCTTTCTTCCATTCCCTTCCCCTCACGCTTACCACCCCCTAAAGCCCCTCTCCCTTCCATCCCCCATGGACGTCTCAGGGTGGTATTTAGTATGACCCATTTGAACATGCTGTTTTAACGTACCCCATTTCTTTAAATCCTGTACTAATTCTGACAGAAGGAGGCCATACCGCCCCCCTCCTGTTTTCCCTCAAGTCCCCCTACCAAATGCAAGGTGAGAACCTCTCCCCCCTTTCCACCAACCAAACAAAAGTCCAGAACAACTCCCTCCCCTCCCAACTTTCCCCCACATTCTCTCCCATCCTCCTCGTTCCCTCCTCCATCCTGGGGTGTATACCGGCACCCTCCTCTGCTCTCGCACCTCCTCGCTCCCCCCCTTCTTCATATGAACATCAACGAAGCAACGGGTTGCATGTGCTTGTGAATAATAATATAGGCTACCCCACGACTCACTTCTTCCCAGATAGACATCCTTCCACCCACAGCCACTCTGCGATATCAGGTTTGGCAGTCTGTAATTGCAGTTCAAGGATAGTGGCGGAAAGAAATAAGAATACATGGATAAACTGTCAACAGAAGCTTATAACAACTAGGTTAGTCAAAGACTTAAGATCAGGAAGACATATCACAGCGATATCACCAGAAAACATTGACCAGGTACAAAATATGTTCACAAGGAGCCCAAACAAGTCGATCATAAAAGCGGTGAACGAGAGTAAAATGAGGTAACGTGAAATTCAGGAAATTTTG
Source organism: Eptatretus burgeri (assembly GCF_056783735.1). Classification (NCBI taxonomy): domain Eukaryota; kingdom Metazoa; phylum Chordata; class Myxini; order Myxiniformes; family Myxinidae; genus Eptatretus; species Eptatretus burgeri. The sequence goes on along the minus strand of NC_140972.1, from coordinate 53,947,247 downwards.
AAGAAGGACGTAGGAGGGAAAGCATACCAATTGTTTCATTATGTTCAGCATTTATTTCCAGATAATTGTGACAAGAGAATGGAGTTTTGTGACCATTTCCATCAGTGGATTGATTGATGAGACTGTCCAGGTACGTTACGTAACATTATTTTGTTTGAAAGGGCTGTTTTCCATGTTGTTGGTTTTGTCAAGGGGCATAACTGCCAATACTGGTTAGGAAATGATCCAGGAACGAGACTCGAACACTGCCAAAGTCTACCAAAACTGTGTTTGGTGTGGAATGACTTCAACCCAACACATTGGACCTTACATCCTCCATGACACAATGAACAGACAGAGATACTAGGAAATGCTTCAAAATTTTATTCTTCCAAAAATTCAGAAATGGAACAACACAGATGAAACGATTTTTAGGAAAGATGTTACCCCTCCGCACTTCTTGATTGAAATTCGTAATTGGTTGGATATTCACTTTCCAGACAGATAGATCAGGCAATGAGGACCGGTTGAGTGGCCATCCAGAAGTACTGATTTAACCCCATGCAATGTTTTTTTTTTTAATAGGAATGGATCGAAGTAAACGTTTATGCTAGCAAAACCGCTAATTTGGACGAATTCAAGTTTATTACCTCCGCCACTGAAGGTGAAGGAGGTTATGTTTTCACCCCTCTCTGTATGTTTGTCTGTCTGTGTGCAGGATATCTCAAAAAGTTGTGGACGGATCCAGATTAAATTTGGTGGGCAGGTTGGGTGTGTGACAAGGACAAACTGGTTAGATTTTGGTGAAGATCCGAATCCGGATCAGACAATTAGAATTTTTTAAATAACTCTTGACCATTGAGAAATAGGGCTAAAAAACGATTATTTCGCATGTATATTTCAAAAATGTATTGGGTCCGATATGCTCTCATGGATCAGACATTACGTGGCGGAGGTATGCACTCCACCGAGTGCCCTTCTAGTTCGCAATTTTTTTTGCCGATTTGCCAGAGGAGTTTCTTCGGTGTTCAGTCGAAAATGATGTTAAATGATTGAAAAAAAATGTGCTGAGAACGCAGGAGCTCATGCTTAAATTTGATATTCACAAATTAAAACGGAAATAAATGCCAAAAAATTCAGGATTTTTTTTGTGTTTGTGTGTTTTATTTACACGAGCAATACCCGCTCACTACAGGAGTGAAATATGTCATCAATACCCCTTCTTTTAGGCAGGGACCAACGGTTAAACGACTTGCACTGTTCCACATGTACATGCAAAAATTGCAGGCCATCTCCCCAGATTGCCCCAGCTGTTTTCGAGTCTACAATGAGCAGACGTACCCATATACACACATGCAGAGAATTCCAAATTCTAAAACACACACACACACACACACACACACACACACACACACACACACACACACACACACACACACACACACACACACACACACACACACACACACACACAATCTCTTCCTGAAAAAAAAAATAGAATTTTGTAAATTAAGTTAACCTCAAAACATAGTTCCCTTACCTAAAGAAAGAACCTTAACCTGTAAGCAAATGATTGGTTTTCCAACTGCACGGATCATCAGCTGGGCACCGCTCTTCCTCAAGGTTTCCATACTTTCGGCCCAGAACCTCTCCAAACAGCAGATCCACAATCTTGGTTATGGATCCACGTCAGTAGATTACCTACATCAGTCAATCCACAACCTCAGTTGCGTCCAAGCAGTCAGTCGATACACAATAATCAAATAAATACAGAAGAAACATATACTGGTAAATATTGAAGAAACAGTATAGCGGATTTTTCATCAAAAAAAATTACGACAAATCAGCGAGAGAAGCCTCACCAAAAGAAATGTACTTTTTCAAAAGATAAATGTTCCTAACAATTCTATCACACACACAAAAATAAATAAAAACAACACAAAAACAACACACACGCACGCACGCACGCACGCACACACACATCCAAACAACAAACAAACAAGAAAAAGACGTGCAGATCCATGCAAAGTCCACGCCCCTCTCCAAAGGTTGCCATGGATACATCCAGTTGTCCATTTCAGTCAGATTACATTGATAATCTGAATCAAAGCTCAGGTCTATTGGATGAAAATTGATTATTTTTCAGATTGAAATTGATTTCAGAAGTTTGACCTTTTGATCTCAAATCGTTGGTTTCCCAATTCAATGACACAATATGCATATCCTATTCAACATTCAAGTCAATCGGATGAAAAATGACGATTTTAGAAATTCGACCTCAAGATTACCTTTGACTTTTGACTTCAAAATCAATAGGCTTCTCAGTTGAGACTGACTACCTCTACAACTTAGTAAAGTTTCATGACGATTGCTTTGGAATTGTGAGCTGTAGGCGATTGACACACAGACAGATAGAGAACAAGCTGGTAGGCGACATGGGTGGTCGCTATATAATTGCATACTAGTCATACAGTTTTTGTCGGATCGGGCTGAAATTTTTTGACAAAGAGGTTGATTATAGTGCACATAAAATCGCGGAAGCCGATTTTTGATTTTCGCAAAAATAATATTTTTCGGATTTTTTCAAAAATTTCAAAGTCCCGTTGCTAGGCAACGGTGCTCAAAAGCGTACAACTAGATCCTGGTATGAACCTACCAGTCAAGTTTCATCAAAATCGATTGACTCCTCTGGCCTCCAGAGCTGTCCATTACATACAAACAAACAGACAAGCCGGTAGGTGACATGGGTGGTTGCTACATAATTGCATACTAGTCATATAGTTTTTGTCGGATCGGGCTGAAATTTTTTGACAAAGATGTTGATTATAGTGCGCATAAAAGCCTGGACGCCGATTTTTGATTTTCGAAAAAAAATTTTTTTTGGGATTTTTCAAAAATTTCAAAGTCCCGTTGCTAGGCAACGGTGGCGTCCATAGCAACGGTGCTCAAAAGCATACCACTACATCCTGGTATGAACCTACGTGTCAAGCTTCATCAAAATTGGTTGACTCCTCTGGCCTCCAGAGCTGTCCATTACATACAAACAAGCCAGTAGGCGACATGGGTGGTCTCTACATAATTGCATACTAGTCATACAGTTTTTGATGGATCGGGCTGACATTTTTTGACAAAGAGATTGATTATAGTGCGCATAAAAGCCTCGAAGCCTATTTTTGATTTTCGAAAAAATTATTTTTTTAGGATTTTTCAAAAATTACAAAGTCCCGTTGCTGGGCAACGGAGGTGTCCATAGCAACGGTGCTCAAAAGCGTAGAACTAGATCCGGGTATGAACCTATCTGTCAAGTTTCATCGAAATCGGTTGACTCCTCTGGCCTCCAAAGCTGTCCATTACATACAGACATACAAACATACAGACAGACGGAAAAAGTGAAAATAAGGGTACTCCAGTGACCACCCAACAAGCCGGTAGGCGACATGGGTGGTCGCTACATAATTGCATACTAGTCATACAGTTTTTGACGGATCGGGCTGAAATGTTTTGACAAAGACGTTGATTGTAGTGCGCAGAAAAGCCTAGAAGCCGATTTTTGATTTTCGAAAAAAATTATTTTTTAGGATTTTTCAAAAATTTCAAAGTCCCGTTGCTAGGCAACGGTGGTGTCCAAAGCAACGGTGCTCAAAAGCGTAGAACTAGATCCTAGTATGAACCTACCTCTCAAGTTTCATTAAAATCGGTTGAATCCTCTGGCCTCCAGAGCTGTCCATCACATACAAACAAACAAGCCGGTAGGTGACATGGGTAGTCGCTACATAATTGCATACTAGTCATACAGTTTTTGACGGATCGGGCTGAAAATATTTGAGAAAGAGGTTGATTATAGTGCGCATAAAAACCTGGAAGCTGATTTTTGATTTTCGAAAAAATAATTTTTTGGGGGATTTTTCAAAAATTTCCAATTCCCGTTGCTTGGCAACGGTGGTGTCCATAGCAACGGTGCTCAAAAGCATAGAACTCGATCCTGGTATGAACCTACCTGTCAAGTTTCATCAAAATCGGTTGACTCCTCTGGCCTCCAGAGCTGTCCATTACAAACAAGCAAACATACATACAGACAGACGGAAAAAGTGAAAATAAGGGTACTCTAGCGACCACCCAACATACATACAGACAGACGGAAAACCTGAGAAAAAACGGTAGTCTAGCGACCACCCAATAACAAAATCAACTGACTGACCAATATACTTGAAAAATATTCGATTTTGAAAGTAAAAACAAACACACACACATGCACGCACACGCACGCACACATGCACACACGCACTTACGCACACACACCCATTCTGTTGTACCATACTGTTACAGAGTTTCGGTGCTGCCAAAGTAATTTCTTGACAAGGGTTAAAACTGGGTTGCTTGTCATTGCCTTTCTAGCGTTTCTCTGTGTTCTATCTTTTCAAATGTTGAGCATCAAGCAAGGAAGCAGCACGTACCGATTAAAAAAGAAAAGTCTTCGGTATGACTCGGACGGGGTTTGAAACCATACCAACCTCCCAGAATCAGAGCGTATGTTCTTACATACATATATCACGAATTGTTTTCAAACAGCTCCTTTTAATCACAATCATACGATATTTTACCATATCTGAAGGCAGCTATTCATCTGTGAGATAGATAGACGAGTTAAACCAAAGCAGTCTATGTCTGGCATGTTCATTGAATGTTTAACATCCACATTTGCAGAGAAGACAGCCAGCTGAATGTTCCTAGTAAAGTGTGCCCCTGTTTGCTGCTGATTTATATCTGCATATTAAGATCAGATCCACTCTTTGCCAAAAACAAGAAGCAGAAGATCATGTCCATGAAATGTCCAACCAATAATCACATCCATTAAGCACTTTCTTCAAAGCCAATGGAGAGCAGTGAATTATTTTATATTAAATCCATACACTGACTGCAGGTCCCCAGTATAGGTTATTTCCCAAGTACCCACACTTTTAGGTTATAGGGTGTCCACTGTGAGAAATTTTCATGTTGGGGAACAAGTAAATAGCCTTAAATGATCTGTTTAAGGGTATATTCCCAGCCACTCGTAACTCATATGAGGACATCATTCAGTCAACCTGTATTGTATTACAATGAACAGGATGTGTGTGTATATATTGTGGTGGGAATGACTTATAGGGAGTAACTTTGCATAGCATAGGGTAGTTATCTCCCATATTGCATGTATTAACATTAGCGTGAGGTACTATAATTGTGACATAAGGTATGCATCGTTTTATGTGTATTAAGCTGCTGTCTTCCCTTTACTAATGTGTGCGTCTAAAACTGCCATACTGTTTTATTTTATTTTATTTTTGTATACCTTGTCGAGGCTCGTGTGAGAGCTAACACACAACGCACAGCAAGGGGGGCATGAGACAAGAGGAGCGGGAGAGGGAATAGAAGGACAAAACAGTGGGGAACAGAGACATTAGGAGATCTGTGGAAGGGAGAGGGATGGGGTGGGGAACATGGGATGTACAAGATGGACATGACAGGGATTTCAGGAAGGAATGCAGGGAATTTGAAGAAGGTGGGTTTGCGGTGGAATAAGGGGGCAGAAAAGATTGAGGTTTTGGATGGGGGAAGATTAGAGGTCATGGTGAACAGCTGTTTTGAAAGCCTGAAGGGAAGAATGGCATCAAATAGAGTGTGGGAGTTTATTCCAAAGGCAGGGAAAAAGAGGAATGAAAGAGTGAAGGTGAGCAGTGATTCGAGATTTTGGTAGTTTTACAAGAATGGGTTTGGTGGCAGACCTCGAGCACCCTGCGGAAATGTGGTGGGGACATATCGCAGACAAAGCAGGGGGGTGAGATTGGAGAGAATATGGTAGAAGATAGAAAGACCACCGACCTGCCTGTGGTGAGAGAGTGGGAGGCCCAAAGACTCAGCCTCATCACGGGAGATACCAATGATCTTAAATGCCTTGGTTTCCGTGAAGCCGAGAAAGGTGAGAGGCAGAAGCAACAACCCAGAGGGGAGAGCAGTACTCCATCAGGCTGCAGACGAAAGCCTTGTATGTGGTCAGGAGCTCAGGTGGCCGAGGAAGGACTTTGCACGATGGACAATTCCCAACCGGCAACTGGCTCTGGAGGCCAGGTTGGAAATGTGGCTTTCCCTGGAAAGATCATGGCAGAGAGTGAAAGGGAAAGACCCAGAAGCTTGAATGAAGCAACTTCTTCCAGAGGATTGTTGAGAAAGTGGATGGGGGAGCGGGGGGGGGGGGGTTCCAATCGGTCTTTTCGGAGAGACATCGTGAGAGTGTGAGATTTGTCAGGATTGAAAGATATGTTCCATGTGTTGGACCAGTTTGTGGTTTTAACCAGATCTGCAGAGAATGAAGAAGCTGCGGATTGCCGGTCTGAGGGATGACAGATGCTACAACAGAGGGTGGAGTCATCAGCAAAGAGATAGAGGATTTTACAGAGAGTCGGAGAGATCAATGATGAAAAGCAGACAAAGAACAGGGCCCAGAACGCTACCTTGAGGAACTCCAGCTGGACAGGAAGGGGGGGGGGGATGAGAGAACTCCATGTAGGGCCACACGTTGGCTGTGACAGGAGAGGAAGTCTGCAAGCCATGAGTGGAGATGTTCTGGGATAACATAGGAAGATAGTTTGGTGAGCAGGGCAGGGTGCCAGACCATGTCAAAAGCACATGATATATCTCACGAGATGGCTTTGATTTCATGTCTGGCAATGAGTACCTCCATGCATTGTTGGGATAGCAGAAGCAGCATATCCAGGGTAGAGTGACCTGGTCTGAAACCAAATTGATGATCGGAAATCAAGCCATTGGAGAAGAGGAAGGATTTAATGTCTGAAGCGATGATGGATTCCATAACCTTGCTGATGATTGGGAGAAGGCTGATTGGTCTGCAATTGCAGGGATATGTTTTTGTACCTTTTTTATGCAGAGCGTAATGTTTGCTGATTTTCAAGCAGATGGCAGATGATCTTGAGCAAATGAGTGGGTGAATAGAACAGAGAGAGGGTGAGCAAGAGCAGAAGAGCAGGTTTTAAGGACGCGTGCACTGATGCCGTCTGGACCGGTTGCAGAATCTGAGTCGAGGTTTGACAGCAAGCTCTCCACCTTGTCAGGAGAAAAGGACACAGAGTCCAGGGACAGTTAGGTGCAACTGGATAATGTGGGAACAGAAAGCGATGGGTTTCAGACACAAGATTTAGATACAAGCCCGAGTTTTGGCATTCAGCCTAAACACGTGTGGTATCAGCAGTGCGGCCATTTGAGGTAAGGGAGGGGATGGACAATTGTTTCAGGGCAACTGCCTCGCCACAAGCTTCAGTGAACCATGGGCGGGAGGAAGGGTAGAACAACTGAAGATGAGAGAGGAAAAATCTGTGCTTGAGAGAGAGCAACTTTCTTTGAAAGAATTCCCAAGATTCGGTGATGTTGGAGAAAGTCGTGATGGGAGACCAGTCTCGAAGTTGATGGCTGCTTGGAGACCCTGCCAGTCAGCCTGAGTGAAATTCTAGAGTTGATAGCGCTGAGGTGGTTTTCTGATAACAGCCAGAGAGATGTTTACTTTGACCAGCATGTGGTCAGAAGAACCGATTGGAGAAACAGCAGATATTTTCAGGGGAATTTGTCAAAATCAGATGCAGAAGAGATGGAGCACTGTTGGTTGAGATCCAGGTCGGGAAGTTAACCGATTGAGTCAGTCCCAATGAGTGGCAGAAGTTTTTTTCTGAAGTGCCATGACAGGTGAGAGAGGTTCCCACACCCAGCCAACTGGCATGATGACAATTGAAGTCACGACATATGAGGAAGAGAGAGTTCGGATGAGAGGATATAAGTTGGTCCATGCTTTCGGATGGTGAGGTGTAAATGGAGTATATTAGAAAGATGAGGTTTCTGCACAAATTCCTCACTGCTACAGATGAACAGAAGATGGGTTCTGAAAAGTGCCCGCTCAACATCAAGATTCCTTGGAAAGGGAAAATGTCACAAAGATACGAGAAAGAAATCAAAGGATGTGTCTCAGAAATGTATCTGGCTGTTCATTCAAGAGTTATTTTCACCTCGAGACGTCTGATTCCTGCATTGCAGAATGTTGTTCTGCCAACCTCAAAACTTCGCAAAATTATTATGAGTTCAAGTGCAGGTGTGATGCTCGGTTTATAGGCGGAACTACCCAGACTCTGACTGACAGAATCAAACAGCATGTCCCTTTGTCCATCAGGAAAAAACACGATTGGTACACGAATACAGCCGATACATGCTTGTAGGAAGGTCCCAGCATCAATCTCAACGTTGTGTGTATCTGCTGTAGGACAGCATGTGATTGAGGATGCAAACTGTGCTAAACAGTATCATGTGGAAGCATTCAAGATATTGGGTCAAGGACGAAGTATAACACATCTCCGAATACGAGAAGCAACATTTGTCTATTCCATGGACCCTATGTTGTGTTGTCAAAAAGAGTTTGTCCACTCACTTTGCTGATTTGTGCAAAAAGGAGGAACACAAACTCGTCTCACGATCACAGATATTAATGAAGAGGATTCTCCAACAGCCCTCGGGACTCCACCTCAGACGCTGCAACCTCCAATTGGAGAGCTGAACACCGAACAGGCTCTTCCCACCTCGACCGTTGGGAGGTGATGACACATCAGTGGAGAACGTCCAATCAGAATTGACTTTGTTGATCGGTGTCTATTGGACTGCTCTTCCTTACCTCATTCACTTTGTGTGGATTTCACCTGATGAGAGCACAACAAAAAGCTTTGTGGTTTTATTTCAAGTCTGTGTTATGGTAATGTCCTTCAAAATGTCTCTGTTTATGTCTGTATTCAAGTTTTGTAGTGCCAAGCATATACATATATATATATATATATATATATATATATATATATATATATATATATATATATATATATATATATATATATATATATATATATAGATCAGTCGTTTCAGTTTCAATTTTCTACATCAGTTTTACTTTGGAATATCAGTTTCAATTAGTCGTCGCAACTTGTGATGCAATGCGAATGGTACATGAAAAACGTCAAAAATGATTTTTGGGGGAATCTTTCTCGATTTTATAAAGAGTGTAGAGGGGTCTAAAGTGTTTAAGGTCATCAAGGGGTCTAAATATCTAAAGGGGTCGAAGGGCGAAAGAGCAAAAGCGGTCTTTCGCCAACTGAGGTGTCCAAATGGTCTGAAGTTGTTCAAAGGGTCTTAAAAGGTCTATAGGTCTGAAAAGTGTTGAAAGGGTCAAAGGCGGTCTGTACGTCTCAAAAGGGTGTTGATGGGTATTGAAGGGTCTAAGGGGTGCAAAGGGTCTAATGGGGCCCACAGACCATACAGGGTGTAAAGGACTGAAGCTGTAATACAAGGAAATCTAACACAGGTGGAGGCCATTCAGCCCATCATGCCTGCGCAAACACCACACCAATTTATCGACCTAAGATCCAAGGAAGAAAACGCAAAAAAGTTGAGACATGAGTTTCATTTGTCGTCCATGTTCATGGTCTTTCAGTAACCAGTAGGAAGACACAAGAGGCAATCACGCCATTAGTGTTATTGTTGTGGTTTTACCATGCACGGCTCCAGGCATGCGCGCGAGTCTATATCCCGGCTGGTGTGGCGGCGTGTCACGGCTTGAATAAAAACCTTCGTTGGAGAACCTGATCTATCGACCTTATTGGCCGAGATGGCAACCTTTTTTCTCCAAACTATTTTCACCCTTGAGAGTTAAGCCTTTATATGAGCAGTAAAATTACCTTTAAATCGATGTATAGGTAGTACTTGGACTATGTTCTGTTTTTGAATGACAGCGCATTTGGGAGATCACGTGACTCCTGCTACATCGATTTTACCGATTATGGTAAGGTCTTAATTGACGGTTATTTTTCAGATTTGACTTGACATTTGATGATCAGAGGTTACCACCTCACCAAATATATTGGTATCCGAGTTGGAATCCAAAACAAAATGAGCTTTTTATGAAGCATTGTGTATATGGATCTACCCTTGCTGAGATGGTGGCAGGTGGCAGCTCGAGTGTTCATAATTTATGAATTGTGAGAAAAAGACTGTTGACAACTGCTATTTATGTGCACCGTGGTAAATAATGTGATCCTATAAAGTTTCTTAGCGATACTTTAGGACCTCAGAGGAGGAGGGTCACAAACAAGCTAACAAACAGACAAGCCGGTAGGCGACATGGCTGCTCGCTCGAGATGGAAAGCTGGCCGACGCGACTAGCCGATATTCATGTACATGCTATCAATCAATTTAGCACAATAAATATGATTATCACAGCCCTCTTAGTTTGCGCCCAGAAACCTGCCTTGTGAAATTTCAGGCATGTTTCCAGAGCCTCTAACAAATGGCAGCCCTGGTAATTCCATTTATCTATTCGCTCAAGATTTTATTTTTTTATATGATGCTGAAAGACATTCTCCTTGGGAACAAAAAAAAACAGGTCCCTCAGAGGTCCAGTTTCGGAGGTATTGATTTCTTTGTACGGTCCAAAATAAGTGTACGATGTATGATAAAGTATTTTAGCTGTTGCTAAGCAACGGAGGTGTGCATAGCAACCATTCATTTTTGTGTACATGCTCGCCACATTGTACACACTTCACCCAAGTTTCAACAAAATCAGACTCTTTCTCTTGGAGATATTCGCAATTAACCGTTTCTGAAATGTTCGACATGTACTCGCCCAAAACCTATCTCCTCCTACAAATATTTTTTGTTTGGGCTGCAAATTGGCATGAAGGGAGCTCGATAAGATTGCGCACAGAACCCTAAGCTTCGATTTTTCTTTTTGATTTTTTGACCACTTTGAAGGGCCGTTGCTATGCCGTTGCTAGGGCCCAGGGTCCCATATTCGAAAGCACACAATTCCCAGAAATATTGGTCCTACCTACCAAATTTCATTGGAATCGGTTGAGTGGTTTAGCCCCTAGGCTTGACCAAAGTTTCGCGGACAGACAGACAGATGGAAATGTCCAGAATAAGGGTGCTCGAAGAGCAGCCAATAAACCTTTTGCTTTCATATATACATACATATATATATATATACATATATATATATATATATATATATATACATATATATATATACATACATATATATATATATATACATATATATATATACATATATATATATATATATATATATATACATATATATATACATATATATATATATATATATATATATATACATATATATATATATATATATATATATATACATATATATATATATATATACATATATATATATATATATACATATATATATATATATATATATATATATATATATATATATATATATATATATATATATATATATATATATATATATACATATATATATATATATATATATATATATACATATATATACATATATATACATACATATATATACATATATATACATATATATATATATATATATATATATATATATATATATATATATATATATATATATATATATACATATATATACGGCGTGCGAACGGCCACGTAACTCGAATCGCGGCACGTCGCCCACCGGAGGGACAATCCCGTCGTGACCCTCTCGGACTAACGCCGGGAACTAGTCACGGGTGGGCCTTTCGGCCTCACCACAATCGTGCCAATCGGCCCCCCGCGTGGGATAGGGTTGCTCGCCAAATTCGACCTACCTAAGTACCCACACGGAGGGTAGACCGGGCGATCGCACCTCGCCGCAGGTCGACTTCGGACACGGGCCACTTTAAGCGACCCGTTCCGTACTATCGGGATAACCGAGCGGTGTTATCGTCAACCTGGACGGTTCGATTAATTATCGGGCGTTTTAGCCCACGACCAACCCTTTACGTGACGTAAGATGGAGATTCAATAAAGGAAAAGACGAAGCGAAATGGGAAAACAGTTCAACATAAAGCACATTTATTTCGCGATGAACGGAAAGCACACATATACAATTACACCAAAAGCAAATGTAAAAGAAGAAGAAGAAACACACAATAATGCACAAAAAGCAAATGTAAAAGCAAAAGACAATGCAGAGCTAACCGACTACCGAGCACACGGCAACACATACAGTTTTACTTCACAGACGGCGCCGACAACACATATACTCAAAGCAAAAGAAAAGGAGCACCCTCAACTATGAGGGGGCAGACGGCCTGGGGCCGAGACCACGTCGAGCCTACCCGTCTGGTGATGAGCCGCAAAATGGCGCTGGCGCCCCGACTCCGCGGGCCTCGCTGGGACTGCCTGGTATGGAGTGGGAACGGGGCCCCCTTCTCACACTATCTCAGTGCGGGGGGGAAACAGGAGGGGGTTGTTGATGCTCGGGGGAAGGAGGATATCTCCCTGTCTCGGGTCCCGCGACGAGCGTCTCCACCACGACCTCGGTCGCGTTGCCGGCCTCTCCCCTCCGCAGCTCCCCGACTCTGACACGAGCACCCCCTCGACCGCCTTCGCCGCCGCCACCTCTCCAACTCTCCACAGCTCCGTCCAACTGCCTTCTCCGACTCCTCTCTTGACTGGCTCTTCCCAACTCCACCGACTCCGAACTGCCCGTTTGGCAAGCGAACGCGGCCCTTTATAGCCCCCGGGGCCTCGCTCCTTCACCTTCGATCCTTTACCTTCGACCCTTCACCTCTGGCTGGCTCCCCATTGGACCGAGGAAAAGTGGGCGTGAATGCTTTTTGATCCATGAATTTGCATATAGCGATATTACTCCAACGCACCTGGAGGCGGGGCCAATTCGCCCCACGCTCGCCGATAGGACGGAACAGAAGTGGGCGTGAGTCGTTTTTGATCCGTTTTCTTCGGAAAGGCTGTGATGTTTCTGCACACGCTGCTCGGTGCACGCCCTGCACGAGTCCAGTATCGGTGCCCACAAGCGGCGCGGAAATGGCGGTGATGCGATGGTTGCGAGAGCGAGATGTGACGGTAAAGGTCGTGGCTGTTGGCGTTGTTGTTGTTGTGAAGCGGCGTTGCGGCTGGTGGTTGTTGTGTGATGGCTGTTGAGACGTGGTTGGTGGTGGTAATAATGGTGGCTGGTCCAAAATAAAGATAGTAAAAGAAAAACGGCTATCTGAAAGGGTCGCAGCCTGCATGATTGACATTTATTCCCTCTAAACAACGGGTTTGGGCCTAACTACACATATACTTACAGAGATATCTCACCTAAGGGACCTGAATGGTGGTTTGCGAATTTCGTCAACCACAACACTACCCCCTCCCCTTTTTACAGACTCGTCCTGAGTCGTCAAATTTTCGTGTGCCATCATGTGTAGTTTTCCCCTAGTACATTTTACCTACGGATCCCTGAGTGCGACATTCATGGTATTCGTGTCCCCAAAATAAATAACCTGAGGGCTGAGTAACTACCTAAACAAACTCACTCACACGGACGACTTAAATAAAATTGCCGGCGCTAGGACAGATATGCCGGGGGCGCACTCATATTTACAGTACATCTTACCTTAACTTACAAATTTTACACTAAACCATGGCCCAGGATCAATGAACTCTGCAAAAAGAAAGCGGTTAGCAGGGAGCCAGGCTGCTCGCATGCAGTCTCTGACTCAAACAATGCAGATGACAGGGAACGTGGCCGGCTGCTCACACGCAGTCCAAGGCCTTCCCTTTTGAACTGAACGCAGTGAACCACAACGGTGCATGGGCTGCACAAACGTAGTCTCCGTGCCAGCTCAAGTGGCACACGCAATGAACACAACGAATGAATGGATGAATGGTTTGAACTGAACGCAGTGAACCACAACGGTGCATGGGCTGCACAAACGCAGTCTCCGTGCCAGCTCAAGTGGCACACGCAATGAACACAACGAATGGATGGATGAATGGTTTGAACTGAAACACGGTGCACGGGCCGCCACTGCAGGCCCGTGTTGTAGCTGCCAACAGGGCAGTTCTTGCCGCTTGCAAACTGTTGCCTTGATCCTGGTGCACATGGCAATGAACAGGGGGGGGGGGGCAAAGCAAAAATTGAACGGGGCTGGTGAACAGGGGCAGTGGGCATGGCATGGCAAAGGTGATCAGGCAAACACAGCCCGCAGAAGAAGGCCGCTGCAGGCAAACACAGCCGGCAGACGAACTGGCCGGCACAGGCCTTGCAGAAAACAGCTGCAGACGATCCGGCCGGCATGGCCTTGCAGCAAAACAGCTGCCGATGAAGTTGGCCGGCCTCTGCCTTGCAGCAACGCAGCCAGCAGATGAAGCTGGCCAGCCTTTGCCGTTCAGTGGAGGTTGGTGGAGGGAGTGCGGTGGTGCTGGCCACTCGGAAGGCGGGCTCGGACCTACCCTACGGTCTCCCTCCCAACCTATCGCCTTTGCCTGTCACTGTCTATACCCACTCCCTTAATTTGTCAAACCCCAACTTTTTTTTTTTTTTTTTTTTTTTTACTTCCCCACTATAAATCGTCCCCGAACCCCCTGTACTGTCCTTGTTCGGCTAACCTATCCTGTCACCTAGCCTACTCCCAACCCCTACGTTCCCTTCCCGGAGGGGAATAAGGGAGAGCTAACGTCCTGTGTCGAGGCCCAATTCAAGCCTCAGGATGGCCTCCCCAGACTTCAGCGATGTAACCCAAAGTGGGTCCAGCGGCCCACAACGAGAGCGAGGGGATGGATGGTGCGGAGGGGTACACTTCCTATCTACCCTAACCATTTAACTGTTAAACTACCCCGGGGCTTTCAACAAGCACCTCTCGCTTAAACTATTGGTTCTAACAACCCAGATTCCTGTCGCCTGTGTTGGTGTCCTCACAATTTCGGGCCTCGCCCCCCAATTTTCTCTCCGTGCCCTCACACGGTCTCATGGCTGGGACACGTGGCTCCCTTTGGCAGGCACGACCCTCTGCCGAATCTCCCGCTATGGCACCCCCGGGCACTACACTGCCTCCGAGCCTACCAGCTCCCTCACACCGGGGAGTGCCCCCCATGGCACCTCCCCTGAAACGCACACGTGGCAGGCTGGCTTCCCAGGCCCCTGTCCGAGGGTCACCCGTGCCCACAACACTGCCCACGCGGCTAATGGCGCCGCGGGCCCCCGCACCAAGCAGGCGCACCCGTGCCCACTACGCTATCCCGGCCCCCCATGGGCCCTTGGCCTACCACGGCCGACTAGCCTGGTGCCCGGGGTACCCACTCAGCGATACTCACCTTTCGCAGCCACGCTCCCAGCCCGTCAACAGGGCTCCTGCACCCCTCCAAACGGGTTTCGAGCCTACATTCACACCAACAACAAAACAACCTCCATTTTGTAAATTTGACTAACCCCCTAACTCACTTTACTCTGACCCCGGGGTCCCTTGGGCGGGAGTCACTCCTCCCCCCAATCACTCATCGCACCATGCATTCCCCATTCGCTCCATACACACAGACCCGCTGGCCTCACTCACTCACCAACAACTCTTCAACACACACACACCACTGAACTCTGCCATCCTTCTGACTACATCCCCTAACTAACTCGTGCTCCCACGTCGTCCCTTAAACTACAGCACATTCCTTTTAACACTACGTAGCTAAGCTACATCCCCACTACACATTCACTGTCTGTCACTGTCTTCTAACTCTATTCCCATTTTCCCATCCTAAATCTGGCTACAATCCCTCTAACTAATCCATTCCACGGGCCCCATGAGGACTTACCCCTGCCCCATGGAGCCGGTCTAGCTAAGCTAACCCTTCCCCCGAACTAGTTTCCATCCTGTGCCCTGGTCAAGGGGGTCTTCCACCCCTTGCCCAGGAATCCTGTGCACCCGAAAGTGAGGCTTGCTGTTTTTTTTTTTTGTTT
This sequence comes from Eptatretus burgeri, assembly GCF_056783735.1. Taxonomy (NCBI): domain Eukaryota; kingdom Metazoa; phylum Chordata; class Myxini; order Myxiniformes; family Myxinidae; genus Eptatretus; species Eptatretus burgeri. The sequence goes on along the minus strand of NC_140972.1, from coordinate 53,931,451 downwards.
TTTTTTTACATGCGCATCACCAGCGCGGCAACTCACAGCTCGCGCACTTTGCACCTGCCCGTGACGTCATGCAGCTGCACGTGTACCTCGTCCCTCCTTGGACGGTACCATCCGGCAGGGATACCCCTCCTGCCGGATTCCAACCCCACGTGCAGCCATGACGTCACCGTGCGCATAAAAAAACCACAAGCCCCACGTCTCGAGGGGTTCCCCACGCGAACACATGTGCTTTGCCCGTTGGAGCTTAACACACACGATCGCGTGGAGAACCCGTCCGGTCCAAATCCATAATCCTGCCTAAACTTTGTCCGTCCGCGGGATCGGCAAATCCACCGCGTGCGTTTCCGGACCGGGACTTCACTCTCGCAAGCGAGCACGTGGGGGCCTCGTGCGTTGCAAAGCACGGACCTCGTGCTCAATGCTGGGTGAACCCGGCACGGTCCCCGAAACAACTACAGCCGCTACCCGGCTTTCTTTCCTCACATGTCGCCGTCGTCGCCATTCCACACACGCACTCCCGCGTGTTACGACGCTAACACACCTCACCATTAAACTCACACCGGGAGACGCGGCTGCATGTTCACACATGCTAACCGACATCTCCCTTACATACCGCTCTCTCACACACACGGTCTCCCTTGCACTCGGCCGTTCACTCACGCATGCCATCTCCCTCGCACACGTGGCTCCACTCACTCGCGGCCTTCCACTCACTCGTGCCATTTCCCTCACACAAACCATACTACTCACACACGCGGGGGAACTCATCCGCGGTGCCTCACTCACACACGCGGGGGCACTCATCCGCGGTGCCTCATCCACACACGGCGTGCTGGGAAGCACACACTCCGGCACACTCGCCACCACACCACTCACACGTGGTGCTCCATTCATACTGGCCGTTTCACTCACACACACGGCCTCTTCCACTTGCGGGGCCCCTTTTACACACGGCGTGCTGGGAAGCACGTACTCCGGCACAATCGCCACCACACCACTCACACACGGGGACGCACTCACACAAGGACAACCACACTGGGGATTCGTGTCCCCACAAGGGTCTCCGGGGCCTCTATACCCCCCAAGCTCTCCGTGCACCTGTCCACAGCACTCCTCCCCTCAACCTCACAAAGCACGACCGAACCCACCTGGTCGTGACTCGCCTCAAGGGGGCATACTCCCTCCCCTCGTTCCTGGAGGAGGCCATCCAGCTGCTCGCACCGGGCCTCCACCCAGTCCGCGAGCTCACCCCCATTATCCTCCACTACCTCCGTGTGTGTGTGTGCGTCTCTATCCCCATCTTCATCGTGTAGTCTTCCCTCTATCGTTCCCATCTCCCGTGTCTCTGCCAACTCAGTCACCTCTTCACCCTTTACCTCCCTTGTCTCAACTATTATTTCCGTCTCTTCCCTTGTTATCTCCCTCATGCACGTCTCCGTCACCCCAATTAGTTTGTCCCTCTCGGTTACCGTCACTTTTTCCGTCACGACCCTCGCGCAGCACGTCCCCCGAATTATTTTTTCCTTACCCGCCTCCATCGCGGGCCCGACAGCCGTTGCACTCCCTCCCAGCTCGTTCGCTCCCACACGTGGAGTCGCCATTTTTAGCTCCCTGGTCACTGCCTTCATGCCCGCCTGCAGGCTTCGGCCCATGTTCTGCGTCTCACCCCGCAGCTTTTTCGTTTCTTCCTTCATGTTTGTTTCCATTCCGTTCATTTGCTGTGTATTCGCATCCATCTTTTCGTTCATTCCTTTTATTTCGTTTTTCATTTCATTTGTGTTTGTATCCATCTTTTCGTTCATTTGTTGTGTATTCGCATCCATCCTCGCTGTCACTTTGTTCATTTCCTTGTTCATGTTCGCATTCATCTTCGCTGTCATTTCCGCCAGCATGGCGCATAGCTGGGCCATGTCGGGTGCGCTTGGGTGAGCCGATTCGGCAAGGATCGGGGTGTTTTGGCGGAGGGGGGGAGGGGAGGTGTCATACACCGCGGCCGCCACCGCACCTATTTCGGGCTCTGGGTTCAGTTCAGAACACAACCAGTGCGAGCATTTTTTACCCTGAAGAGTACAGCACAAAAAGATTCGATCACTATGTCGTGTTTATTTGTGTATATATATATATATATATATATATATATATATACATATATATATATATATATATACATATATATATATATATATATATATATATATATATATATATATATATATATATATTTATCTATACATATATATATATATATATATATATATATATATATATATATATATATATACATATATATATATATATATATATATACATATATATATATATATATATATATATATACATATATATATATATATATATATATATATATATATATATATATATATATATATATATATATATATATATATATATATATTTAAATAAACAAACAAGCAGTCATAGACTGGTACTTACGAAATCGTCAACTTGACCTCTGACCATTTCTAATAAAAGCTGTCTCTGGAGAAGGTAGCGACGCAAACCAGAAGTTTCTACGATGATTCTGTACCAAACCATCAAAAATCGAATGTTTTGGATGTTTGACCTCACTGTGACCTTGACCTTTGACCGATTTTGACCAAAGTCTAATCAGCACTAGCCATCACCCTCCTGAATCACGTGGTGTAATTTGACATTGGTAGCTTCTTCCGTTCTCGAGTTATCTGCACCAAACCATCAAAAATCGAGTATTTGACTTCACTGTGACCTTGACCTTTGACCGATTTTGACCAAAATCTAATCAGCACTAGCCATCACCCTCCTGAATCACGTGGTGTAATTTGACATTGGTAGCTTCTTCCGTTCTCGAGTTATCGTGCCTACAAACAAACGCGCGCGCGCACGCACGCACGCACGCACGCACGCACGCACGCACACACACACACGCACACACACACACACACACACACACACACCGGAAGTCATCAATTTACTTCTGAAATCTAAAGATTTCGAAAGATATATATATATATATATATATATATATATATATATATATATATATATATATATATATATATATATATATCAAGCTGGGATAATGTTATAATGATGTGGAATGATAATAAAGGTGGAGTGTTTGTAGGTGGAGTGGGGTGGAAGTTGAATTGATGTGTCAGTTTGATTATGATGTGTTTCAAACCAGTATTTGGTGCATGTATGCAAATTAGCTGTGTGCTTGAGGTGCTTGGTTGTGCAAGAGAGATTCATATGCAGGCAATAAAAATGTGGAAGAAGGGGGAAAAAATCTCCCTAATCACACACAACACATATTGACCCATAAACTCACGACAAAGAAGGGAGGACAACCTGAAACAAATAATAACAAAAATAACTATATCAGTAACCGTGAAAAATTGTGTGCCATTTCCTCAGGGGGTCACAGTTCTCAGAACCGTCACAATACACACACATGCAAATTTAAATCTCAAAAGTATATCATAGCATCATAATTTATTCTCACGAGTGCAGAATAAAACATGATGATGACCTTGCTGGTCACAGCTGGGAGATGCAGAGAGGTTGTAAATGCAGTAAGAGGTGTGCCAGATAGGTTTGTTTAGACGTTTATGATGCCCAAAGGAAATAAAGCATTTAATGGCTATGGTCAAAACATAAGCTGAAGCGTTTTTGCCGAGGCAAATGTATAGGAAAGGCTTAGAGAAGTGCAAAAACAATTTTGGTGTAAAGGAAAAGAGAACAAATAAAGCCTACAGTTAAAAGGTGGACATGTTTGTCAATCAATCAGATGGACATGTTTTCATGGAATGTTTGTTGTATAGGAAGTGACAAACTTAACTAGAAGCAAATTAAAAGTTTACACCATGTTGTACAAACCTTTTCTGCAAAAGTAAGATAATTAGAAAGGATGAGAAACAATTAGAAGTGATAATAAATATAATTTTGCAAATAACAAAAAATAAAAGTAAAAATAAATGTTTTTGTTATATAAAAAAACAAGATACTCGTATTAATTCAACACGTGCCAAAAAGCTGCAATGAGCCAGATGTGTATTGGCTGCTCGCTCCGCTCTAGAGCACCCTTATTGGCTGCTCTTAGAGCACCCTTGTTCTGGACATTTCATCTCTCTGTCTATCCGTGAAAATTTGGTGAAGACGAGCGGCTAAACCACTCAATCGATTCCAATGAAATTTGGTAGGTAGGACAAATATTTCTGGGAATCGTGTGCTTTCGAATATGGGACTACAGGCCCTAGCAACGGCATAGCAACGGCCCTTTAAAGTGGTCAAAAAATCGAAAAAAAATAAAAATAAAAATAAATCGAAAACTTGAAGATTAGAGTTCTGCGCAATCTGCGCAAGCTCCCTTCATGCCAATTTGCAGCCCTAACAAAAAATATTTGTAGGAGGAGATAGGTTTTGGGCGAGTACATGTCGAACATTTCAGAAACGGTTAATTGCGAATATCTCTAAGAGAAAGAGTCTGATTTTGATGAAACTTGGGTGAAATGTGTACAATGTGGCTTGCATGTGCACAAAAATGAATGGTTGCTATGCACACCTCCGTTGCTTAGCAACAGCTAAAATACTTTATCGTACTTCGTACACTTATTGTGGACCGTACAAAAAAAAATCAATACCTCCTAAACTGGACCTCCGAGGGATCTGTTTTTTTGTGCCCAAGGAGAATGTCTTACAGCATCATATAAAAAATAAAATCTTTAGCGAATAGAGAAATGGAATTACCAGGGCTGCCATTTATTAGTCTCTTTGGAAGCATGCCTGAAATTTCACAAGGTGGGGTTCTGGGCACAAACGAAGAGGGCTGTGATAATCATATTTATTGTGCTTAATCTTGAGGTCATTCGCTAATTTGTACTCTGATCATCGTGCCATGGCCATTCGATTGTCAAAGAATGAAATTGATTGATAGCATGTACATGAATATCGGCTAGTCGCGTCGGCCAGCTTTCCATCGAGAGCGCGCAGCCATGTCGCCTTCGGGTTTGTATATGTATGTATATATGTATATATATGTATATATATGTATATATATATATATATATATATATATATATATATATATATATATATATATACATACATACATATATACATACAGTCAACCCCCGCTTTATCGCGGTTCACCTATCGCTCCCCCGGTTCATCGCGGGTTTTCCCTTGGAACGTAACTAATTTTTTCTGCAGATTCCCCCGGTACATCGTGGTAATAATATATAACATATAAATTATAACGCGTGGTGCTCGACCAGTCACACAACGCACGAGACAAAGTTTCGCTTGTGAACTTCGAATATTTTCTACGTTTTTTATCCAAGCCCCACGATGCCGCCCAAATGCCCTGCACCTTCTAAGGCTTCTGGCAAGGAACCGAAGCGCCAGAGGAAGGTCCTGACGCTCCAGGAGAAGGTCAAGCTGCTTGATATGCTTCAGGAAGGAAAAAGGTTTGCCGCCGTTGGACGAGCACTGCTCGTACCCAGCACCTCAAAACCGACCAGACCAGATGAGTCAATCTCCAGCTATCAAAGCTCTACAGCCGAGGTCAGCAACCTGCGGCCCGCGGGCCAAATGCGGCCCGCGGCGCCTTGTCAGGATTTCCATTAGGTGCGGCCCGCGAAACATTTTTCTGAACCGACGGCAAATTTAACAAATGATTCTTCCACATATATCACAGTCTGTGTACGTCACAATAAATTATTTTTGCTTCTCGTCCACTTAACTTGGTCTTCAATATTTTTTTCGTTGTTGTTTCAGATGGCTGAAGGTCTTAGGGTTCAATTTACAATTACATTTATTATCACTGATTTTAGGTGTGTTTGTTATTTTTTCGGGTTGGGAGGGGGGGGGTGCAGCCCGCGAGGTGGCCCGAACGTGGCCCAGTGGCCCGCAGCCTGGTTTAGGTTGCCGACGCCTGCTCTACAGTGTCATCTTTGGTACTTAACAGCTGAATTTGTGCCCTTAGCCTTATTCAGTGAGGATGTTCCAAGTGCAGAGAAGCGTCGACTGGCTGACCGTATCATCTCTGTCAAGCCTGATAGAGAGGAACTTGGACTATTGCCTATTGGGCGCTTTGGTACAGACTTCAGAAAGCCTCGCTTCCCCAAGGATATTCATTTGACATCTCGCCAATCTGACTTTGTCTCGGTTGATTCTTGGTTTGTGTTCCGAGAACTTCTTAACGTATGAAGTGAGTGAGTGGGCAACACTTCCAGCCGATGTGGATTCAAAATCTAAAACCAAAGCACTCAATGTAACTAATGATGCGGCTGAACATCTAATAAAACTCGGAATGGACTGTCTCGGTGCAGCTCGGTCTGAAGAACACTTTCAGAATGTGCATCAAGTCACTGAGAATGACAGGAAAGACAATCCGAATATCCGGAAACGCTTGAAACTTGATCATTAATAATATTATATGAGTATCTTGAGATGAATACACATAATTCTGGGTAATAAAGCCGTGAATTTAACAGAACCGAGGCATTTGTTACTATTTTGTTGTTTTTTTCCTGGGAAAAATCACTAGTTTCCCGCTTCTCCGGCAAATTTCTCGGAAAATTTGATTGGCTCTATATCACTGGAACATCACCAAAGGAGCAGTACATCGATATGTCAGAATTATTTCACCACCAGATACAAGTTTTGATCACGATACAGTGAAAAATAACGCTTATTCTGAAAAATGCACAGGAGCTGCGTGCCTGAACTTTGACCCCGATGTGGACCCCCAAATTGATGACCGAAAATTCTGAAAAAAAAAATGAGAAATGTTTTTTCATATATTTGAACACATCTGTCCTATCGCCATTATGTTTTTCAAGCTTTTGCAAAAAAGGGGCATTTGATGCACCCTAATATATAATATATATAT
>NC_140972.1:53862059-53922059 GCF_056783735.1 Eptatretus burgeri | reverse complement strand
CCAAATTCGACCTACCTAAGTACCCACGCGGAGGGTAGACCGGGCGATCGCACCTCGCCGCAGGTCGACTTCGGACACGGGCCACTTAAGCGACCCGTTCCGTACTATCAGAATAACCGAGCGGTGTTATCGTCGACCTCGACGGTTCGATTAATTATCGGGCGTATTCAGCCCACTACCAACCCTTTACGTGAAGCAAGATGGGGATTCAATAGAGGAAAAGACGAAGCGAAGCGGGAAACAGTTCAACACAAAGCACATTTATTCGCGGCACACGGGAGCACACATATACAACTCCACCAAATGCACACAGAAAAGACACAATGTAATTTACACAAAAAGCAAATGTAAAAGCGAAAACACAATGCAGAGCTAATACCGACTACCGAGCACACGGCAACACTTATACAATTCTACTTCACAGACGGCGCCGACAACACATACCCAAAACCAAGGAAAAGAATACCCTCAAGGATGAGGCGGGCCTGAGGCCGAGACCGGGTCGCGCCTACCCGTCTGGTGATGAGACGCGGAGCGGCGATGGCGCCTCAACTCCGCGGGCCTCGCGGACAGTGTCTGGTAGGGGGTGGGAAAGGGGCCCCCTTGGTCGCACTATCTCAGCACGGGGGGAAACAGGAGGGGGTTGCTGATGCTCGGGGTATAGAGGATTCTTATTGTCCCGCGACGAGCGTCTCCACCTCGGCCAGGTCGCGCTGTCGGCCTCCCTCGGGTGCAGCTCCCTGCACGACGCGAGCACCCCCTCGTCTGCCCTCGCCGCCTCTCCACAGCACCGTCCCCTCCGTTCCGACTCCAACGCACACGACGACCAGCTCCTTCTTGCCAACTCCACCGCCCGCGAAGTCTTAACTCTCTGTTTCCGACTCTCCTACTCTCCGCCTCTGGACTCTCCTACTCTCCGCCTCTCGACTCTACTGGACTGACGAACACGGTCCTTTTATCAGCCCCGTAGCTTCGCCCTCTCATCTTTGACCCCCTCCCTTCGACCTTTCACCTCGCTCCCCATTGGCCCGAGAAAAAGTGGGCGTGAAGGCTTTTTGATCCATAAATTTGCATATATCGATCGCCCTGGGGGCGGGGCCAATTCGCCCCTCGCTCACCGATTGGACGGCAAAAAGTGGGCGTGTGTCGTTTTTGATCCGTTTTTGAAGCACAAAATCCGTGATTTTGTACACGCTGTTCGGCGCGCGCCCTGCACGAGTCCAACACCGGTACCCACAGGCGGCGCAAGAACGGTGGCGATGCGACGGTTGCGAGGTGTGACGTGAAGGTCGTGGCGGTTGTGGTGAAGCGGCGTTGTGGTTGGTGGTTGATGTTGTGGTTGTGGTGGTAATCATGGCGGTTGGTCCAAAATAAAGATAGCAAAAGAAAAACGGCTATCCTGAAGAGTCGCAGCACGCATAAATGACATGTATTCCCACTAGACAACGGGTTTGGGCCTAACTACACATGTACTTACCGAGATACCTCACCTAAGGGACCTGAATGGTGGTTTGCGAATTTGGTAACCACAACAATATATATATATATATATATATATATATATATATATATATATATATATATATATATATATATATATATATATATATATACATGCATACATACATACATGCATACATACATATTGTTACAGTGCCGGTGGGACGGCCGCGAGCCGACCGCTCTGACGGAGCCGCAAGTCGAGTCGGCCCGACTGATCGACCGGAATATAGATTGCCACCCAGATAACTCCGAAGCCGACGGGTCCTTGTGCAAGAACCGAAATACGCCAATGGGCAGAACACGTGGGATGGGTCTATTGCCAACTTCAATTTACCTAAATACCCACGTGATCCAACTACCGGGGTATTTCACCCTCGACGGAACTCGTACGAAACAAGCCGCTGAGGCGAGCCTGCCCCGTGCGCGATTCCGAGCGGCTTAATCGCCGAGAACCGTCGGTTCGAATGTCCCCCTTTTATGGCAAACCAACGGCTTTCTAACTCCCAACACACAAAATGCTCAATCAATGAAAGAATCGATGCGACGAGCTGATAACATTTAACAATTGGGGTATTTATTAATAATAATGGGGAACTAGGGAAGCACGTAAGAGCAGAACTATACCGACTATACGAAATGCAATGCAATCATTTACAGCACACAAAGCACTTAACAGTTTCCTACTTATTAGATGGGCCCACGGACACACACACCCAAGAAATGGTGGCTGATGCCTTTAATAACAGACTCCAGCTTGGAGGACAGATGAGCTGAAACCCAGAACCTATCTCGAACCTCTCCACCTCGTCTGGTCTTCAAGCTGTTCAGACCCGGGCTTCAGTGAGAGCGAGCTGGATCCCATCGCCGTGAGCCACAATCCTTCCCTAGCTCCAGTGAATCCTCTCGCACTTCCGAACACGTGCTGCTGAGATGAGGCGCTGATCCTTCCCGTCGATGCGTCGCTTCCTCGAAGAACCACCTCCACAATGAGGCTAAGGAGCCGCACCAAGCCGGGAGCCAAGCGGAGAACAAAGAGCTCCGAGCAGAGCAACCAAATCACCTCTCTTCCGATGAACAAAGCCTCTCACAACACGAACCAAGAACACCGAGCCGAGCAACCAGCTCAACTCTCTTCCGATGAACAAAGCCGACTCTCTTCGATGAACCAAGCCAGAGCCCAAAAAGTGAACTGAGCCAAGCAGAACCCGAAGGTCTGCTGAAAAGCCAAGCCGAAGCAAAAAGCCTCCACCTCGCCAAGCAAAACCGAAGCTCACTGAACCAAAAGTCTCAACCCTTGCCAAGCAGAACCCAAAGGCCTGCTAAAAGCCAAGCCGAAGCAAAAAGCTTACTAAAAGCCTCAACCCTAACCCATGCCAAGCAGAAGCCAAAGCTCTACTGAACAACCAAACAAACCAACTGAGGATCTCTTCCTTATTCTCCTCTGCCCCACCCTGCTCCCGTCGTGACTCACCCCCCCCCCCCCGTGCCCGCAGAACCGCGGGTGGGAGGGAGTTGTTTACGTCCCGTGATTCAGGACGGGAGGGCTCTTTTCCTCTTCGCAGAAGAGGGGGAGGGCGTCGCCATTGTGTTGGGATCGCTCTCTTACTATTAAATTGAATCGCAGCGCACTTTATCGATTTCTGCCCATTAAACAATGGAAGGCGAGCTATCTAGAGAACAAGCACTTATCGACGTAACTGACTAATGGAACCTGAATGTTGTGTGCAATCGAATTCCTAAATTCGTAACAGTATATATATATATATATATATATATATATATATATATATATATATATATATATATATATATATATATATATATATATATATATATATATATATATATATATATATATATATATATATATATATATATATATATATATATATATATATATATATATATACAGTGGGGAGAACAAGTATTTGATACACTGCCGATCTTGCAGGTTTTCCCACTTGCAAAGCACGTAGAGGTCTGTAGTTTTCATCATAGGTACACTTCAACTGTGAAAGACGGAATCTTAAACAAAAATCCTGAAAATCACATTGTATAATTTTTAAATAATTAATTTGCATTTTATTGCATGAAATAAGTATTTGATACATCAGAAAAACAGAACTTAATATTTGGTACAGAAACCTTTGTTTGCAATTACAGAGATCAGACATTTCCTGTAGTTCTTAACCAGGTTTGCACAGACTGCAGCAGGGATTTTGGCCCACTCTTCCATACAGATCTTCTCCAGATCCTTCAGGTTTCGGGGCTGTCGCTGGGCAACACAGACTTTCAGCTCCCTCCAAAGATTTTCCATTGGGTTCAGGTCTGGAGACTGGCTCGGCCACTCCAGGACCTTGAGATGCTTCTTCCGGAGCCACTCCCTAGTTGCCCTGGCAGTGTGTTTCGGGTCGTTGTCATGCTGGAAGACCCAGCCACGCCCCATCTTCAATGCTCTTGTTGAGGGAAGGAGGTTGTTGGCCAAGATCTCACGATACATGGCCCCATCCATCCTGGCCACTGAGGGAGTGTGACTGTTATCTTGAACTTCTTCCATTTTCTAATAATTGCGCCAACAGTTGTTGCCTTCTCACCAAGCTGCTTGCCTATTGTCCTGTAGCCCATCCCAGCCTTGTGCAAGTCTACAATTTTGTCCGTGATGTCCTTAGACAGCTCTCTGGTCTTGCCCATTTTGGTGAGGTTGGAGTCTGATTGATTGAGTGCGGACAGCTGTCTTTTATGCAGATAACGAGTTCAAACAGGTGCAGTTAATGCAGGTAATGAGTGGAGAATGGGAGGGCTTCTTAAAGACAAAACTAACAGGTCTGTGAGAGCCAGAATTCTTACTGGTTAGTAGGTGATAAAATACTTGTTTCATGCAATAAAATGAAAATTAATTATTTTAAAATCATACAATGTGATTTTCAGAATTTTTGTTTTAGATTCCGTCTTTCACAGTTGAAGTGTACCTCTGATAAAAATTGCAGACCTCTACGTGCTTTGTAAGTGGGAAAACCTGCAAAATCGGCAGTGTATCAAATACTTGTTCTCCCCACTGTATATATATATATATATATATATATATATATATATATATATATATATATATATATATATATATATATATATATATATATATATATATATATATATATATAGTGGGCCGGGGTTCGGCGGTGATAAACAACCACCAGGGGGAGCAGTAGGGTCATCTCCCACCGAACACCCGGAATTTAGGTAGTGACTCTCGGACAACTCCGAAAGGTCATGGGTCACTTATAGGACCGTGGTCGCCAATATTTTGACTGCGTGAGGTAGGATCCACTTGTCTAATTCCAATTTTCCTAAGTACCCACGCCGTCTAACTACCGGGGAAACCACACCCTCGGCCAACTTTGTCCGAATCGAGTCGCTATCACCAACTCGGATCCGGCGTAACCGAGCGGAAGTTACCACAGCCGCGCCGGATAAAATGAACAATTTACGGCACGAACAGCCTCACTAATCCCCAATACGCGCCGTGCTGGGCCAATGAAAGAAAACACGAACAACGAACTGGAACATTTAACACGGGGGTTTATTTTACAATAGGCAATAATCGGGAAGGGAGACACAGAGCAGAGTTATCACGAATAAAGAAATGGAATGTACAATGAACAAGGTACTTAACGATTCTACTTACAGACGGGGCCCACGGACACACACACACACGAAACTGGACCCCGTGGGTCTTTATTCGGTAGAGCCAGGCCGGGGTACCTTCCCGCCTCGTGTGGTCACACCGACTCCAAAGCACCACGGTGGGACTCGAACCCACAACCCGAAGTCCACGGCCCACAAATGAGACCAAGCCACCATGACTGCAGACAAAGCCAATCGCCACCAAGACTACAGATGCTCAGCAATCGCCACTAAGACTGCAGACGCTCAGCAATCGCCACCAAGACTGCAGACGCAAAGCAGTCACCACGATCACTGTCTACTCTCTTGAGGTGGGAACGGTTTCTTTCCTCGCCACTCGCCTCCCGATTGGACGGTTCCATCGCGTGATCCGCTGGCCGTCTCTCATTGGACAGGCCAACGGTAGGTGGGGCAACTCCCACCTTTCTGGGGAGGAGTCGGATCTGAGGCGATGGAGGGACCGCCCATGCCTTCAGCCAAAAACACATGGGCAATGGTGACCGGGTTGAGTCAGGGACGGTGCCATTGTTGTTGTCATTGTAAATGTAATAAACCTGACTATAAAATAACTCACAGCGCACACACAAAATTCCCATTAGACAGAAGGAGGGATTCTAACTATAAACACATACTTATCAAAATAACTAAGCCACGGGGACTGCTGTCTGTCTGTGTGCAAATGGCTTCCAGATTCGTAACAATATAATATATATATATATATATATATATATATATATATATATATATATATATATATATATATATATATATATATATATATATATATATACATATACATACACATATACAGTAAGTCCTCGCTTTTCGCAAGGGTTTCGTTCCTCGAAAACCTTATGATAAGCGAAACTGTGTTAAACAAAACATATTTTCCCATAGAAACCAATGTGTTAAAGGGGGGATGTGTTTTTGGCTCAGAATTTTTTGGACATAAACACAAATAAACAAAACACACTCCTCGAGTCGTGGCGACTTACCCCGAGGCTGGAGGAACGGAGTTGATTGCGGTGGACAAGTCACACTTGCGGAGTGGCAGAATCGTCCCCCTCTTCACTTGACACTGTGCTGTCACTTTCTTCACCAGCAGGAACGGTCTCTTGGCAGCTGGTTGAAGGAGCATCCTGGATGGTGGATGGAGTTGGTGCTGCATCTTTTGGCTTGAAAAATGCATGGAGAGTGGGCTGGATGGCTTTCTTTTTCTTTGCTGCATAAAGTTCCTTGTAGCAACAAATGGCATCATTAACAACACAGCTAAAATCAGTGCTCCTTTCAAGATTTGGATCTTGCTCGATAACAAATTCTATGGCACTTTCAAACGAGCTGAGGATTTGGCTGAGGTTTTTCATGGTGAGATGCTTGGATGAAGGTGTCACAGCATCTTCTTCTTCCTCAAGAGCCCACTGCTGTTCCAACTCCATAAGATCTTCATTGCTTAAGGGTTCTGCATGAGACTCCAGTAAGTCATCCACGTCCTCTTCGTCAACCTCTTCAAAACCAGCCTCCTGCGCCAGGTCTACAATTTGACTTGTAATCAACGGAACATCAGCAAACCCCGTGAAATTGTGGACACACTCAGGCCACACTTTCTTTCACACAGCGTTCATTGTGGAGGCACTCACCTCCGCCCATGAATCCTTCAAGTTTTCCAAAGCCATTTTTATGTTGTATGTTCGCCAAAACTCCTTGATTGATAGCTTGTCCTTATCAGTTTTTTTGATAAGCTGCAGCATGGTATGCTTAACATAATAGGCTTTAAAAGCAGCAATAACTCCCTGATCCATAGGCTGTAAAAGTGAGGTAGTATTTGGTGGTAAAAATACTACCTGCACGTTTTCACACCAGTCTTCCATTTGCTGAGGATGGGCAGGAGCATTGTCTACAAGCAGCAAAGATTTGTTGTCAATGTTGTTCTCCTTGGAGATACTTCTCAACATGATTGGAGAAGTAATTGATCACGTAATCGTGGGTCAATGCCCTAACAAACGACGCGCTTTTTCTTGTATCACAGCAAGAGATAAAGGCATGCGACGTTTAGTTTGATCTTCTATCCACACACATAATAAACGCTTCATGTTGTGCATGGCACCATCTCTCATTCTCGTTAGTGTCGTTGCACTCGAACTGGTCGCAATCTGTGATATTTTCTTTATCTTTGCCGAACTTTGAACGATCGAATGTACAGTCGATGCAGCGATTGCTGCGCGCGGCCGATTTCCGTTGTCCCTTCACCTCGTTCATGTCTTTTAATTATATCCAATTTCACCTTCAATGTGACAGCCTTTCGTTGTCGCTTGAAACGAGGTGTGCTCGGCAAAAGACTTGCGGGTCGCTTGGGATTCATACTGGAAGGTATGCAGGCGAGCGTGAAGAGAATACGTACAGTACAGCATACAGTACATGCGCAGTAAAGTGAAAGTGTGTTTATGCGCATCCTGTGTGATTGTTGTTTTTTGCAGGCAGTTTGAAACTTTTTTTGCGTTTTTCCTTGCAATGACATTACGATAGGCATAAAATGTTTGCGATAATTGAAAAATTGGTTATTAAAACTAAATTACGAATAATCGAAACTACGATATGCGAACTTCCGGTTAGCGAGGACTTACTGTATATATATATATATATATATATATATATATATATATATATATATATATATATATATATATATATATATATATATATATATATATATATATATATATGTACACTACCAGTCAGAAGTTTTAGAACACCCCCATTTTTCAGTTTTTACTGAAATTTAAGCAGTTCAAGTCGGTACAAAGCTCAGCGGTAAACTGCCAGAGGTTAAAAAAAAAACGTTTAGGTTACCAAAAACTGAAAAATAATGTAAATTTCAGAGTTGTTCAAAAAGCCCTTTTCAGGGAACAAGTAACAGGTTAGCAACTGCAGCTGTTCTGCAGCAATGGATGTAAATTAAGCCTTGAAAGTGGATGCAAACCATTCCTACAGGTGTCCCAACTTTTGTTGATTAGTTACAAACCCTCTGTCTGTATAAAAGCAGTGTTGGAACAGACTGTATTGCTGCACCCTCTGAAGCAATATCTTGACAATATTACACTGCAGGAAGTATAACATTACTATCACAATGGTAAGAAAAAAACAATTAACAAAGGAAGACAAACAGACCATTATAACCCTTAAAAGTGCAGGTCTTTCCTTTAGAGAAATTGCAAAGAAGCCAAGGTGTCAGTGAGTACAGTTTCCTACACCATCAAAAGGCACTTGTAAACTGGAGGAAACTATGACAGGAAGAGATCTGGCAGACCCAAAGCCACAACACAATCAGAAGACAAGTTTTTGAGAGTCAACAGCTTGTGTGATAGGCGGCTCACAGGAAAGCAGCTTCAAGCATAACTTAACAATGGTCAAAGTAAGGAAGTCTCAGTTTCAACTGTGAAGAGAAGTCTTCAAGCTACAGGTTTGACAAGTTGAGTGGCAGGAAGAAAGCCATTGCTAAGATGGCAAAATAAGAAAAAGAGGCTTGCCTGGGCCATGAAGCACCACCAGTGGACGACTGAAAACTGGAAGAAGATCTTATGGATCGATGAATCAAAATTTGAAATCTTCGGTTCATCACGCAGGGTTTTTGTACGCTGTTGAATAGGCAAAAGGATGGTTCCTCAGTGTGTGACACCAACTGTCAAGCATGGCGGAGGAAGTCTTTTGCTGGAACCAGAGTCGGCGACTTGCACAGAGTGACTGTTGCCCTGGACCAAAAGGGCTACTACAGCATTTTGCAGCACCATGCAATACCCTCTGGTCTATGCCTAGTTGGTCAGGGGTTCATCCTAAAGTAAGATAACAACCCAAAACATACCTCCAATTATGTCAGAACACCCTCAGAAGAAAAGAACAAGACAGTAGGCTTCAAATCATGGAATGGCAGCACAGTTTCCAGACATAAAACCCATCGAGCTGGTTTGGGATGAACTGGACAGAAGGGTGAAAGCAAAGCAACCTTCAAGTGCAACACATTTGTGGGAACTTCTGCAACAGTGTTGGGAAGAAATCTCCGAACGATATTTGATTTCCATTGGAGAAAGAATGCCACGAGTATGTTCGGCTGTTATACTGTATTTGCAAAAGGAGACTACTTTGATGGGTCAAAAATTTAGATTAAATTTTGTTCAACAAAACGATTCCACGATATATTTTGTTATCTGCGATTGTTTATTTGTTCCATGCTTTAATTTCAGAGGAGATTGAAACATTAAACTGCTTAAATTTCAGTAAAAACTGGAAAAATGGGGGTGTTCTAAAACTTTTGACCTGTCGAGTATATATATATATATATATATATATATATATATATATATATATACATATACATATATACATATTGTGACGTCCACGGGACTTGAACAGTCCTGCCAACGTAGAATGAGCCGAAACGATGGAGGCGGTTTATTTGTTTATAACCCAAACATGGTGGTTCTAATCGCTCTACCGCAAACGGGACGAAGAAGGTGGCACGAGTCACTTTTCACTGTGTTGATGATGTTTATTTGTTTTTACTATTGACCAGAAATAACAAGACTCGGCAAGAAGAGGAATCCGGGGCGATTCGACGGGATGGTGTGGGATCGGGCGTGGGGAAAAACACAGACAATTCCAATGAATATACAGTTCTCAATCCCTCTAAGGCGCCAAGCACACACACACACACACACACACACACACACACACACACACACACACACACACACACACACACACACACACACACACACACACACACACACACACCGTAGCTATTTCTGGTGGTCAGGCTGGACTGTGGTGTGGACGCAACTGTCCCTGGATCGGCGTCGGACGAGCCGGCCTTGCTCTCGCCATGGGGGGCAGGAGAAACCGCGGTGCTGTCGACCTCCTGGTCCTGGCCCAAGTCCGCCCACAGCCGCCAGGGAACCAGCTCCGGCGCCAAGCCGCGAGCAGGAGAGGGAGGCAGGTCCGCCCGCCGTTCGACCTCGTACTCCGAGTCAGCAGAACACAGAGCCAAGCAAGGTGAGGCACGAGGCTCATCAAGGCTCCAAGACACGATCAAGAACACGATCGACTCAGCACAACAACAAGGATGCTCCCCGCGCAACAGCCTCCCCACCCAAAAAACACAATCTTTTGGTTGTAATCTTCTTCCTCTTCCTTTTCGACCCCGAAGAGAACCTTTTTATCCTTGGTCCTCGTCACTTCCAATCGAGCCGTTTATTGGCCCACCGCCATCGCCTTCCGCCAATCGTGATCACGGGGCGGAGCCATCCGCTGCACTGTCCTGTGACGTCACGGCTATTCTCCAGAGAATACCAAAAGGGGTTTACGCAGACACACTTACCCTATCCCGTGTCCCTATCTAATTACGTGACAATTATCATTTCCCCCTTGAAGAAATGAACATTTACTAGACAACTTATCACCACTGAATTGCTACTTATTACATCGAGATCCTGGTAAACTCGAACAGCATGGCATACCTAATTAAACGTCCTAATTACCCTTTGAATGCATACGCCCCCCCCTCAAACGTTACACTGCCCCCTCCTCTGGTACCGCAGCTCCTGCAAGGTATATCACAGGCACTACCGTACCAGCCTTAACACTTACTGACTCACACCTAATTAACCTAACGAAATAAAGTAGGAGGGGCAATGGGCAGCGAGTCGCAGCTAACTTACCTATCCTGCTTAATGTACTACCCCCTTATGGCCTTATCCTCGCCAAAACAATCATTGGTTTTTTTTTTTAATTTTATCACATGAGAGCACTGAGCGAAGTTGCACTCATCCTCTGGATCATCGCTCTTGCCCAGCACTCTTCCAGTGATCTGGGGAGGGGAAACAAAAGGTTCCACAAAAACACAACACTTATACTTTACATTCCTACTCTAAGCCTTAGCGACACTATTCACAGGATATTTACACTTGACCCCTCCCCCAGTGGATGCTAATAGACCCAGCGTTACCTGGGGAGCCAATTTTCAAATTTGCTTGCCCCAAAATTATGCGGACATCATGCCCTTGCTGCTCCTGTCAAGTTGTGCGGGATCGAGTGGGACTCACACATCTTCACAACACTCACACCATGGTCATCATCACATTTCTAGGTCATGGTCCTCATTTTAAGCATGCAGGCTGAATCCCGTCATGGCCGTGGGGTGGGTTACCACAAGATGATGGGGGCATCTCAGGTGCAACCATGCCCTCAGGTAAGCTTTAGTCCAACCCAGACGTTTCTCCGCCCCACTCCCTTTGATTCCCACCCCCCTGGTAGCCATCAGCTCTCATCCCGTACAACACTCTGGAAGGGGTCTCACTGGCTCCTCTGGCCTTCCTGGGTCGCCAAGGTCCTACCCGCCTTGGTCGCCCAACCAGACCCTCTCCCAGTTGCCTCCAGACACTGTCACCATTAGCCACCAGGTGGTGAATCTCCTTGAAGGGGGTCGCAATTCACGCTCACCATGAGCTTCAGCAATCCCTGTGGACAAGCACATCATCCCCACCCACAAAACCCACATGACTCCCCACCCCATCGGCCTTACATGTGACACCTGCATTTCTAACACTTCGCCGACCATGACCTTCCCTATTACCACACCATGTCCAATAAAAAAAAAATCAATGTGTGCACCATACATTTCACTTCTTAACTTAAAACAACTCACACAGCACTTCTCACCCGATCCACGCACCAGCCATTGGACAGCCACTTGTGCCCGCTTTGTTTCCAATTACCCACTGTCCCAATTGTCACTCTAAAACCCAGCAGAACACACAAACCCATGCCAATTTTCCCACAATTCATTTTTTTCCACCAAAGGAGGGCACTTCGCCACAATCTCAGCAGCCGAGCATGGCCGTATATGCTCAGCCCAATCTAGTCTCCCCGACCCCCGACAGTGATCTCCAGACCCGAACTATGAAAGGGCATCTCGGATAGATCTGGCGGTTCAGCAGGAGGATTCATCCTCTCCGGGCTTGAAAGTCTATTGGAGGGTCTCTCCATCGCCGGGTACCGGCAATATCGTTGTACGTGTCCTCTTCGCCCGCACCGGAAACAACTCCCCATAAAAGGCCCCCGTGAGTATCGGTTAAATGTCTCTTGCGGTTCCAGACCCCCTCGGCCATAATCAAATTGCTCTTTTGGCTGGGCTGGACCCCGCCGCTTTGGCGCATCAACCACCGAATTACCCCTTATCAAACTTGACAGTTTCTGGCAAATTTCCTGAAACATTTGGGTAATGCCAATTTCTCCCAGCCCCCCTCCCTGATCCTGAATCTCCGCCTGTCGGATCGTCACCGATGGCCTCTCGGGAACCCGACCCGGCCGACTCCACGAGGCCAGCCTGGCCGCGCACTCGGCCGCTCGGTGAACGGTGGGTGGATCCTGTAACTCCACTAGCGCTCGGACCTCAGGGTCAGGAAGAGCAGCTAAAAATTTATCTAGTGCCAGTCTGTCCCATGCCTCCACTGTAAGGTCCCGATACGCGATCCTGACTGATTGGTAAATGTCCTGTGCCAGCTCCTGCACTGTCTCACCCGGCTTTAATCTGCGGTGCTGGAGCTGGGCCCGCACCAGATCACAGTTTGCCGCAAACCCAAACCGACGGCTCAACGCCTCGCAAATGTGGGAGCTGGTCAACATCCCTCCACGATCACGTTTAACACATCTGCGGCTGGTCCCCGCAACGTTGCCACCAAATTCCCTGTACGTTCCCGCTCATTCCACCCGTTTAGTCGGGAAATGCACTCAAATTGCGTCAGAAAAGCTTCAACGCTCCCTGACCCGTCAAAATTTACCAGGGGGATCACTTTTACGGTGGCCCGCTTCTCAGTTTCTCCCTTGTCCGAATCCAGCCCAGGGATCAAACACCCTTGTGGCTGCGTATCTAATTTCGGAGCCCACTGTGGCCAAAGATGTTTTGTGGTGAGGGTCTCATGGGTCAATTTTGCCTCCTGTTCCAAACGTTGAATGGACCGATTCACCTCTTCCCACACGATCCTCTGGGCCCGCACAACCTCCTCCAAGGCTCCGTCGCGAGTTTGTAGCTGCTCCTCAACCAACCCGGACACTCTACTTACAAAAGACGGCTCTACCAGGCCTTTATCCAAGACTTCATCTTGGCTCATAATTTTATCTTGTTCATCCAAACGAGCCTCCAATCCTTTTACCTCCTCCGCCAAATTCATCCCTTGCTTCCTCAGCTCTCCCCACTCTTCAACCTGCAGCTGCATACGAGCATCCACACAGGCACGATGACGTTCCAGGCTTTCATCCACTTTATCAACCCGACTGTTCGTTGCATCAATTTTATCGACCAATTTTTTTCGTATATTTCCCCCCCTCCAATGTAATTTCTACCTTTGTTTCCTCCAATCTAGCCTCGAATTTGCTTTGTATTTCTCCCAATTTAACATCCACACACTCCTGCATCTCAGTTTTCATTTTCTCCATCTTTTCCCCCAATTCATCCCTCATTAAATCAATCCGTGCACCCAACTGTACCCCCATTACCCCCAATTGATCTGTCATTTCTGCCCTCTGTGCCGTCATTTCTGCCCTCTGTGCCACGAATTGATTTGCTATTTGTGCCGTCATGTCCCCTATTAAACGTTCCAACATTGTCTGGATCGACATCGCGCCGGTTTCCGGCGCTGCCGGCCCCGTTACGGGCAATGAAGCACAGTTCACGCTCGGAATGGGGGAGGTTCCAACCCTACCCCCGTCTCTCCCCTCTTCCCCCGACTTGCTGCCAGACACGTGGCCTTTCTCCTCAATCATCTGCACATCCGCCATGGTGCAGAAGTCCCGTTTGCCGCCAATTAATTTAAATTTGAAAAATCCCGCCAAAATCGAGATTTTAATCCTGGTATATAATTTAGAGGGGTTCGAACATCCCACTTCTGACACCAATGTGACGTCCACGGGACTTGAACAGTCCCGCCAACGTAGAATGAGCTGAAACGATGGAGGCGGTTTATTTGTTTATAACCCAAACATGGCGGTTCTAATCGCTCTACCGCAAACGGGACGAGGAAGGTGGCACGAGTCACTTTTCACTGAGTTGATGATGTTTATTTGTTTTTACTATTGACCAGAAATAACAAGACTCGGCAAGAAGAGGGATCCGGGGCGATTCGACGGGATGGTGTGGGATCGGGCATGGGGAAAAACACAGACAATTCCAATGAATATACAGTTCTCAATCCCTCTAAGGCGCCAAGCACACACACACACACACACACACACACACACACACACACACACACACACACACACACACACACACACACACACACACACACACACACACACACACACACACACACACACACACACACACACACACCGTAGCTATTTCTGGTGGTCAGGCTGGACTGTGGTGTGGACGCAACTGTCCCTGGATCGGCGTCGGACGAGCCGGCCTTGCTCTCGCCATGGGGGGGCAGGAGAAACCGCGGTGCTGTCGACCTCCTGGTCCTGGCTCAAGTCCACCCACAGCCGCCAGGGAACCAGCTCCGGCGCCAAGCCGCGAGCAGGAGAGGGAGGCAGGTCCGCCCGCCGTTCGACCCCGTACTCCGAGTCAGCAGAACCCAGAGCCAAGCAAGGTGAGGCACGAGGCTCAGCAAGGCTCCAAGACACGATCAAGAACACGATCGACTCAGCACAACAACAAGGATGCTCCCCGAGCAACAGCCTCCCCACCCAAAAAACACGATCTTTTGGTTGTAATCTTCTTCC
This sequence comes from Eptatretus burgeri, assembly GCF_056783735.1. Taxonomy (NCBI): domain Eukaryota; kingdom Metazoa; phylum Chordata; class Myxini; order Myxiniformes; family Myxinidae; genus Eptatretus; species Eptatretus burgeri. The sequence continues at coordinate 53,907,104 of NC_140972.1, read as the reverse complement.
TCTTCCTTTTCGACCCGAACAGAACCTTTTTATCCTTGGTCCTCGTCACTTCCAATCGAGCCGTTTATTGGCCCACCACCATCGCCTTCCGCCAATCGTGATCACGGGGCGGAGCCATCCGCTGCACTGTCCTGTGACGTCACGGCTATTCTACAGAGAATACCAAAAGGGGTTTACGCAGACACACTTACCCTATCCCGTGTCCCTATCTAATTACGTGACAATTATCATTTCCCCCTTGAAGAAATGAACATTTACTAGACAACTTATCACCACTGAATTGCTACTTATTACATCGAGATCCTGGTAAACTCGAACAGCATGGCATACCTAATTAAACATCCTAATTACCCTTTGAATGCATACCCCCCCCCTCAAACGTTACAATATATATATATATATATATATATATATATATATATATATATATATATATATATATATATATATATATATATATATATTCTTCTTCTATTACCATTTTCAGGGGTGAGGTCCAATGGTCCCAATCTTCTGCCCTGCCATGACCATGATACTCCTCCACTTCCTTCTGTCCTCAGTCAGCCAGCATCTTCTATTCTCCAACCACCCCATCTTATTGATATCCTTCCTCATACAATCTTCCATCTCAGCCACAGCCGAGCTCTTTTTCTCCTACTTTGCTCCCTCAACCTAACCGCTTCCTTTGCCATTCTCTCTTCTTCCATCTGCACCAAGTGTCCAGAACACTTCAGCTGGCTTTTTACCAATCTGCCCATCAAGCTCATTAAAATGCTCCTGAGAAAACTTGGCATCACCCACCTTCACGAAGGAATACAACGAGCTCATTCCCGAATGAGATAAATTTTGAACAGAAAGCAAGCACGTCGTCTTGGGAGGCAGCTGCAGATTCTTCATTATGGATATTTACAGTACATTGGTGAAGGAAAATAATTTCTTTGTAATTTTGGCAGAAAACAAAACTCCTCCTTTCACCCCTCCATATAATATCCCAATGTGTGCAGCGTGTGAACAAAGCCATTCGATTGATCCATATAAATTCCTGGAAGAGATGCCAGCAAATCCCAAGGCTTTGGACTTCATACTGTCAGGCATCAGAAGATAAAGTTGTAAGCATATATTTTGTGTTGGTGCAAAATGAAAGAAATCAATGTGGAGTAAAACTTTCGGCAGAAAAGTAGCAAATGTGAACAAGGGAATCAGGGTTTGAAGGTTGCATTCGCGTTTCGATTCGATCAGGACAAAACGAGTGTGAAGGGAAGGCCAAAACGCATTGAAAACGGTTCTGCCGAAAAGAAATGCTCAGAGCATGATTATGATTGTGTGAGCAGTGGTTCTACGGAGGGAAAACAACATTCCACATCAATTGATTTAGAATGCATTCGAAGCCTCGGTAAATTCCTATCATGTTTTTAGACATGGTTCATAAGCCATGCGTAGACTGCAGAGCAATATGGGGCAAGATGTCCCTGTTGTGAAAGTTGGGGAAAACTCAACCACTGCATATGGTCACTATTCTCAACAGCTCTGGATCATGGTAGATCGGGCAATTTAAAAAAAAATTATGTTTTTTGTATATATATATATATATATATATATATATATATATATATATATATATATATATATATATATATATATATATATATATATATATATATATATATATATATATATATATATATATATATATATATATAGCAACAAGTGGCTGTATGGACCGACAAATGATGTCAAAGAACCTCACGGAGATATTAAATACAGGGGCAATACCCTTGGGAGCTCACGTGGTCGTGGCTGGATAAGGCCTAAGTCACATTTGCTCTATGACGAGGATACGGCGGCCGTACGCCCTCTGAATTGACAGAAACATGCGGTGGCCGCAGAGTTTCTGCGGTGGCCTCAGAGTGGCCCTACACCGTTTGGCTATATTTTACAGGCCGTAGGGGTCGCCGTGGAATTAGAACGCGGAGTTATAACTTTTTCATTTCTACGTTCGCCGTAGCAATTTGACAAGCCGAAACAAAAGAACTGGTAAAAAAAAAGAAAAAAAAAAAAAAAAAAAAAAAAGAACCCACTCGTTACCGTCCGTCTGGCTGCAAGTTCACCTTAGGGCCCCTCTGCGGTCGCCTTGTGGCTACCTTACGTCTGCCTTGAAAATTATATGGCAGCCGCAGGGAGGCCCTAAGGTCACCGTGCGACATCAAATCAAAGACCTTACGGCACCCCCACGTTTTCGGTCTCCACAATTTCTATATACCCCGTGCGGCTACCCCAAAAATAAAAACATATGTGACTGCTACATTGTGTGACCGTGGAAGTACTGCGGCTGCCCTATAATTGCTAGTGGCCATAGATTTTGTAGACCCCATGGCCTCCGTGGCAAATGTGACTTTGGCCTAAGATAACCAGGATAAGATAACTGGTAAGCAGAGATGAGCCATAAAATATATAATAGAGAAGAAAGTAAATATCAATATATATATATATATATATATATATATATATATATATATATATATATATATATATATATATATTTTTTTTTTTAAAGCCAAGAACAAACCTTGGTACATCACGGGTGGTGAAGATGGTGGTTAAGTTTCATCGAAATTGTGTGTGTAGTTTTTAGAAGAAAGCAAATACATATTTTGCGGGGCAACCCCCCTTAAATTCCCTTACAGCCAGATTTTTCGAATGCCATGAACAAATTTGAGTACGTCATGGGTAGTGAAGGTTGGCGTGAAGTTTCATCGGGATTGTGTGTCGTTTGAGAGGAAAGCAAATACCTCTTTGGGGAGGTCACCCACTCCCCCACCCCCCACTGTAAATTCCCTCTGTCGACCCCTTCTGACCCCGTTTTTTTTTTTTTTTTGTAAATGTAAAGTGGTCAAATTTCATCAAAATCGTATGTGTAGTTTCTGAGAAGTAGTTGGAAGTATTTGTGGAAGGACGGACGACGCACCATCATATAAGCTCCCTGGAACTACTTTACAGGTGAGCTAAAAACCATCCCTGGGAATATTATTACAAATAAACTTCATTTGGTAGCTATCCGGGGCTCATCTACGATTCTGAAGAGAGCCCTCAGCACAAAACTTTGAGAACAGAAAACTTCACAGCTTGGTCCATGAATTGTGACCCCTTATCAAAATGAAGATTGATACTTTGAGCCCACTCTGGAAGGACTCTGTTCCCTATTCTGAAACCTGCTTATGTAGATACCAACGACACACACACACACACACACACACACACACACACACACACACACACACACACACACACACACACACACACACACACACACACCGCTGATATTGGCAATTTTTCGGGAATTGGCAGGTTGGAGTCAGTGTGATTACCAACGACAGTACTAACTGTATACAACCCAGAAACCTTGAGTAGCTTTCACCGAAAAACATCATTACATTTGTGTGGAAGTTTCAGGGAGATGTTCATAAACATTATTTTTTTTTTAATAAAAAAACACGTTAATACGGCAAACAGCTCAGAAATCGGGCGTGATCAAATATATTTTGCTTTGAAACTCACAAACAGAAACATAGCAAATCGGATAATCAAATGCTTTAGAAACAGGTGCGAGGACAAAGGAAAATCTGAAAGAACCTCCATAAGATACGGGATGAAACTTTGCCACCATGGCACCTGTAACAGGCATGGCATGTCTACATGCCCACAGAGAGTCTGCACAGATCCAAACCTACCCATCTGTCCCACGTCCGTGTGTGCTGTATACGGACCTCAACCTTGTCGTAACTGTTCACTGTACATCCCGATCAGGACACGAACTGTACTGCACAGCTCTGTAAGTGGCTTCAGCACTCAAGCACTCCAACGGAATGCTGAGCTGGGCAAGCAATTACCAATTGCTGTCAATACAACTCTGTACCTGGAAACATCCATACCATGTCTGAATTGGACTAGCTGCGTGTGACGGGTGGAAAAAAATTTGGCTCGGAAATTTAGAAAACACGTTTTTCTGCAAATGGCTTGGAAATCGGGTGTCATTACACAAACCACTCGCTCAGGGTGACGGAGCACGAACCACTCGTTCTGAATGAGGTGGCGCGGCAAAAGCGTCCGCAGAGGGTGAACGGTTCACTCAGAATGACGTAGCACAATACACCTGTCGACAATGGGAGCTCAGCAAGTGGATTAAGCACTAATTGTTGCTTAGGAATGGTTGGCCAGGCTGTCGCTGCATATCATAAAGGATACTTTTAACTTTAAAGCCAGTCTTCACCACACACGCAGCAGTTAATGAAATAAAATGAATTCGTTAAAAAAATGACTTTATCCACAAAAGAGTTGCTGCTTAATGCAGAACAACCCTAGAAATATCGCAAAGTTCAGTCGCCCGTGAAATAAAAAAAAATCCGCCATGTTGCCTGCTTGTCTGTGCACTTGTTGAGTGGTACATCGGTTTGGGGTCCGCGCAAACGTTATAACTTTTTTGTGAAATGTCCGTGCTTTTTGAACAGATTTGCTTTGATTCCCTGTGGAACACCTTACGAAACCTCTGAAAATATAGACACAGATCTGGCAGACACTATGGATAGGCAGTCATTCTTGGGAACAGGATGCAAGGTCTTGCAGTGAATGCATTAAATCATACCGCTCAATGAAACTGGTTAATTTTGTTATGTTCCTCAATTTTTGTTTACTCAATATAATTCTCCAAACAATAGAAAAAGATAAGCTTAATGCTTTGGAAATTACACATTTTCTTGTGTATGTATGAGGAAGGGAACATAGCCTTACTTGTTTGAAGTCAATAGGTTTATCGGCGAAGTTAAAAGACTCGTTATTTCTTTAAATTATCAGATTTCGACACATATAGTGTAGTAGATCGTAGAAAAATCGTGCAAATTATGATATAAGCATCAAATTTGGCATTTCTGTTCTGCAGGGCTTTCTGATCAAATCTGCCTGATTGGCCATTTGAAAATCCAAATTTTGAAAAATTTGAAGAGAAAAAAATTCTAAAAAATTTGAAGTCACAGCTGGCTGAAATTCTTGAAGCACAAGTGAACATCCCAGACAGAGAACCAAGGGGAGATGCAGTCATCATTGATGGCTCAGCACTTATCAATGCCCTACCTCCACGCACTTCAAAGATATTTGATGACTATGCTGAAGAAGACATCATCCCAAAGGTGGAATCCTATGGTGCCAGGTACGAGAGGGTGGACGTAGTGTTTGATGTGTACAGGAAGTCAAGTCTGAAGTCCGAGGCAAGGTCGAAAAGGGGGCAAGGAATCAGAAGAAGAGTGACAGGAACCAGTAAGACCCCAAGTAACTGGAGAAGCTTTCTTCGAGATGACAGCAACAAGACTGAGCTGTTTCACTTTCTTGTGGAAAAGATGTGTGAAGCACAGACGACAAGCACAGTCATTGTCACAAAAGGAGAAGATGTCATTAGCAACACAAGGAAGTCACTGGATGCTGTGTCTCCATGTTGTCATGAAGAAGCTCACACTCGAATATTTGTACACGCCAGGGATGCAACGACGGATGGTAGCAAGTCTATTATCATTAAGGCTAATGACACGGACGTACTAGTCATAGCAATATCTGTACTGCCATCCTTACAGGAACTAGGTCTTGAGAACATGTGAATTGCCTTTGGCCAAGGAGCCAAAGTGCGATGGATTCCAGTCCATGAGGTAGTTTCTGCAATAGGGCCTGAGAAAGCTAGAGGGTTCCCATACTTCCATGCGTTCACTGGATGTGACGTCGTGTCTGCCTTCAGCAGTAAAGGGAAGAAAACTGCATGGCAGACTTGGAACATCTTTGATGATGTTTCTGAAACATTCACCAATCTCAGCCAGCATCCAACATTGATTCGTGATCTTGACTTTCTTGAAGTTTTTTTTTTCTTCACATTTTTCAAAATTTGGATTTTCAAATGGCCAATCAGGCAGATTTGATTGGAATCCACTGGAGAACAAATGTGCCAAATTTGATGCTTGTATCATCATTTGCACGATTCCTCTCAAAAATTGATGTTATCTGCCCCACTAATATTTCGTCCTGATGATATCCGATCCTAAAAAGCAGAATAGTATTTCGATGATATACATTTAGTCCGTGAGAGTGGATTGTGGAAAATCGTCTCATATAATGCATGAAATCGCTCCAACCTCCGAATTTTAAAACTTATAGGACTTACAAAAGCGATGTACACAACGATTCAAAGCTATGATGAACAGGGGTTCGATATAGTGAGGCAAGTGAAAAATAAACTTCAGCGTTTAGAAATCGTTGTGACCTGTTCCAAGTCAAGGTAAGGTTGAGCAGGCCCAAAAAACATGGCGGATTCAGACCCGAGTGAGGTTCCCCAGGAAACGCCTTAAGAACCCAGACAACAAGGTAGCCGATGATTGCCCGATGAAGTATATAATTACATAAGGCCATTAATGATCTTCAAAAAGGGTGTTTTAATTAACCCAAAAACCCAATTTTCACTCTTGCACTTCCTTGGCGTTTTTGGTGAATGCACGCAAAGTTTCAGGCTGCTCGGTTTGATGGTTTTGGAGTTATGGAGGAGACACACTGACACACACACACACACACACACACATTGCCTTTTATTAGTGTAGATATATATTATATGTATGTGTGTGTGCATATAATCATGTATGCATTATCATGGCCTCACCAAAGCTACTGCTTGTGGTTCGTTTCTCACTCCCATTGAAGTTGGTGTATTCGGCGCAGTGCTCGTTCCCACCGAAACTCGGCTTTTCTCGTCCTCATCAAGTTAAATCCGGTAAGGATGAGTCGTTAAAGCCCAGGCCTTTGTTCTCAGCAGGATGGGGTCGACAAATCCTGCCAAGCTGCAGGGATCGGCTGCATCACAAACACACGTCGAACGGCACGATACCAGTCACCTTGTGCGTAATCCTCGTTCCCACACAGGCTCAGTTTTCAGCTTGTCTTCGCTGCCTTCAAAACTGTTGTATTCGGCGCAGCTCTCGGTCCCTTCCGTCCCAGGCGAGAGGGAGGCGGCAAAGCGCGTCGCTTCCCCCCACACCGCCATCTTGAATGCGTGTGTGTTTGTGTGTGTGTGTTTGTGTGTGTGTTAGCGATAACTATTATCTGTCTAATTTAATAAACAGTATACATATATGGTGTAATGTCAGGTCTGTTTGGACTGTACATTTTTAAAACTGAGGAAAAGGCACATCAACCAAAAGGTAGCTAGATCTACTCTGCTAATTTAAGTAGTAAGCAAGAGCAACCCCGGTCTCAGGAATCGTTTCACCTGCCTCCTGGTGGACCCCGCGTCTCAGCAAGTGTCCGCTTTTATTCCTAATGTGACCACACATTTCCGGTGCACGCTGTCAATGGGAGAGTATTTTTATTTTGCCAAACCTTCAGGAAATAAACGTCAAATAGCATTATTGATGGTCTACTTTGCTCTTTATTACTTACTCGTGATCTGCTGTTGTATGTGTGTGGGTGAGTACAACAAGGACAAGGAAATCCAACACAGGTGGAGGCCATTCAGCTCACCATGCCTGTGTGAACACCAAAACAACCCAAGATCATTATAATTAATGAAAGAGAAAAAAAAAGTTTCCTGAATTTTTTTTTGTTGTAATTTTTTTCTTTTCCAAGTCAAGGTAAAGTTGAGTAGGTAGGTGCGTGTGCTTGTTTTTTTTTTGTGTTTCTGGGGCACGAGCATGGCCGAGTTAGTGTCTAAATTGGACCTGATGACATGTGGGTTGCGTGGTTGTTGGAGTTTTCATTGGGTGTTGGGTGTGTTTTTGGGGACCAACAGATCAGAGATGAAGCTCGTGCTGGCAGAGAATGCGTGATTAGTCTATGTAGGCAGGGGTGACGTTAGTCATTTGTTGGCCTCATGCAAGACACAAAAAAGGCCAAGGGAGGGGGGGGGGTGGCTATCAACTTGTTACCACTCTCATCAATGCATTTTGACGTCCGTCTGTCTGACGTCGATTTATTCGGTCATTACTTGTGCAATCTCAGCCAATTAAACTTGCCAAGAGTTTAATTGGTTGAGATATCGTGTTGTATCTTTTTGAGATACCGTATTGTATATCAATTTGGGCCGTCGCTCAATGGTGAAGAATCACTAAAAAAAAATTCTAGTCGTCGAATCTGCATCCGGATCTTCACCAAAATCTAATCCGTTCGTTCTTTTCACACACCCGACCTGTCCACAAAATTCCATCCAGATCCGTCCACATCTTTTTGAGATATCCTGCACACAAACAAACAAACAAACAAACCGACAAACAAGACGTGCAGAGCACGGTATTTGCAAAATCCATGAAAGAAATTTGACCTCAAAAATAATTGGTGTTTGAATTCAATGACCAAATATGCAACTCGTCTTCAAATTTCAAGTGAATCGGATGAAAATTGATAATTTTAGAAAGTCGGCCTATGTTGTCCTTTTGGCCGATGTTGACCTCAAAAAATAATAGCCTGCTGGAATTCAGTGACCTGCAATATAAATCCTCTTCAAATTTCAAGTCACTCGGATGAAAATTGAGGATTTTTTGAAATCTCACCTAAGTTGTTGATCTTTGACCGATGTTGACCTTTTGACCTCAAAAACAAGAGGCTTCTTCATTATAACAAACTCTACCATGTGGTGAAGTTTCCTGAAGATTGGTTTTAAATTGTGACCTGTAGGTGACAAACAGACAGACAGACAGACAAAGACAGAATAACAAAATCGACTGACCAATATACTTGAAAAATCTTCGATTTTGCAAGTAACAAACGGACAGAAAAGGGTGAAAACATCACCTCCTTCACCTTCGGTGGCGGAGGTAATAATTACAAACATCACAGACAACAATGCAGCTATAATTTAACTCACGAATCTCGATTTGTTACCATAAGTTAACTATAAGCAAGCAGTTTGTACAGTAAACCCCAGCGGGTTATAATGGGTGAAAGGTCGGTGATGAGCATGGTTGAAAGGATCTAGTCCTGAGAGCACGTACAGGATGAAGCCGACTGGACAATTTTACAAGAACTCAGAAGGTGAAGTCATCGGATCACCGAGGCATGGAGAAGAATCAAAGTCTCCAGGTAAATCTGCAACGCTGATGATGAAGACTGGAACTCTGAGCTGTAAAGGACAATGCGTTTGTTACTTGAAGGACACGAGAGGTTGCAAGGATTAATAATCTCCGAGGGTATGCACCAGTCAACCAGCCGAGTGCGTTCTCGAAAATGGCAAGTAAATCGTGCAAAAGGATGCCAATGAGTCTTGAAATTGTCACCGAGATAACAGCAGTGCAATGTCCGACAGGTCGATTCCATGAATGGAGGGAGTTCAGCAAGGAATACCTCACAGGGTATGTCGTACGAAGCAAAGCTGAACCTCTGCAGACCAACTGTTGAAGTTGATCCATCGTGGTCAGGGAACAGGCGAGTCGTCACCCTTCCAGGTTCACATACAGAATACTCCCGACTCCTCCTTCACTGATTATGGCAGTTTTAAAAATGATTTGCACAACTTGGAAAGTGTGTGGCAGCTCAAGAGAACATGTACATGTCTTCTTTCCTCATCCTTTTCTCCCTTTTCCTTTTGTTCTCCAACTGCCGATGCCTTTATATCCCTCATGTTGTTGTTATTGGTGTTGTAGTTGTTGCTTTTGTTGTGACTCAATAGGAAATTTAACAGCCAAACTCACGTTCACCCAAGCACAATTATATGCATATACTGGTCCGCAACAATATATTATGAAATTGTGACACCAAGTCAGAAAGTAAGGCGAGAAGCCGTAATTTAGTAAATTTCATAACGTGTAATGGTGATGTTGGTGCTGCTATAAACTGTAGCTCTGAGGACATCACTGATTGACCGATGAATCTCGTTCCCTGCTGCAGCATTTCGTTTTTGCAAGAGCGCTCGATTTTGGTCGTGTGGTTTGTACGTTACCAAGAGATAACAAGAAGTAAAAGTATTTGTTAAAGACTGTTTTGAGGAAGTAATATTCATGTCATGTTCATCCAAATTACATGTTTTTGAGGTGAGCACGAGTGTGTACGTGAGTGCGTGTACGTGTGAACTCTTATAGTTTGTTCAATTGCCATATTTTGGGAATAAAGTTGTCAGGGGTCTTTCATGATGACTACTGTAATCCCAGGAAATGAACCACAAAATGTCTCCCAGCACTTAACAAAAGCATTTCCACACGATTCATGATGTTCTCTGATAATGGAAGCTTTGCATGGAATCAAACTTCACAGAATTCACTCTGTCTTGGGGGCTGTACACAAAATACGTGACGCTTGGGGGGTTGTGGTGTTTCCCAGGGTGTCACAAGGGGATGGGGGTGGTGGTGAGGAAGATGAAGGTCATTGTCACAGCCACGTGACACCATCTTCATGTTCATGGGTGCAGCCATCTTGGATTTCTCTTCACCATGACATGACATGTCAATTTATAACAACCTCGCTTTTGGTTGAATTCATCCAAAAATGGCAGAGGTGCTGTTGAAATCATTAACTTAAAGCTACGAGAGGACATTTCCGAAAAGGAGAAGGTAGGAAGTTCAACTTGAAGTTTGTAAAATTTGGAGGAGGCTGAAGGGCAACACTATTTCATTGACTGATCTGTGGGATGCCACCTCTAACAACCTTGCAGCATGGAAGCTGATATAAATTTTTAAAAGGCGACATTGCTCTCATTCACAGACACATATTTCTTGGTGGGGGTAGGCAAAGCATCACTGAGCATCACAGGGGGGAGGAAGATTGTCAAAAAAGTCATATTTTGTGTACACCTCCTTAATAATGTGCCTTCGGCCTGGCTAACACGGGTCTGTTTTTTCTCTTCCGGGGCCATTTCCGAGGCCACTTCTATTAGCGTTCGTTGATGGAAAGCAGGCCTCTCCGTGAAAATAGATGGGGCAGCTCAGACGGTTCTGTGTCCGTAGCAGACATGGAAAAGAAGGCACAGAAAGGGCAACGGAAGAGCGGAGCAAATGGACCCTGTAAGCCAAGCCTGACTCCATGCCATTTGCATGTTTTCTAAACACTCTGGAAGATTTTTCAACAGAAATAATGACTACGATGAGCGAGTAAACATTATGAAAATCCATTTCGATAAATACGTTATGCGAGACCACGATTGTGTTCTTCCTTTAGTGGGTACAGTAAGTTAATGATTCATGTTCCACTCGCTTGTTTTCAAAAATCCACTTCTTCAATTAGGGTTTTGAAAATAAATTATACAAATCTGCTAAGTAAATTTAGCTGTATGGATCGGCGAGACTCAAGAGGTATGTGCACTCACATATGAGCTATCTCGCATGGGTTAGAATCCCAATCCGGCTATAAACTTGTCACCCTGGTGATTCAAATGCAATGCATTGCATCACAAAGGGTGCTGTCCGTCAGATGGACAAAATGAGTGCTCTGTCTGCTGGCATTAGTTGGTGGATATTAAATATCCCACAGTGTGCTTTGTGAAGAGTCGGTGAGCTATGAACAAATTACAAATTTCTGCCCAAAATCACCTTTGAGTTGTCTAGTCTAGGTTTGATTCCCGAATGGACTATATCGACTTTCAGATTGGTGCCTCACAGGCAGGGTCTTGCAACACAAGGTGTGCCATCCCTCAAAGGGACGTTCAGTCGGGTGGGTGTCCTGGCTACTTATGTGTGTGGCGTTGGTTATCTCCATATGCAGGCTGCAGAAGGTGGAACTTCGGTCTTTGTGGGCAGGCAAAGCGTCACTCTTGCAGGTCTCAAAGTGTGTGTGTGTGTGTGTGTGTATGTTTACACATATTGATATGTGTAAACACACACACACACACACACACACGGCACCTGTTTTGTTCTGAACCTTATATTGTTTTGAGAGGTGGATAAAACAAACATTCAGTCTTCTCTGACCTGACAAGCTAGTATAGTTATCACCATCGACAGAGAAAGTTATGAAAAGAAAATACAGAAAACGAAGAGCTGCCAGAAAAGATCAATTAGAGATAAATACCTTCTAGTTAGTGCGTATGCACTGTGGAGGGTTGGGAGGGGGGAGGGGAGTGACGAAAGTGAGAAAAGTAAAATTGAGAAAGGAGAAGGGAGGTTAGGATGTTGTGAGAGGAGTAGGAATAAAAGGAAACAGGCCGGTAGGCGACATGGCTGCTCGCTCTAGATGGAAAGCTGGCAGACGCGACTAGCCGATATTCATGTACATGCTATCAATCAATTTAGCACAATAAATATGATTATCACGGCCCTCTTAGTTTGCGCCCAGAAACCCGCCTTGTGAAATTTCAGGCATGTTTCCAAAGAGACTAATAAATGGCAGCCCTGGTAATTCCATTTATCTATTCGCTAAAGATTTTATTTTTTTATATGATGCTGTAAGACATTCTCCTTTGGCACAAAAAACAGGTCACTCGGAGGTCCAGTTTCGGAGGTATTGATTTTTTTGTACAGTCCAAAATAAGTGTACGATGTAAGATAAAGTATTCTAGCTGTTGCTAAGCAACGGAGGTGTGCATAGCAACCATTCATTTTTGTGTACATGCTAGCCACGTTGTACACATTTCACCCAAGTTTCATCAAAATCAGACACTTTCTCTTAGAGATATTCGCAATTAAGCATTTCTGAAATGTTCGACATGTACTCGCCCAAAACCTATCTCCTCCAACAAATATTTTTTGTTAGGGCTGCAAATTGGCATGAAGGGAGCTAGATAGATTGTGCACAGAACTCTAAGCTTCGATTTTTCGAATTATTTTTTTCGATTTTTTGACCACTTTAAAGGGCCGTTGCTAGGGCCCGAGGTCCCATATTCGAAAGCACACGATTCCCAGAAATATTGGTCCTACCTACCAAATTTCATTGGAATCGGTTGAGTGGTTTAGCCCCTTGGCTTGACCAAAGTTTCACGGACAGACAGACAGATGGAAATGTCCAGAATAAGGGTGCTCCAAGAGCAGCCAATATATGAGCAAGTGTGAAGTTGATTCCACAACACCTTGTGATAGAATAGCGACCTAACTAGTGAAATTATTCACGACAGAGTCATGAGCACTCTGTGCGCCCCCCCTGCCCCCCAAAGCAGAGTGAAATTCACAAAGAGGTCGAAACCCTCAAACGTTGTGTGGAACATTGCAGGAACATTGCTGTGGAAAACCTGTCTATCAGCATTTTAGAGCATTGCTTGCCCTGGCCCATGACATTTCCACCTTGACACAAAGCTGATAATAGTGGGATACGATGTTCCAATCCCACACCCTGCACTGATTTGTACATTGTCTCTGATTTTTCTTGTTTTTAATGTAAAAGTAAACTCGTACAGTATTTCATAATGATCTTGTGCCATATGTGACATGCAGAAGGAAGGAAAAAAAAACTGTGTTCAAAGGCAACAGTGTGGGAGTTTTCTCATTCGAACGAACGAGCCTACGCGTAGTTCCCACGGTATCATCATCATGAAGTTGCACTGGAGAACATAATTTCCAATTGTCCAAAAAAAAAAAAAAAAAAACATTTCGAGGCTTTCCAGACACATTGAATCACGACGATGAAGTACATCTTTGAAAGAAAGGACAGAAAGGGAGGTTCGATTGTTTTAGGTACTTTTTCATCTTTTTTTCTTTATTAAGTCACCATGGTGATTTAGCGTAGACTTTGTTTTACGATCTGGTACCCACAATGGTACATTGCTTACCACGCCAACCACCACCCAACTGCACTACCCCTCTGCTTAACACCAAATTGCTCTGCTGAGACAGCAGTTCTTTTTGTGGGCTGGCTGACAGGTAGACTGGAGGTGCATGCACTTGCCTATGACCTGTCTCGACTGGGTTAGTATCTTGACCCAGCTATAAACTGTCATCCTGGTATTTCACAAATCGCAAAGTGAGGCACCAATGTGTGAGCTATCCATCGGATGGATATTAAACTGCTTGTCCCATTTCCTAGCATAGTTTGGTGCAGGTTAAACATCCTAGGGTGTCTTTCTCGAACAACAGGGAAGTTTCCACAAGAAATAGCACCAGCCTCTGAGACAAATTGCTAATTCCTCCTTTAATCGACAGGAAGGAGGGGGGGGGCACTGCATCCGCAGTAAGGTGGCGCTCCCAGAAGTGACCCAAACAGGGAGCCATGTGCTCCACGCAAATTGATGATCATGATCGCCTTTTAATGCATAGAGAGCTTTGAGCATCATTTATACAAAAAGGGCAAATTAAAATCCAATTAGAAGCAATTTTTGCATAGCACTGATTTTTTTATTGTATGTACACAGAGTTGATGCTCGTGGAGGATCTGGAACACAGAATGTACTCGTACCAGACTGTAACAGAACAAAAAGAACAGGACAAAGAGGGAGGGGGTACACCAACAGCAGGGTTGAGGGCTAAAATATAGGGAGATTTGGAGAAATGAGGGATGTGGGGAAGTGAGTGGTTAGAAGGATATATATCTATACGAATAAAAGGCAATGTGTGTGTGTGTGTGTGTGTGTCTTCTCCATAACTCCAAAACCATAAAACCTAGCAGCCAGAAACTTTGCATGGATACCAAGAACACTCAAAGGAAGTGCAGGAGTGAAATGGGTGTTTGGGTTAATTAAAATAACCCTTAAGATAATTAACGGCCTTATTCAATTATATCCTTCATCAGACGATCCTCAACCACCTTGCTCTCTGGGGCTTAAGGCGTTTCCTGGGTGAAGCCGCCATGTTTTTGGGTCTGAAGTCTGAAGACTTCTGAAGTCTTCCCGCTTGGGTCTGAAGCCGCCATGTTTTTTGGCCTGCTCAACCACGCCTTGACTTGGAATAGGCCGCAATGATTTCTTAATGATAAAGTTTTTTTTTTTTCACTTTCCTCACTCATATTATCAAATGCCCGTTCATCATAGCTATGAATCGCTGGGTATATTGTTATGCTTATAAACACCCAGAGACGTCAGCGTTTGTTGTTTGTTTCATTTCCACTCATGTGATCCCCACTAATATCTCAATTCACTTTCCAGTGATAATTCGGTGATAATTCCTGTACAAAAGCATTACATGTTTAGGCCTTTTGGTCAATGTTGGTCATGTTGCAAAGATCAGGTACCACTTTTCTTGGCAGAACTGTTTGGTTGATGAGGCTTGTTAGTTCTTCTCCATCAAACATGAATGAATCTTGGTAAGTCTCCATCACACTTTTTAGCTTGTCCACCTGCTTGTCCTGCTGTTCGTTCAGACTTTGTGACAGTTCATGATGCTGTTGCATGTTGTCTACCTGTTTTCTGAGAAAAAAAAAAACAGGGTTGTAGCTTCTGCCAATGGAGTGAGCTCTGGAACTGTGAAGAACAGTCTTGTCTGAACACTTTAATTGAGGGTGACACCAATGAGACCTCCAGAAACTTTCATCTAGCGAATCTCATGTTCTATACCATGGTCTGGACCAATGGCACAGAAGGGAACTTCAATCTTATTCGCCATGAACTTGCCACTCTTAAATTCATTCTACACATCTTCAACAGTTTCTTCCAAAAAATTATCTCAGAAAGGTACAGAGGGACATTCCTGGCAAAATTTAGTTTATCTTGGGCAAATAGGTATTTGGCGAGACTTTCAAGTGCAGCGCGACGAAGGTCCCAGTTTACTTGTCTGATTGATTTGATGAAAGTGAGTATTGCCAGTACAAATTCTACGTCGTCATGAAAGACCTCGATCGTAGGTTTCTCTGTGTATTTCTTGTTGAATTCATCCATGTGATAAGTGATGCTGTCTCTAATCTTCTCATCCATCTTGTGATGGGCTGCATCCATTTCATCTTCACCCTCATGGCATGCTTCATTTATTGAAAATGCTCTGGCTTCTAACTTGTATTGCAAAGCTTGGTTTTCTTTGATGAAAGCATTTTGGTACAGCGAAAATAGGGCCTGTAAGCTGATGACATGAGCACTGACAACCCTCTAATAATAATATCTGCACTCTAAGATCTGCCTCACAGTTGCTAGTTCAAAGATGTCTGCCTCAATCCATACACCTTCCAGCAAACTGCCTTCTGTGAATTCTGTGAATCCACCCTGACTGCAGCCATCATTGTGTGAAGCTCCCCTATATGTCACAACCACTCTCCTCTGCAGTCCTCCCTTGCCATTTCAATCTGCTTTTTTTTTTTCATACAACTGCACAATCAAGTGTGATGACAGTTCTTCTCTCAGGTCTGACTATAGCAGAGTTGATTCATTAAGTTTGTTTGAGAACTGTGAGAAGGGTAGACTAATCTGAAACATGGGCCAAAAGTAACAGTAAAACACAAACCCTGGTTAGTGGCTAGCTTCGAGCTGTCAAGGAATGGTAAGTTGCCAAAGGAAGTATGTGTACCGGCTGTGGGTCCAGTGCTGCATGCTGATCCTCTTTTGGTTTTGAGACCGACTTGGACAAAAGCCGCACCAAATTATACACCGCTCCTTCCCAATTCCATATCCAGGTGATGCACGACATCATCGCCGGGCACTGAAGGGCGTACTCAGTTTTTACTCCGTTACTTTTATTTCTTGTTTTCTTATTTGCTTGTCAAGGCGATAGCTCAGCCATTATTTGAGCTTGGAATCTGAAATTTGGGGATTTATTGATTCATCAATTAATTATTTAATTTTTAGATTAATTACTTAATTTTCAAAAAGTTACAGATTCAGATGAAAGAGTGGTGGTGTAGCACCTTGCTATTAGCCAAATAAGAAATTAATTATTTTACGATTATTATTTATTTATTTTAATTATGCAATTAATCAATTAATTATTGTGCACTGTTCCCTCCCAATTCCGTCTCCATGTGCTGCAAGGCGGCATCGCCGGACACCAAAGGCACCCCGGTAATGTCGCGCACTGGAGGATTTGTTATTTATTTATTTGGCATGTAGGCAGTGTGCTTTAAATACATCTCCACTTGTCTTCTTCTTTGTGAAGCAAAATAAGTTTTGTATCTTCTCCCACAGCAAAACCTTCATATGTAGGAGACTTTGACATGTTCTTGGTCGATATGAAGCACTGTTTTAGTGGTTGATCTGTTGTGCCTTGTAAGCATGTAAAGGCTGTTGGATATTTTTCATTTTTGTATTATGCCTTTACTTTCATGAATTGAAGAACCATTTTATTTGATTCAGAAGCTGGGCAGTTCAGTATTTGGCCTGTTCTCTCTTCTTGGCAGATGAGGCATCATTACCTCCGCCACCGAAGGTGGACAGAAGTTGTGTCTGTTTGTCTGTCCACCTGTAAGCAGGATATCTGAAAACGTTATGGACAGATTTGGATGAAACTTGGTGGACAAGTTGAGTGTGTGACAAGGACGAATTGTTTCGATTTTGGTGAAGATCCGGACCCAGATACAAGAACTTTTTTACTTTCAGAGTGAGTCTTCACCATTGAGAGATGGGGGGGCAAAAATGATATATAGCACGATATTTCAGAAAGTTATGTTTGCGTAATGACAAAACTAGGTGGATGAGTTGGGTAGGTGAGAAGAACAAGGCGAACATATTTTGGTTCAGGTCCAGATCCAGATCTGGCCTATCAGGTGGCTACAAAACATAACCTGTTCAGCCTGGAGGAGGTATGTACTCAATTGAGTATTCTAGCATTCTCAGGATGCGAGAATGTATTCCATTCTACTTGATGGAGAAGTAGCTGTTGGAATGCTGGAGAACAGCATTCGAGTTAGTCCGTTCCCCACACAGCTGGAGATGGGGTTTTGCAATTACTTTTGTGTCTGTGTGTCTGTCTGTGTGTCTGTCCAGGCCATTAAAAAGTTACAGCCATTTGAGCTTTTGTCACCA
The DNA here is from genome assembly GCF_056783735.1 of Eptatretus burgeri. Lineage (NCBI taxonomy): Eukaryota > Metazoa > Chordata > Myxini > Myxiniformes > Myxinidae > Eptatretus > Eptatretus burgeri. The sequence continues at coordinate 53,889,295 of NC_140972.1, read as the reverse complement.
TATTTTCAGCAAAGGTTTATGATGAGAATATGGAAAAGACAAATTTATAATTTGGTCAAAAGGTCAAAGATCACCGTCATATAAAATCGTCATTTTTCATCCAATTGACCTGATATTTTAATGGTGCGTGGGCGTACGGAGACGAGAAAGACACAAAATGTACTTGCAAGGATCTGAAGGAGTGATGTGAAGTGAAAATGAGTGATGTGAAGCGGAACAGGTGAGGTGAAGAGAAGTGAAGAGAGGAGAAGAAAAGGAAAGAAAAAGACAAAATGAGGTGACAATGAGCAAGAAATTACAATGCGAACAACAAAGAGAATAAAGCGAACCACCCACACACATGTCTAATCAAGCGATATATACTCTGTGTTAGTAAAGCGAATACACAGTAGGATGGTGAAACAAACACACACATACATACATAAACATACATACATACACATATACACACACACACACACACACTTCTGTCCTGTCGGATATTTATATCCCTTTTTGTAGCCCCCCCTCCCCACATCGCTCGCCACCTGCTGCTCTGCCTAGTAACAGCGCCTCATTGGTTGACCCACGGAGCTCTCCGCAAAGGGGAGGTCCTACTTGCCTGTAATTTTGAGATTGTTTATTGCCTTCTGTCGTGTGCACACAAACTGACGTATGGGGCCCTTGTGGCGAGTCCACACGTGACGGGATTGATTGTATACTGCCACGTGCATGTGAACGCGCACCTGGGGCTCTCGTGGCGAGTTCATGCGCGGCATGTGAGAAATAAATGTCTCACGTCCAGAATATAAAAGGAAAATAACATGTTCTTTAATTAACAGTCACAACGTATATCTATCCACATAAATACAGCATATTCGTTAAGAGATAAACAGAATACAATGAGACATAACTAGCTCCACCCCATGTGTTGGTGCTTTGTTCTTCCCCAGGGGTTTAAAACTGTCATGATACATACTGGATGTGGCGGTAATAGCGCCACCTTTGGTGGTAGCCGGTATTAGAAATCATTCTCCTTCAATTTGTTCATAATACTAGTGCATGCCCATAGGTGCGTGGCCGTACGTGCAAACAAACAAAAAAAAACTTTCAAACTGCGTGCCAGAAACAACAACCACACAGTTCCTTCGCTCTCGTAAACGACACACACACACACACACACACACACACACACACACACACACACACACACACACACACACACACACACACACACACACACACACACACACACACACACACTGCTGGAATTGTAGATAGATGAAATGAGGTCAATGAGATGACAAATGAAGGGGTTGAATGCAGACTGCAGAGCAATGAGTAAGGAAACCCGTCGTTGTGAATCGTTTTTACCACCAAATTGAGATGTATTTCGTTGGCAAGCATGCTGAGTGGAGCTGAATTCCTTAACACTTCCAAAGGCCACAGCGTTTTGACAATTGGAAACAAAAAAAAGTTGTGCACTTTTTTTTGATAAATTATTTTCGGAACAATTTTTCTTCAATAAATAAATAATAATAAAAATTGTCTCCATGTACATTGTACACACCTTTATCTCGTTAGCACCTCTTCATAAACAACATTTCTGAGGAAACGGCGTTTATAAATAATAAAAATTGTCTCCATGTAGATTGTACACACCTTTATCTCGTTAGCACCTCTTCATAAACATTTCTGAGGAAACGGTGTTTATAAATAATAAAAATTGTCTCCATGTACATTGTACACACCTTTATCTCGTTAGCACCTCTTCATAAACAACATTTCTGAGGAAACGGCGTTTATAAATAATAAAAATTGTCTCCATGTAGATTGTACACACCTTTATCTCGTTAGCACCTCTTCATAAATAACATTTCTGAGGAAACGGCACTTATATATAATAAAAATTGTCTCCATGTACATTGTACACACCTTTATCTCGTTAGCACCTCTTCATAAACAACATTTCTGAGGAAACGGCGTTTATAAATAATAAAAATTGTCTCCATGTAGATTGTACACACCTTTATCTCGTTAGCACCTCTTCATAAACATTTCTGAGGAAACGGCGTTTATAAATAATAAAAATTGTCTCCATGTACATTGTACACACCTTTATCTCGTTAGCACCTCTTCATAAACAACATTTCTGAGGAAACGGCGTTTATAAATAATAAAAATTGTCTCCATGTAGATTGTACACACCTTTATCTCGTTAGCACCTCTTCATAAACAACATTTCTGAGGAAACGGCACTTATATATAATAAAAATTGTCTCCATGTACATTGTACACACCTTTATCTCGTTCGCACCTCTTCATAAATAACATTTCTGAGGAAACGGCACTTATATATAATAAAAATTGTCTCCATGTACATTGTACACACCTTTATCTCGTTAGCACCTCTTCATAAACAACATTTCTGAGGAAACGGCGTTTATAAATAATAAAAATTGTCTCCATGTAGATTGTACACACCTTTATCTCGTTAGCACCTCTTCATAAACATTTCTGAGGAAACGGCGCTTATAAATAACAAAAATTGTCTCCATGTACATTGTACACACCTTTATCTCGTTAGCACCTCTTCATAAATAACATTTCTGAGGAAACGGCACTTATATATAATAAAAATTGTCTCCATGTAGATTGTACACACCTTTATCTCGTTAGCACCTCTTCATAAACAACATTTCTGAGGAAACGGCGCTTATAAATAACAAAAATTGTCTCCATGTACATTGTACACACCTTTATCTCGTTAGCACCTCTTCATAAATAACATTTCTGAGGAAACGGCGCTTATAAATAACAAAAATTGTCTCCATGTACATTGTACACACCTTTATCTCGTTAGCACCTCTTCATAAACAACATTTCTGAGGAAACGGCGCTTATATATAATAAAAATCGTCTCCATGTACATTGTACACACCTTTATCTCGTTAGCACCTCTTCATAAATAACATTGCTGAGGAAACGGCGCTTATAAATAACAAAAATTGTCGCCATGTATATTGTACACACCTTTATCTCGTTAGCACCTCTTCATAAACAATATCGCTGAGGAAACTGCGCTTCTTCTTTGTTTCCTCGTCCAGGGCAAGAATGCGGAGGCTGCTGGATATGCCAACGTTTTGATAACTTATTAGTTTTAATGGCCAATTATTCAATTAGCGCCAATGTATTTTGCCTTTACGCAATGTCGTCGCAAGGAAAAACACAGAGAAGAGAAAAGAAAAAAAAATTACTTCCTGGTTCGGAGCATACCAGCTCACTCTGGTGTTAACGAAATTTATACACTGTCTAATATGAAAACGATCATAACTTGCGGCATTGTGTTTATCTATAAATACGCATAAGAAATCGAGAAATTATTAGAATACACGAAGTCATCATTATCCGGAAGTCCATACGTTATAACCCGTAATGGGGAACGCGCTGAGGTTCCCTTCCCCCATCGGCCACGCCCACACAACAACGCGTCTTGTCATTGGTTGGTAAATAAATGGCCATAACTTGGGAACCACTTGTCCGATTAATATCAAACCTTGAAAAGGCACATCCTTAGGTCCCCAGCAATATACCTGGCAAGTTTCAATGAGATCGGACCAGTGGTTGTCGAGAAATAGCGGTCACAGACACACACACAGACACACACACACACACACACACACAGACACACACACAGACACACAGACACACACACAGACACACACACAGACAGACACACACACAGACACACACACAGACACACACACAGACACACACACAGACACACACACAGACACGCACACAGACACACACACAGACACACACACAGACACACACACAGACACACACACACACACACACACAGTGCTGGAATTATAGATAGATAATGGAACCTTCAAAAAAATTAAGATATGGAGTATATGTTGTGATCAATAAAATTTATTTTAAAAGTGATAAATTATAAAGTGCATTTCCAAGAATGTGCTACAGCACATTCCCAACAGAAGGTTGGCCAAGAAGGGTACTTTCACCCTCCGGGTGGGAGTGGCCACAAGTAAATACAAGGGTGCGATTGTAACACATAAATTCATACGCTTGAAACATTTATCAGGTCAAATTTCATTATAATTATAAAGTACGGTAGTTCCAAAAAAAAAAAACCCAAATATACAATTGATTTCCTTCATCTTGGAGCGGAGTGTCACATTTAACAGAAATAAGAACAAGGTCAGCTTGCATTGCTCTCATTTGTGTGGGTTCTACTCCGACTACTCTTCAGCAGACTTCTCTACACAGTGTGATGGAGTGTCGACCTATCCAAGACATGTTTCTTAACCATGTAAAAAAAACCCCTACTTCTACGACCATAAATGAAATGCTTTGCATTTGGTTCCCTATTTAGATGTTTTGATGATCTTCACGGATATCAATTTTGAAACCAAATCTGCTTGTAAAGGGCGAAGCAGAAACAAAACATAAGACATTGACGTTAACAATCAAACAACCCGAAATCAGTGCAAAAACACCCTTGAGGTTCTCATGGTCTTGTATGGACGGCAGAGTGACAAACCAAATCAAAAGAGTTTTGGGAGAATCAATGAGAACTCAAACACAGCATCTGCCTTGCATTATTAAAGCGTATAAATAGATGCACAAATTGTGCAAAACATGACACAAGAGTTCATGGCAGCCAAATGAGCTGGGTGAAAAGATGAAAAGCAGCTGAACTATCTCAGAGTATATATATAGGAACAGGCCAAACAGCTTCCATGATAGGAAAGAGAAGCAGTGTGGCAGGCTTTGTCAATGGGGGGTGAGTGCAATGTAAAAATGTGACATGCTCAGAGATTCCATCCTGAACATTGGTTCATTCCATTAAATGAACATTGGTGAATTTAATTACCGTTTTGTGAGGTTATTATATATTTTTTAATTAGGTCAAAAACTGGAGAACGACCCAGAGTTTAGTTCAGGCTGTGCATAGCAGTCTATCTCTCCTATCACTAAGACAAGGGCACGACCCTGCACCTAGCATCCACTCCACTCTCACAGGACAGATGCCCCTGGTGTCAGTGCATTTAACTTTGCCATGTCGCATGAGCTTACTAAGATCATTGCAATTCCGACTCAAATTCCTGAAGACAAGTATCTTCTTGATGTACTTTTGTGTTGGAATCCTGGGGATGGGACTGCTAAATTATTCTCACATCTTGGAAACTCCAATCATGTCAACATTGAATTTAAGGTTCTTTACTCCTCACCATCAACTGTTGTTATACTTGTGCATTTTCCAATATATCAAGGCTTACTGGGATGATTTGCATCCTTTTCTTGCCGATGCTCACTGGAGCTCAATTCTTTGTCACAACCTACCTGAAGCTGCCAAGGAAGTTACTGAGTTTATCCTTGTTGGTAATGGACCCTTTTATCCCTTCTTGGACCTACCAAGTGAAACCACACTCTCAACTTGGTTCACTCCGGCTTGTTGTGCTGCCATCGCCTATCGCAATCACTTTTTCAATCAATATCATCGTGTTGGCTCGAGTGAGGTCCATCACTTGTTTCATCTTGTAAGCACCCTCTCCAAGCGAGTATTAGAGAATGCTAAGCAACAGTGTACAGATTCTGTTTGTGTTTCTATCTCAAATCAATGGCTAGGTTCTTGAGATATTTGGAGAATTGCTTACAGCATTCTCAAGCAAAATCAATCATTGATTCCTGTCCTCTTCAAAGGCCCTGAAGTGCTTACTTCTCTTTTTGATAAAGTCAACCTCTTCACTGAGCATTTTGCTGCAAACTCTACACTTGAAGACCACAGACACCCATTGCCTGCTTGTCCTTCCTATGTTGACACCAATGTTTCCATTACTGTATTATCATAACACCCAGGAGAGTTGCTAAGATTATTCAAGGGTTAGACATCTCAAAAGCTACTGGACCAGATAAAATCTCTCCAATTTCTTTGAAGATGTGTTCACAAGAACTGCACTGTTCTCTCAAAATTGGATATCTTGGGTCTGTCGAAGATTGTGTTTCTACCTGGCTGAAAGCAGGCTTTTGTGGACTCTGATCCATCCAACTATCGGTCTATTTGCCTTCTACCCATTATTAGCAAAGTGATCGAATCCTTGATCAAACTGCAAGCCATGAGTCATCTGGAAACTCAACCTCCCATCTGACACCAAGTATGACTTGTGATATTCAATGTCGACTGGTGATGTCCCATCCCTAATCACTGAACATGTGAATTGGGCTTTTGATAATTGTGGTGAAGCCAGGGTTGGTGCTCTGGTCATCTCAAAGGCTTTTGACAAAGTGTGGCACAAGGGGCTCATCCACAAACTAAAATCATGTGGCATCTCTGGAAAATTGCTGGATACAATTTTTAACTTCCTTGCAAAAATCTCTGTAGTATGCAAGGGACAGTTGTCTGCTGCCCAAAATATTGTTACATTTGTGGGGGTATGTAATGGGGGGTGGGGATTAGATATTACCATAGAACAGATAGGAAAGTAAAGAGTAGCATGGTCCATGTGTGAGTAGATTGCCATCTCGATCTATGGTGCCGAAAGAAAGTCTACACCCCCTTTCAAAATTTTCACCTTTTGCTGCCTTATCGCCTGGAATGAAACTGCATCAAATCAGACTTTTTCCACCATTATATGCACATCATAACCCACAAACTTCCAAGTGAAAAACAAATTCTACAAACTTCATATAATTAATTGAAAGTACAAAACAAGAAGATATTGGTTGGTTTAGTGTCCACCCTCCTTATAAATAGCAATTTCAAATAAGCTCAGGTGTTACCGATCACCTTCAAAATCACACACCAAGTTAATTGGCCTCCACATATGTTAACTTGTCGTGATTGTGATTATTTACCTCCACCACCGAAGGTGGAAGGAGGTTATGTTTTCACCCCTGTCTGTCTGTCTGTCTGTTTGTGTACAGGATTTCTCAAAAATTTGTTGACAGATCTGGATGAAATTTTATGGACAGGTCCAGTGTGTGACAAGGACGAACTGATTAGGTTTCGGTGAAGATCCGGATCCGGATCCGACTACTCGAATTTTTAAGTGATTCTTCATCATTGAGAGATTGGGCTAAAAATGATATACAGTACGATATCTCAATAAGTTGTGGACGGATTTAGACGAAACTTGGTGGACATGTTGGGTGTGTTGCAAGGACGAATTGATTCGATTTTGGTGAAGATCCAAATCCTGATCTGGATAAGGAAATTATTTAATTTTTCAAGCGATTCTTCACCATTAAGAAAAGGGCCAAAAATGATATAGTTCTGTATAGCATAATATTTCAAAAATGTGTTCAGCTCAATATGTTCTCGTGGATCAGGCATTACTTGGCAGGGATATGCACTCTACCGGGTGCCCTTCTAGTTTCAGAATAAAATCAGATATTCCTGTAGGTTTCCCCTGCTGGGTAGTGCATTTCCCAGCAAACACTCAACCATGTGTGACAAGGAGCTTTCAAAAGACCTCCAGGAAAAAGATGTGGAAAGGCACAGAACACATCAGAGGATGGGTAAAAAATATATTTAAAAGGCTTTGAATATCCCTTGAAGCACAGTCAGGAGAATGAAGTGGAAGGTGTATGGCACCACCAAGACTGCCGAGATCATGCTGTCCCTCCAAACTGGATGACCAAGCAAGGATGAGACTGATCAGAAAGGCCAACAAGAGGCCAATGACAACTTTAAAAAAGCTACATGCCTTTATGGCAAAGACTGGTCACTGTGTGCATGTGACAACAATATACCAAGCACTCCACAAGTCTGGCCTGTACAGTAGAGTGGCAAGAAGGAAGCCCTTACTCAAAAAAGTCCATCTTGAGTTCTGTTTGAGGAATGCAAGAACCATTCCAGGGATTCTGAAGTCATGTGGCAAAAAAAATTCTGGTCTGACAAAACCAAAATAGAACTTTTTAGCCTCAATGTAAAACATTATGTTTGGTGCAAACCCAACACAGCACATCACCCAAAGAACACCATCCCGACTGTGAATAATGGTGGTGGCAGCATCATGTTACAGGGATATTTCTCATCAGCAGGGACTGGGGAACTTGTCAGGATAGAAGCGAAACTGGATGGAGCAAAATACAGAAAAATCTGAGAGGAAAACCTACTGCCCGCTGCAAGACAGCTGAAATTGGGACGGAAGTTCACCTTTCAGCATGACAACGACCCGAAGCACTCAGTCATAGCTACACTGGAGTGGCTAAGAGGAACAAAAAGATAAATGTCCTTGAGTGGCCCAGTCAGAGCCCCAAACTAAATCCAATCGAAAATCTGTGGCATGACTTGAAGATTGCCATCCATTAACGCTCCCCACAAAACTTGACTGAGCTTGAACAGTTTTGCACAGAAGAATGGGCCCAGTTTACCTCTGCCACCAAGATTGCCCAATCAAGGTGTGTAAAGTTGGCACAACCCTATCCCAACAGACACACAGTTATAATTGCTGTCAAAGGTGCTTCCACCGAGTATTAACTCAGGGGGGTCGACACTTATCCAACCAAGATATTCTCGTTTTGTGTTTTTGATTAATTTTCTGAAATTTGTAGAATTTGTTTTTCACTTTGAAGTTGTGGGTTACGATGTGAAAAATAAAGGTTGAAAAAGTCTGATTTAATGCAATTAAACTCCAGGCTATAAGGCAACAAAGGTGAAAATTATGAAAGAGGGTGTCGACTTTCTATAGGCACTGTATAATTCGGGAAACATCAGCTGAAGAATTGTCTTGTTTGCATGTACACCATGCAGGAGGTGGTGGTAGTAACAATTAGTTAGGATTATGGTTAAAGAAATTGTGTGTATAACCTCTATGTCAACCTCAACCGTGTGGCGTCGGGAGACTCTGCACTAGAGAAAAAGGGGGCGAAGCTTGGATGGCCTCGAGAGTGAGAGTCAGAGCGGTTGTCGTCTCCCAAGGGGCGGAGTTGTAGACGCCTCCTCAGTGGGCAGAGCGTGACCCCGAGAGGGAGAGGGAGGAGCCCAGTCGGCAGTTGGAAGTCTGAGGCTAAGATGATGGGAAGGAAAGGCAGTTGGTCAAGAGAGAACGATTGAGAGGGTGTGCAAGTCTGAGGTAGACGAAGGAGAATTAGTTGAGGTCGCTGATGAGAAATAGTTGAGGAGGTCGTCATGCCTGCCTGCCTGTCTTCGTCCTGTGGCTGTTCATATTGCCTCTGCCCATTTCGACGTTCCTACCTTGCCCCGTTTCATCGACCTGGCGATGCGCTTTGTCTCCTTATCGTCCTGGTCATCGGCTGCTTGCCTCATCATCCTGCTCCTCATCACCTGCTTGGTTCCGCTGCCCCAGAGCTGAGTCCCCTGGTTTAGTCCGTTTCCTGTCAGTGACTGAGTCCGGAGTGAGGGGTCTTAGTTTCCTCAGATTTCTTTTACCTCATCGTACATAATTATTTATTATCGATTTTGTGTTCCCCTTTGATCCCCACCACAACCTGCCGTCATGTCCTCCATTGCGTTCAATCATCCATAGTTCTTTTTAGATCCTCGTGGAGGATCTCCAAGTCTTACTCACGTTGTTGTTCTTGTGGACTTTTTTGTTTCACAGCCTACAGTTTTCATCGAAACTTCCTGAAACTTGGCGTATATATGTAAAAATACCCTGCGCAGACAGTAACCATCTCCGATTTTGAAAATTCCTCCTGGAAAAAAGTTATGACGTCAAAATATCTCCGCTAATGGAAATCGCCGAAAAAATTATTTCCGAAACTAGGCAAGCTTTTGGAATTCTGTTTGCGGGAATCGAACAGGGCATTAGCAGAGATGAATTACCGCACATATGATACATCACTATGACGTCATATCAATTTTTATGACGTCTCCTATTTTTTGACATTTATTGTTTCATTTGTTTTACAGCCTACAGTTTTGATCGAAACTTCCTGAAACTTGGCATATATATGTATAAATACCCTGCACAGACAGTAACGATTATTTGATTTTGAAAATTCCTCCTAGAAAAAAATTATTTCACATGTTAATTATTTCACAGTTAACCATTTACCCAGATGACTCAAAACTGTATACTACCTACCCAGGAACCTTCTGCTCCTTCACATGTCCAGGCCAGTGCCATGCTCAGTCAGCACCTGGAGGGTCTGATTGAATGGGGGAAATGACTATGGCTCATTACTTTCAATCAAAATAACACTGCCTTTTTGTCTGCGTCCAGCTCAACATCACCCTCTTTTTCTCATCCTGTCTGAATTTTTTTTACCTTTGCAGGAACCATTTACCATCTGCTTGGATTGGATAACAGCTCAAGCCTCAACTGGGAAAACTACATCTCTGGTATAGCTAAAAGAGCCTGTCAATGCCTTGGCTACTTATTTCATGCTCAGTGATATCCTTCCTCCAGCTGATATGCTCTATCAATAGAAGGGGCCACAAGACAACCTGTCATGGAGTATTGTTGCCATATTTTGGCTGGCACTCTGGCCTGTCACCTATCTCTATTTGATAGAATCCAGTGACATGCTGACAATATGGCGGGACAGGAGTTGGCATCATCCCTGGAACCTCTCTCAGTCTGCCGCTCTGTTGCTTCTTTGAGCCTTTTCTAAAGATATTACCATGTGCTCTGATGGTCTCTCACATGTTTTTGCACCTGAGCATACTTTTAGTCATTCTACATGTTTGGCAGTTTCTTCCCATCCATACACCGCACATGTCCTGAGGAGTAAGACTTTGAGGTCCTCTTGTAGTTTCTTTCCCCATACAGCCTCACTTTGGAACTCTTTACCTGCATACTGTTTCCCCTTCAATCCTAACCCACCTCCGTACAAAAGGAATGTAAATAGGCTTCTTCTTTCTGTTTCTCCAGAGCTGTCCATTATGAATGGAGACATTCAGGTGAATTGGGAAGGTAATAACAATACCTTGGTTTATGTAGCTCCCACCTCAAGTGGCCTTTGGCTTTGTGGTGGATGAAATGCCATTTAAAAAATCATACAATGCTGTTGTTGTTGTTGTTGTTGTGGTGGTGGTTATTCCTTTTACCCTTTCCTCTCTCTCCCAAATATCTATACCTCCCAACACCAAAGGGCAGGAAGGGACATTTTTAAAAACTAGGTTTTCATACTCTTGGAGAGGTCGGCACTCTATTCAGAGGGAGCTGCCAAAGCGCCTTCCTCCCGGAAAGGAATTTAGAATTTGGCCAGGTTACGAGCATACAATGGCCTCTGCTTTCACGAGGTTAGCAAGATATTTAATTGCTACATGTGAATACGACATGGCAGAGGGAACGGCTGGCTTAACACCTCCTCCAAGCGATGGCATACTCATTGATTGCAACTGCAAGACACGAGGACGAGTTTGATTGCAGGCTCGGGAATTGAATTGGACAAGACTGCTCAAAGAAGAGTCAGTACCACCGGGTTATTTCAACAAGGAGGGAGGGGAAATAAATTGGAAAGGTTCTCCTTCTGTGCACAGGAACTGAGAACAAGCCAGTGTCCAGCAATATACCGGGTAAGTTTAAATTAGATCGGACCAGTGGTTGTCAAGAAACAGCGGTCAGAGACACACACACACACACACACACACACACACACACACACACACACACACACACACACACACACACACACACACACACACACACACACACACACACACACACACACCTGGAATTATAGATAGATAACATGAAAGGAACTCCTTGGCAACAACATAAGCAAGCAAAAGCTACCTCTGTATCCAGCAATGCATCTTCTCAAGGTCCATTAAACTTCAGAACGAGTTTATGTCACAACCATGAACTTGGAAGCGAAGTCCAACAAGCTCTCTGTCAGTCACCTCAACAGTACACAGGAGGAGGCAGATACCTAAATGTTTCTGCAAGCAATTAATGCAACAAAGAAGGGTGTAAAGTCAAGATACATGCAAAGCATGGACACAGATGTGCTTGTGATTGCTTTGTGGTGCCACCGTGACTTTTGTCTAGACACATCAATCCTTGCTGGCACAGGAAACGAGTGTCAATTCATTCAGTCATGCTCAATAGTTGAAGCACTCCAGCCTCAACTGTTTTCTGGGCTTCCTGGATTTCATGCTTCCAGTGGTTGTGAACAAACTGGTACATTCTGTGGGAAGTCAACGTTGTCTGCTTGGAAAGCCTTTGATAAAGCTGGTGTTGCAGTTAAATGAGCATTTATCAATCTTAAGGGGCTGTCACACCTTGACGATTTAGCCAGCGTATGCCGACGTATGAAAAATTTGTCTAAAACGCTGGCACACGTCGAATACGTCATGGGTAAGTTTTGTATACGGTAAGAGCACGCTGAAGCATGCTGGCATACGTCGTAGTACGCTGAGCACGTCGCCAAATTTTAAACATGCTCAAAATTTTTCGAAGTATGCCAGCGTATGGCTCACATGTTCCGCATGCGCTGGCCATAAGTTGTAGGCACGTTACGCAATCGTTGATACACGTCGACACACGTTAGTTGTAAGTTACTCATACGTTGAAATACGTCGAGGTAATGTTTAGCGTACCCGAAACTTATTTCTAACCGATGAGTAACGTGTTGTAGGCACGTTACGCAATCATTGACACACGTCGACACATGTTACTTGTAAGTTACTCATAAGTAGAAACACGTCGAGGTAATGTTTAGCGTACCCGAAACTTATTTCTAACCTATGAGTAACGTGCTTTGACCCAATGTGTAACGTATCTCAAACGCACATTGTCGTATGTAGACGTATTTGATTGATGTCTTCCGGACGACCACAGAACTTACTGAACGTGTTTCTAACTTACAGCTACCGTATAATGGCATATTGGCAGCGTTTAGGGGAATTGGTATATAAAAATGGGGTTCACATGAGGAACGCGTCAGTGTTCCAGACTCCATGTTTTTTTTTTTTTTGTTTTTTTTTTTCCTCGGCATGACGGTGATGTTGATACTTCGATTTCTAGTGCGGTTATAATATAATATAACTAAAAGGCTGTCGCTCAACGATTTAAATCATAACTGCACTAGAAATCGAAGTGTCAACATCACCGTCGTACCGAGGAAAAAAAAAACAAAAAAAAAAGATGGAGTCTGGAACACTGACGGGTTCCTCCTGTGTGAAGCCCATTTTTATATGCCAATTCCCCTAAACGCTGCCAATATGCTATTATACGGTAGCTGTAAGTTAGAAACACGTTCAGTAAGTTCTGTGGTCGTACAGAAGACGTCAATCAAATATGTCTACATACGTCAATATGCGTTGGAGATACGTTACACATAGGTTCAAAGCACGTCACTCATAGGTTATAAATAAGTTTCTGGTACGCTAAACATTACCTCGATGTGTTTCCACTTATGAGTAACTTACAAGTAACGTGTGTCGACGTGTATCAACGATCGCGTAACGTGCCTACAACTTATGGCCAGCGTATGCAGAACGTGTGAGTCATATTCTGGCATACGTCAAAAAATTTTGAGCATGCTTAAAATTTGTTGACATGCTCGGCATACTACGACGTATTCCAGTGTGCATCAGTGTGCTCTTAACGTATACAAAACTTACCCATGACGTATTCGACGTGTGCCAGCGTTTTAGACAAATTTTTCATACGTCGGCATACGCTGGCTAAATCGTCAAGGTGTGACAGGGCCTTTAAATCGTTGAACGGCAGCCTATTAATAGGCTACGCCACGTGATCGTCGGCATACGCTGCCACACGCTATGCATAAGTTAGACTATCGTTGGGCATAGGGTGTGAACGCCGACAACACGCTAAGCATTCTTTGGTATAAGTTATCTATAAGTTATCGAAACGTTCTGTGTACGTTACTAATACGTTATGCATACGTCCAACTCGTTATGAATACGCCCAAAACTGAAAAAAAACATCAATAGTTCAGCGTACGCCAGCGTTTTACATACATTTTGATACGTTGCCATACGCTGGCTAAAACGTCGAGGTGTGACAGCCCCTTTAGCACAGCACTACAGCTCCAAGAAAGTGACTACAACACAATAGAAGGCTCCACATGCCAACTGTATGAACCTATCACATCAATAACATCAATTAAATAAATGACGTGGTTCCTCTTCAGTAAACGTCAGTTTACTGATGAGAAGTTGCCACCAACTCGACCAGCACCGAGGCGAATGATCATGAGAGCAAATTGCATCTCCTAAGCTGCCAGAGCCAACATTACATGGCCGGCATCAGGAAGGTGAGCAGTCACTTCCAGTCCCGCCAACTGCTTTGTCAGCACCCCCACTCTATCATAGAACTAGTGAAATGCAGGTGCAAAGGAAACTGCACATCAAGAATCTGCTCATGCAGAAAGCAGAATTTACAGTGCACAGACATGTTTAGCTTGTACGATGCAGTATGTGAGAATCGACACATGCCTGTATCTGGCGCCACCACAGTGATAAAGATGGTGATGAACTTTGAAGCTTGTCCATACTACAGATCTGATCTAATGTTGGCATTTACTTGCTGAGCCATCTCACTAGTTACTTTTCCCACAATATCGACATTACTTGTGAAATCGAAGTTTTGATGTCGTGTAGGTCAATTTCATATCCTGCATGGCATAAAATTACATGAAAGCGTTTCAACAAATTTCCCATTTATTTACATTATAAATAATAGATTTATACACATGAAACAAAATAAACATTTCAGGCCATCAGGAATACACAGGCCCCTGGAATAAACTTGAAATTGCATGAATAGCGATATTTGTAGACTTCCGCGTGTACTGTCTGGACTCAAGAGCTTTTAAATAAGCATTCAGCATGATACGTGCTGTGGTTACAACGTTTACCCCATTCAGACACAATCGCACAACTTGCATTTATACAGCTGATCTACAGTATAAAGTTCTCAGGTTAGGTAATCTACATCGTCATGATGTTGAACACTCATTAGTTCAGTGGACTATCACTGTGTTTGTGATGAGATTCTTGGATTTGAGTCCCAGGTTGAGTTAAAAACTTTTGATTATTCAATTATACAGATAAGATTTATCTCGAACACACACACACACACACACACACACACACACACACACACACACACACACACACACACACACACACACACACACACACACACACACACACACACACACACACACACACACAGTTCCTCTGAAAAGGATGCACTTGAAAATTTTTGGAAAATAATCTATGAAGACGCAAAATAACATAATAAAGAGGTGGACTGGATTCAAAACTTTGAAAAGAAAATTCAACACCTAAAGGAAATGCCCCCAGTGGCATTTGATGAAGGAAAGCATTAACAAACAAACAAACAAACAAACAAACAAACAAAAAAAAAACAAACAAACAAACAAACAAAAAAAACCAGCAAAAATGCCAAGTTTTAAAAGCGCTGACCTGGATGGAATTCCCAATTTCTGGCTCAAGTGACGAGATGTTCTTGTCCAGACAATCATGACACTCGATCATTCGATGAGTTTATCCAAGGGGAGGAGGGAATGGATGAATGGTTCACAGGAGGATAACACATGCCTCATCCCAAAATCTGAAGACAACCAACAACCTCACTAATTAACGTTGCTAATAACATTGTTAATCTTTGAACATTGAAAATCTTTGAACAAAGGTTGCAGGTCATTTCATGAAAGAAAAACCTCCCTCCATTTAGCAATGTAACCTACAAACAATGTTTCATAATAAACCTCAAAGAGCTCCAAAATATAGTAAAATTTAATTATCGGTGGACTCGACGACATAATTTGTTAAGAGTCAAGGAGTTTGGCGTTTCAAACCCTGGCCAAGTAATGAGTTCTGGAGAAGATTTTATATGTGGTGTGTTGCTTCCTTGCTTGACGCTCAACGTTTGAAAAGGAAAGAGCATGGACATATAGAGAGTGGGGGACAGAGAGGGGCATGGGTAGTGTGGGGGACAGAGAGGAAGAGGGGAGAGAGGGGATGGAGGATGGGGGGAAATGGGAGAGTAGTGAGAGAGGAGGAGGAGGGAAGAGAGAGAGAGAGAGAGAGAGAGAGAGAGAGAGAGAGAGAGAGAGAGAGAGAGAGAGAGAGAGAGAGAGAGAGAGAGAGAGAGAGAGAGAGAGAGAGGAGGGGGTAGGGAAAAGGGGAGGATGGGGGAGAAATTCGTTCTGTATCCATCCTGTCCACCCCATCCCTCCTCACCCATCCCTCTCCCTTCTACAGATCTCCGAATGTCTCTGTTCCCCACTCTTTTGTCCTTCCCACTTCCACCCCTATTGTCTCATGCCCCCCCCCTTGCTGTGTATTGTGTGTTCGCTCTCATACGAGCCTCGACAAGGTATACAAAAAAAACCCCCATTATTTGTCTAAGTCTCCCTCTATTTTGTCCTTCAACTCTGCTGTTGGTGTCTCCCCCCTCTATCCTGTTCCTTTTGTCCTGTGGCATCCTGATCCGTTTAATGTTCTAGCTCTTCCACGAGCCTTGACTTCATACAAAAAACAAATGATGGGTAGTCACAGGTTGGCAACCATTGTGCAAGCTTGATGGACCGAATGGTTTCTTTCTGCGTTGAAGTTCTTTGGACGGAAAGTTATCTCTTACATATTGTGAACCATGGTGTCTGTCCGTGTGTTCGTCCGTCTCCCGTTTACTCCGCTTCTCGTGCAGCATTTGAAAAGCTCAACATTCAATTTTAAAATGATGAGAGAACAGACATGAGTGATGTTGATGCCAAATTTTATTTCGCAACCAGGATATTTTGCCCTCTTTTGAAACAAATCCAACCGCCGCCGCCATATGTTCCACCACCATTTTGCGGTTCTGAGTGAAACCAAGAGTGCAACACAACGAACCTTTTTAAAGTCCTTAAAATATTATTTAAATTGATAAATTAACTCAAACTTTTCCTCTTCTTTTATGTATATTTTTTGCTTGCTTTTCTCGTCACTGTGGACAGGTACTCTTCCGAGTTATCCAAGGTGTACCTAAATGAATGGTGTGTGGTTTTGTAAGCAGATTGATTTAAAAAATAAAAAAAACATACTCACTGTGCATTGTACTTTTGGTCATTTGATTCACCAACTCAAAACGTTTTTGTACATTACAACACTGCAGTTTCATCCATTTCAAAAGGTTTTTGATAATGGTATTACACAACTTTAATATGTGCACCATGAACAGTGGCACACACATCATATCGATATTCAATTATTGTCCATACTTGATCAAAAATCTCCTGCATAACACTTTTAATTGCTCTAATGATGCTTTCTTGCAAATGACTATAGTAGCGACTGGGTATTCTACTACCGACTTAAGGGAAATGTCATGAAGCGCCACCATTCACTTGTGTACACCCTGTAGGTAATAATAATGATAATACCATTCCTTTCACATTGTAAAAGTGCATAGGGCTACCAAGGCAGTTTCATTGGCAAGGAGTACAATCCTGGACAGGTCACCACTCCAACACAGGTTACCCCAAATGGTTATTACCCCAGTTACCTGGTACTCATTTCACAAACCTCAGGAGGATGACAGGCTGAGTCAACCCAACACCCTCCCCTGTGTTAATTCAACGGGAAAACAGGGACTTGAACTCAGGTCTCTGAGGTCCCAAGCCAACCACCTTAATCACGAAGCCAACACCAGGCTTCCTGTAGATAATGTACATATTATTTTTAAAGACTGGATAGTTGTTTGTGGGTGAAAGTTTTGGATTATTTTATTAAGAAAAATACATATTGACCATCAAGATGATTCATTAGAAGTCAACATAAAGCACCCAACATTCAAATTGACCGTACATGGTTCACATAGTCTCAATATGACGTCTCAACTGACATGTCAGTCTGCAACAGTGCTGGGAATGCTGACCATGACCTGCTTGAGTGTTTTATTTAATGACGTCTGCAAAAAGGAAGAGAGGGTTTTTCAGAGCATCAGAGATGTCATTGATATTGATGAGGAACAAGACTTGGTGCATTGTGCAAAAACACTTCCTTAGGGAACTGCAGTCTCCATTGGGGAGAGGGGGAGAGAGGGTTCTATTGATGGCAACACGTTGAGTGTGTGAGTGAGGAGGTCAGAAATCCAGGAATGAAGGCAGCATTCTATGCCACAGGCAGAGAGCTTGGCAAGCCAGACAAGATGTCACACTGTGTCAAATGTCCGAGATATGTCCAGAAAGACGGTCCTATCCACTTCTTTGAGATTCAGGGTCTCTGACCATTCCTGAAAGAGTAGCAGAAGAATGTCCATAGTTGAGTGACTGGGATGGAACCCAAACTGATGGTCGAAGATCAGGTTGCTTGAAAACAGGGAAGATTGGATATTCAGAAGAAATGATGGATTCCATGACTTTGTTTGTAATTGGAAGCAAACTCACTGGGCCAATAGTTGGTCGGGTCTTTGCGGGTTTACATGAAGGGGGAGGTGGCCAAAAGATAAGTACATGCTGAATAGGGCAGATAGATGGGGAGCAAGAACGTGAAGGGTGGAGCAGGATTTGAGAAAAAGGGCACTGATGCCATCTGGGCCCGACCCTAAAGCAAGGCCAAGGCCGGACTGAACTTTCTCTGCTTTCTCAGGTGAAAACACAGACCAGTAGATGGTGGCTACAAGGGAGTAAGATGGGGACAGAGTGGGAGGGGTTGGGTACACAAAATCTTGAGTCAAAGACAGAGTTTATACATTTTGTCTTATCTCAGGCAGAGTCTGCAGCAATGCTATTTGAGAGGAGGGACAGGATGGAAGGGGGTGGGGGAAGCAAACACCAGAGGCAAACTTAACAAGGCATCACCTTAACTCGGAGGAAGGACACTGGTTGGAGAGTCAAGCTTTGAGATTTGCAAGTTGATAATTTCTGGCTTGGCACAGGATGGTCAACTTTTTGCGAGCCTTATGGAATGAAAGAAAGTTACCCTCAGTTGGATTCTCTTTCCAAGCTGAGAAGGAATGCTGCTTGACTGCAGCCACCTCCCCACAGGATTCAATGTACCAGGGTCGAGAGGATGGAAAGGAAAGTCACAGACAGGATCATGGCATAAACCAGTTTATGAGAGAAAGTAAAATTTTTGTGAAGGTATTCCCACGATATATATGTATATATATATATATATATATATATATATATATATATATATATATATATATATATATATATATATATATATATATATATATATACATAGTCCTGTATAATCAATATCAGGTGCTGTAGAGATGGTGATACAATCCTTTTGTGCGATGGCAGATTGAAGTGTGGCAGATTTGTGCGATGGCAGAGCAGATATCCTGCATCATCATTGAGGTAACTCTCTTACAATAGCCAGAGAGATATTTTGCCATCACCGGCAAGGTGTTGCATCTGCAACATCTGCAACTGGTTACAGCCAGGTCGGGAATCGAACCAATATTTGACAGCTCAGAGGCAAGTGCGATACCTCTACGCTGTGCTGACAAATCCCACTTGTTGTGACGTTTTGTACAAAATGTTATCGTTTGTGTATCGCTCTTTGCCCTCCTGATATCGATCCGTATACACCAATTTTGGTTATCACTTCGTTGATATCATTTGTATTCGATCATGTCCAAAAGATAATCAGTTCTGCGTCATTATAGGATGCAAGAGTGTGGGCCTATCCAACTTTTAGTTTGTTTGAATAAGTATTTTCATTTTTCTCGGACAGACAGACAGACAGACAGACAGACAGACAGACAGACAGACAGACAGACACACTGAGTAACACAATGAGACATTCCTTGAGAGAAGTCTCATTTAAAATAAGAGCTACAAGCAACGGGGATGTCCATAATCATGGAGTAAACGTGTGCCCCCCCTGCCCCTCCAATCCTCCTTCCTCATCATGTTTGATTCTCTCCCACTTTTCTTTTTTCATCAAGTGTGGATTCTCTAAGTGTCTTTCCACTCTCCATAAGCACAGGACGCGGGGCTCTGACTCTCCGGGTAGGGGGTTCGTTCTACTAATGATTTCGCTGTGTGTAGAGAAACCAGAGATGAGCTGCAATCAAAATAATGGATTCAAACGGATGTCTCATCATCTCGGATAATGTGGGGAATGCTAACATTTGTATTACCACTCCACAGCTGGTCTTTCTCATCAGGCCGGAGTGATACCGCCGGAGTCCTCTGCGAGGTTTTCTCACAAAGCCAAATGCAAGAAAAACAGGGAGAAACAGATGATGATAAAAACAACAACAAAAAAACCCAACTCTTCCCCATCCAGCCTGAGCTCTGTCTTCCTCCGCAACACAAGGTAATATCCGTTTATTCCCAACGTACGAAATGTCATCAGAACCCAGAAAGTTCATGATTTTAATTTTCCTTGCATTGTTATATTGTTATGCAAAAGATGGTTGGGATGGGGGGAGGGGGGCAGGAAGGATTGATTGAAGAAGAAATAATAATTGTTTTAAAAATGAGTGAGGAGGAACATTTCAAGAGATGAGAAATAAGTGTACAAAATAATAACTAACACACACACACACACACACACACACACACACACACACACACACACACACACACACACACACACACACACACACACACACACACACACACACACACACACACACACACACACACACACACACACACACACACACACACACACACACACGTCTGCTGTCACTATCCCTTGGTATTCATGGATTGTACCTCATTTTGCAACCCGACAATTGAACTTACTCTCATGACTTCTCCTGGAAAGCGAACACACCAATGTCTGAGGAATAAAATAAAACATTTCACCTTGGTTCGAGCTTGCTTTATAATTTGTACCATTTCCTCTCCCCCGAAAAAAAATCTATTCCTATCTCCTCTGTCACTCTCTTCAATAACCTTTTGTTCGTTGTCTACAAATGTCCTTGTCCTTTAGGTGGAAGTACACTGATATCTCCTGCAGTCCATATCTTTCATATGTGTACTATAGATTTTATCAAGTTGGGGAAAACACGACTGGCAAAGCCAAAGTTGGGGAAAATGCCAGCCCAAAATCACCTCCAGTCGAACATCAGGCCTGGCCAACTAATTCGTGAACGACTTGGGCCAAAACAGTTTCTCTGGGCCCAAAATCACCTCCAGTCGAACATCAGGCCTGGCCAGCTGATTCGTGAAAGACTTGGGCCAAAACAGTTTCTCTGGGCCCAAAATCACCTCCTGTCGAACATCAGGCCTGGCCAGCTGATTCGTGAAAGACTTGGGCCAAAACAGTTTCTCTGGGCCCAAAATCACCTCCAGTCGAACATCAGGCCTGGCCAGCTGATTCGTGAAAGACTTGGGCCAAAACAGTTTCTCTGGGCCCAAAATCACCTCCTGTCGAACATCAGGCCTGGCCAGCTGATTCGTGAAAGACTTGGGCCAAAACAGTTTCTCTGGGCCCAAAATCACCTCCAGTCGAACATCAGGCCTGGCCAACTAATTCGTGAAAGACTTGGGCCAAAACAGTTTCCCTGGGCCCAAAATCACCTCCAGTCGAACATCAGGCCTGACTATCTGATTTGTGAACGACTTGGGCCAAAACAGCTTCCCTGGGCCCAAAATCTCCTCCAGTCGAACATCAGGCCTGGCCAGCTGATTCGTGAACGACTTGGGCCAAAACAGTTTCCCTGGGCCCAAAATCACCTCCAGTCGAACATCAGGCCTGGCCAGCTGATTCGTGAAAGACTTGGGCCAAAACAGTTTCCCTGGGCCCAAAATCACCTCCAGTCGAACATCAGGCCTGACTAGCTGATTCGTGAACAACTTGGGCCAAAACAGCTTCCCTGGGCCCAAAATCACCTCCAGTCGAACATCAGGCCTGGCCAGCTGATTAGTGAACGACTTGGGCCAAAACAGTTTCCCTGGGCCCAAAATCACCTCCAGTCGAACATCAGGTCTGACCAGCTGATTCGTGAACGACTTGGGACAAAACAGCTTCCTTGGGCCCAAAATCACCTCCAGTCGAACATCAGGTCTGACCAGCTGATTCGTGAACGACTTGGGACAAAACAGCTTCCTTGGGCCCAAAATCACCTCCAGTCGAACATCAGGCCTGGCCAGCTGATTCGTGAACGACTTGGGCCAAAACAGTTTCTCTGGGCCCAAAATCACCTCCAGTCGAACATCAGGTCTGACCAGCTGATTCGTGAACGACTTGGGACAAAACAGCTTCCCTGGGCCCAAAATCACCTCCAGTCGAACATCAGGCCTGGCCAGCTGATTAGTGAACGACTTGGGACAAAACAGTTTCCCTGGGCCCAAAATCACCTCCAGTCGAACATCAGGCCTGGCCAGCTGATTCGTGAAAGACTTGGGCCAAAACAGTTTCCCTGGGCCCAAAATCACCTCCAGTCGAACATCAGGCCTGGCCAGCTGATTCGTGAACAACTTGGGCCAAAACAGCTTCTCTGGGCCCAAGATCACCTCCAGTCGAACATCAGGCCTGGCCAGCTGATTAGTGAACGACTTGGGACAAAACAGTTTCCCTGGGCCCAAAATCACCTCCAGTCGAACATCAGGCCTGGCCAGCTGATTCGTGAACGACTTGGGACAAAACAGTTTCCCTGGGCCCAAAATCACCTCCAGTCGAACACCTCGCCATCCTGGGGAGAATAAGGGCAAAGAGGAGTGCAGGGTCAGGTTGAAGGTGAACCATCAGGCCTTGCTGATGAGTCCTCGTCAATCGAAACATGGCCATGGATTGGCCATTTCTCCCCTTGCTGCTGACCTGACATGGAGCCATTCGAGTGTGGGTGTCAACACACTCCAGTCGAGGAACTCATTTGCATCATCTTTTGCCGGACTCCGTTTATTATAAACCCTTTGGTTGTTCGTGTAGCCACGGGCACAGTGTTTGCATTGCAGACAGCACATGCTGATGAAAATTTGCTCAGGAGCGGTCGTGATGGGACTCGAATTTGTGACTCCACGAAATTCCAGTGAATGTTAACAATCCCCACGGTGCCTTTCGAAAAGAGCAGGCTATTGTGTAACATATTGTGGTGACATTTCAAATTGCTTTCTTGGTTATGAGCTGTTTTGCCACTGTCCTCTCACGTGTTCTGTGTTCAGTTTGAACTGCGGAATCATTCCCTCGATGAATCCCACGTATAGTCGACTCGAATAAGCTGCGAAGGTACGGCTCGATATGATCATGTAATTCTGCTCACAGTTTGTTCTCATTTAAATTCTCGTTTTCGTAACCCTGAAATAATTCATACCTTCATAAATAATGTCCTTCTTGCAATTGGAAGTACAGAAACTTGGCATCGCCTCCCTCCGCAACACCCAACACCGGGCCGGGATCCAAAAATTGTCACTGAACACCGATACACTCCGTGTCGATGTTGGTCAACAATGATAGTTAACATTAACAGTCCACTTTTTTTTTTTTTCAACACAAAGTCAAAGCTCATGGAAGAGCCGAAACTCAGGACGGATTCGGATGAAACAGAACAAAAGGAAGAGCAGAAATAGAGGGAGAAACACCAAAAACAGGGCTGAGGAACCAAATATATGGAGATGAACAAACGAGGGATGTGGGTAAGAATGATGGGGAGGGGAAGATACAGGGGTGAACAAAATTGATACAGGAGCAAGCTCTCAGGAAGGACAAACTGGGAATTGGCAGAGGGGAGGGGCAGGGGTTAATGGGGGGTAGAAAAGATCATGGTTTTGAATTGAGGTGTGTGGGAGATGATTTGAGATGGTGATGAACAGCTGTCTTGGAGACGTGGAGGGAAGAATGAGATTTAAGAGAATGTGGAAGTTGGTTCCACAGGTGGGGGAAAAGGGGGACTAATGAGTTATGAAAAAAAATGAAAATCACTTGGTGGGAGTACCTCCTGTGCAGCTGCCCTCCGCAGGGCAGCTCACTGGATGACGGGATTTGGGCAAAGACTTCGGGACCTGCACTCATTGAAGATGGGAGGAAAACAAGCGGTCAACTTCCCAGGTCAGATTGTGGTCGTGTGTGTCAGGGTGGTGCTGACGTGTCATCCACCAGACGGTGGACCACCATCTGCTTAACTCCTTGGATTAACCTGAGGCGGTCCCTTCGGGTGGATGCCTGGAATGTCCTATCCCTAAGAGGGGATGGTCACCTGTCTCTGTTATCATCTGAGCTCAAGCGTTTGAACGTAGGTATTGCAGCACTCTCTGAGGTTCAGAGACTGGATAGTGGCAAGACCATGACGGGTGGTTACACCGACTATGCCTGTGTTGAACTGGTCACTCTGATTGTTACCATGCCCGAGGAGTTGCTGTAGCTGTGTCCAATAAGCTGACCCAATGATAAATGAGGTAACACCGGTCAACGAGCGGATTTATGAGACTAAGGATTCATCACTCCTTGGGTGTCATTTCCCTGGTCTCTGTTTATGCTCCGACTGAGGCGAGTGACCTCACCGTGAAGGACACATTCTATTCCACGCTAAAGTCTGTGGTTGATCAGTGCCCCAGGCGAGATACTCATCTCGTCTTTGGGGATTTCAATGCATCAACTGTAACTGATAGGGATGGTTATGAGACATGTGTTGGTCCCCATGAGTCTGGAACTATGAACCAGAATAGCACTAAGTTCCTTTACTTTCAACAAGTCATGGACTTAGGGTGGCTGGTTCATGGTTTCAGCGCCCACAGGATCATCGCTGGATTTGGTATTCCAACGCTGGTGGTGTGGCAAAGGAAACTGACCATGTGGTCGTTGATGGTTGCTGGAAGATGATCCAGAACTGCAGGGTCTACCGGAGTGCTCAGTTCCTCAATACCGAACACAGGCTTGTTGTAGCAACTCTGAATTTGCAACTAAAATCCGGGAGAATGGTACCATCCCAGCCTAGCCTGGATGTTGGCAAGCTCAAGGATGAGAGAATAGCAGAGGAGTTTGCGAACAACCTGAGTGGAGATTTGGAGGGTCTGGGTGCTTTGGGAAATCCTGAAGAGTTGTGGAGTGGCTTCAAGATCACCATCCTTGATGTTATGCCTGGTGTTGGCTTAATGATTGGGGTAGTGGGCCTGGGATCCTAGGATCCTGAGTTCAAATCCCCCCTTGGCTGTTGAATAAATACGAGGTGGGGTTGACTCTGCCTGTCATCATTCCGAGGTTGGCAAAATGAGTGCCAGCTTGCTGGTATCCTGTGTCGGAGTGGCGACCCATCCAGGATTGTGCCCAATAGCCAAGGAGACTGCTTTGGCAGCGCCAACGCTCTGCACAGAGTATGGTCCCATTGGATGGATGGATGGATAGATCCTTGATGTTGCCAGTGGTGTCGTGGAACTCAGCGGAGGGCAAAGAGGAATTTTGTCTCTCAAGGGATATTGGATACCATTGGCCAGAATTTCAGGACCATGCTTAATGGCTGACCTGAGCTGTTAAAGCAGTTGAGGCGTAAAACAGTACGTGCACTGAGGGTGGACAAGGAGGTCCATGTGTGAGGAATCTGTGAGGGGGTAGAGCATCACCAGTTGGTCAAGTGATTCTCATCCTGCTTTGAGGGCAATTCACACATTGTGTTCCTCCAAGCCCATCCCTCGTTGCACTGGAGTTATAGCGAAGGGTGGTGGGCTCTTGACAGAGGAGTCCAAAATGAAGGTCCGCTGGGCCGGTTACTTTGTGCGGCTGTACCAGGCTGATCCACCAGCTGTTTACTTGGATGTCAGGGGTGTAACTATCCCGATTTCTGACCCTCCAATCAACTGTAATCCACCTTCGTTTGTGGAAACACAGGCTGTGATGAACTGGTTGAAATGGGTAAAGCTCCAGGGATCTGTGGCATCCATGCTGAACTTCTCAAGGCTGGTGGAAATGCTGTATTCATGCTGTAGCATGCAGCTCTGTGTTCTGCCTGGAACACAAGCATCATCCCAATTGACTGGAAGAGGGGCTTTGTCATCCCTCTCTGGAAAGGGAAGGGTGATCGCCAAGACTGCAACAACTACCAATACAAAGGGTGACACTGCTCTCAGTGTCGGGCAAGGTCTTTGCTCGGATAATTCTTGAAAGGGTTCGCCACCATTTGCCTGAGCACCAGCGCCCAGGGCAGTCAAGTTTTACACCAAAGAGGTCAACGATTGACCGTATCCTCGCTCTTCGGGTCCTCAGTGAATGCAGATGACAGTTTCGGCAGGGGCTGCTTGCAGCCATCATTGATCTCTGTGAAGTGTTTGATTCATTGAATCGGGATGCCCTGTTGAGGATTCTTGGTCTTTGTGGGGAGCCACCGAAACTGATCAATCTGATGTTTGAACTACACTCTGGTACTGAGAGTGCTGTGAGATGTGCTGATCCCTCTCCGACCTATTTCCAGTTGTTACTGGAGTTCGTCAGGGGAATGTACTGGCCCCCACACTTTTCAGCACTTGTATGGACTGGATTCTGGGGATGATGTCGGAGAGATGAAGTGGACACAGTGACGCGCTGTTCCAGTGAATGCTCCCATACCTGACCTGACCCGAATGAGTGGAGGTGAGCAGTTATTTTGGATTTCGGGAGTTTCATCAGAATAGTGTTGATGGTGGACAGTGTGAGCCCTGCAAAAACCTGGATTGGTGGAGGGGGTGTGGGGATGCGGGGGGGGGGGGGAGAGGACAAAGCAAGGAAAGAGCAGGGGGTACAACATCATTCATTGTATGAACAAAAAAATTGTCTCCTCACATTCACTCATGTAATCACAAAACTCTCACACGAGCCTCGACAAGGTATACAAAATAAATAAATAAATAAATAAATAAATAATAAAACTGTTTTAATACTTGCTCCAGACAGCATCACACAGCTCTAAATGTGATCCAGAGATCTTTTTGCAATAACAGCAGAAGCTCCTTTTCAAGGTCCTGTCCAATCTGCTTACTCTCCTTCTGGCTTCTGGTAAACACTGGCAGGCTTTCAATATGACCACATTAATTCCGTCGCGTTCAAACTCTGGAACAGAAGCGAAAGAAATGTTTTGAATATGTTACAATTGGAAAGAGAAAAGATTTTTCGAATGAAAGAGAATAGTCCCCAGCTGGAAATCATTGCATGAACATTTCCATAATGCTACTATTTATGCAGAAAACCTTGGTCAAGTCTGGTTGTGCTGTATTCCTCTAAAAACAGTGTAATATGGGGGTAGAAGCGGATAGAAAACACAAATTATACCTGGGGCCCTCTAAAAGTCAGACAAACGATATACAGTACTCACAATTATCCAAAAATGCCAATGTGTTGTTTTTAGATATCTTTCAATATTAACAATACGACAACTACTTTTACTACAACCTCTATTTTC
>NC_140972.1:53757059-53857059 GCF_056783735.1 Eptatretus burgeri | reverse complement strand
AGACGGAGATGGTACAGAATGAATTATTTATTATTAATCAACACAAACTTTTGAACAATACAACATAATCCTTGAAAAACACAAACATTTCAACATGTAAATGATAATAATTAGTTGGTTCACCTCCAAACGGAGATGGTACATTGTGAATTATTTCTTATTAATCAACACAAACTTTTGAACAATATAACATAATCCTTGAAAAACACAAACATTTAAACATATAAATGATAATTAGTTGGTACACCGTCCAGACGGAGATGGTACAGAGTGAATTATTTATTATTAATCAACACAAACTTTTGAACAATATAACATAATCCTTGAAAAACACAAATATTTACACATGTAAATGATAATAATTAGTTGGTACACCGTCCAGACGGAGATGGTACATTGTGAATTATTTCTTATTAATCAACACAAACTTTTGAACAATATAACATAATCCTTGAAAAACACAAACATTTAAACATATAAATGATAATAATTAGTTAGTACACCGTCCAGACGGAGATGGTACAGAGTGAATTATTTATTATTAATCAACACAAACTTTTGAACAATATTACATAATCCTTGAAAAACACAAATATTTACACATGTAAATGATAATAATTAGTTGGTACACCGTCCAGACGGAGATGGTACATTGTGAATTATTTCTTATTAATCAACACAAACTTTTGAACAATATAACATAATCCTTGAAAAACACAAACATTTAAACATATAAATGATAATAATTAGTTGGTACACCATCCAGACGGAGATGGTACAGAGTGAATTATTTATTATTAATCAACACAAACTTTTGAACAATATTACATAATCCTTGAAAAACACAAATATTTCAACATGTAAATGATAATAATTAGTTGGTACACCGTCCAGACGGAGATGGTACAGTGTGAATTATTTCTTATCAATCAACACAAACTTTTGAACAATACAACATAATCCTTGAAAAACACAAACATTTAAACATATAAATGATAATAATTAGTTGGTACACCATCCAGACGGAGATGGTACAGAGTGAATTATTTATTATTAATCAACACAAACTTTTGAACAATACAACATAATCCTTGGAAAACACAAACATTTAAACATGTAAATGATAATAATTAGTTGGTACACCGTCCAGACGGAGATGGTACAGTGTGAATTATTTATTATCAATCAACACAAACTTTTGAACAATACAACATAATCCTTGAAAAACACAAATATTTACACAT
This sequence comes from Eptatretus burgeri, assembly GCF_056783735.1. Classification (NCBI taxonomy): domain Eukaryota; kingdom Metazoa; phylum Chordata; class Myxini; order Myxiniformes; family Myxinidae; genus Eptatretus; species Eptatretus burgeri. The sequence goes on along the minus strand of NC_140972.1, from coordinate 53,855,815 downwards.
GTAAATGATAATAATTAGTTGGTACACCGTCCAGACGGAGATGGTACAGTGTGAATTATTTATTATCAATCAACACAAACTTTTGAACAATATAACATAATCCTTGAAAAACACAAACATTTCAACATGTAAATGATAATAATTAGTTGGTACACCGTCCAGACGGAGGTGGTACAGTGTGAATTATTTATTATTAATCAACACAAACTTTTGAACAATATAACATAATCCTTGAAAAACACAAACATTTCAACATGTAAATGATAATAATTAGTTGGTACACCGTCCAGACGGAGATGGTACAGAATGAATTATTTATTATCAATCAACACAAACGTTTGCGAAATTTCTTTGCAGAGAATTGATTTATAATTGGCTTGAAGTCGATGGTCTTCAGGATGTCATTTTCCATGCACATGAGTGAAAGCCAGTTCAAACGCTGCTGCCCCCATTGTGCTGCCAAGCCGATTCTTTGTAAGTTTCAATCCTGAAAAATGAACGTCCCCTGTACAGTTGGTCACCAGCATGCACATGAACACTGAGCGCAATTTCAACATTGGGAAACACAGATTTCAAGTTGTCCGAAATTATTTTTCTATACAACGCAGGGAGAGTCTCACAATTTTCATCAAGAATCATGTCGTGCTTGAGATGCTTGCATTCATTTTGAGGGTCACCATAATCAAGGTCTTTGTGAAACACATTAGCCAGATGTTCACACTTTGTATTTAGCTCATCAGAACCAATTGTTTTCAATTGACTGAAGAAGGAAAACAGATTTCCAATCCATGAGTAAGCTTCTGCACGTTTTGTCAGGTCAGAGTTCAGAGAGTCCAGAACAGGGAGGAATGTTTCCACCTTGACCTTCTCACTTTTGTTTAGAAGTATCTCTTCTTCTGATCCATCATATCCAGTAAGACGTACACTTCGCTTTCGTTCCCGTTTCTTCACATCGCTTTAATCCAAATCTAGACACCTACTCCTGGCCTTCAGTTCATAGTCACTAAATTTGTCTCTAAGTTCCTGAAGATACGTTATAAGAGACTCAAGAAAATTCATGGCAACAAGTATGTCCACATCTTTTGACTGCCAGACCTTACTTGTTTTGTTCACTCTTTTGAGAATGTCGTTTCAAAGAATTGTCAGAAAGATCGTTTCCAGGTTCTCCATTTTCTTGCTCAATCCTTCTGACTCTCGCCTTGTGTTCACTTCCTGGTCAGTGTCAGCTGATACAGAATCCAGTGCAGGTTTAATTTTCGCGAAACCTCCATGTACAGCATGGACAGCATCAAAATGTGACTACCATCTCGTGTCAGACAGACGCTTGACCACAACATGATCTTTTCTTAAAGATGATGCCAGAACATTCCATTAATGTGTATATATATATATATATATACATATATATATACATATATATATATATATATACATATATACATACACATATATATACATACACATATATATATATATATATACATATATATATACATATATATATATATATATATATATATATATATATATATATATATATATATATATATATATACATATATATACATATATATATATATATATATATACATATATATACATATATATACATATATATATATATATATATATATATATATATACATATATATATATATATATACATATATATATATATATATATATATATATATATATATATATATATATATATATATATATATATATAAATATATATATATATATATATACATATATATATATATATATATATATATATATATATATATATATATATATATATATATACACATATATATATATATATATATATATATATATATATATATATATATATATATATATATATATATATATATATATATATATATATATATATATATATATATATATATATATATATACCGGGCTTAGTGGTATGCGCCTGTAATCCGGCTACTTGGAGGCTTGGGTTGGAGGATCGCTTGAGGACGGGTGCTCTGCACTGGGCCGCGCTATGAGAGGGTGTAGGGCAGCCCGGAATCATGGCAAAACCCAATCCTTATCCCTGTGTCGTAAGAGGCGACCATGGTTGCATCAGGAAGGTACATCCGGTGTAAAACCTGTACCAAATCAGTATGCGGATCATAACAGGTGATCTGCTGTGGCGACCCCATCGAAGCAGCCGAAAGGAGAACAACAACATATATTATATTATTATATATTATATTATATTATTATATACCAGCCGAAACCCCGTCACAGACGGATTCCGTTCCATGAGCCCAATCTGACAACCAGTGGCGGCTCTTGTAAGAGCCGGATCCCAGTCGATGTACTCCATGGCCTTACCTAATGAGGCCTACAAAACGTCCTTGTACACGACATTTTTGGTGTACACTACTCCTTGTGAAGAAGTCCCCCGATTTGTGCACGTGTCTACTTTGACGTACAAACACCGTGTCAAAACTTCTCAGGTCACAGTACCGAGAAAAACGTGACGCAACCGCTCAGAGGAGCAAAAAATTGGTCCTTCACTATTAATATATAGATAGATAGATTATATATATATATATATATATATCATTTGCGACTTGGAAAAAAAATTATTTTGCCTGTCTGTCGCTGTTTATCTGTCTGTCTGTCACATGATTTTTGGCCACAGTTTTCAATCAATCGTTGTGAATTTTTTTGTGCGTGTAGTTGACTGGCCAAAGACAGCAATGCTTAATTTTCGTGAAGATCCGAATTCGGATTCGAGAATTTTAAAGTGATTCTTCACAATTGAGAGATCGGGCCAAAAACGATATTCAGCACTATATCTGAAAAGGTTAGAGATGGATTTGGATGAAAGTTGGTGGACAGATTGGGTGTGTGACAAGGATGAATTGATTAAGTTTTGGTGAAGATCCTAATCCAGATCTTTATATGATAGTTATTTAATTTTTCACATCTTCTTCACCATTGAGAGATGTGGCTAAAAACGAGATTGTATGATATCTCAAAAAGTTGTGGAAGGATTCGGAAAAGGTTGTGTTGTGGATGGATTTGGACGAAACTTGGTGGGCAGGTTGGGTGTGTGTGAGGATGAATCGTCGGATTGGGTAAGACCCCTTAGACTCTTTAGACACGTTAAACCCGGTATGGCTCTGTAAAGCCACGATACACTGCTAAGACCCCCGAAACCCTTCAGACTATTCGACCCCTGAAGATCCCATATCATTTTAATCCCGTGTCGAACCTGAAAACCTCGTTGAACCTTTATCCCCGTTATGAGCTCCGCTTGTCACACGTTCTTTTGTCCACATTGTTGTAGCAATCGTGCTAAAAAAAATTGTGTATTTCAGTGACCGATCAGTGATGGAAATGCACATTTTTGGTCAGGATCTGCCTCCAGATAAGACTGCAGACACTCAAGACCCGTGAGACCCATTATGACCCTAAAAAACCCTATAGACCCGATAACACCCCGAAGACCCCACAATTCCTTTGGATCATTAGACCCCTTAAGACTCGAGAGAGTTTTAAGATTCTGTCGACCCTAAAAACCCTTCAGAACCCTTATAACCATTAAACCCATTTTGACCTGATAAAACCCAATTGAGCCATTTGCACCCCAAAGGCCCGAAACCCCTTTAGATGATAAGACCACTTAAGACTCCATAGAGTTTTAAGATCCTGTCGACCCTAAAGACCCCATAGACTGTTTTGACCCATTAAACTCGTTATGACCGTATAAAACTCCATAGACCCTTTTGCACTGCAAAGACCACATACACCCTTCTGACTATTGGATCCCTTAAAAGTCGAAGAGTCACGTGCTTTTGACATGGTCTGGCACCCTGCCCTGCTCACCAAACTCTCTTCCTATCATATCCAAAGCCATCTCCACTCATGGCTCGCAGACTTCCTCTCCTGTCGCAGTCACCGTGTGGCCCTAAATGGAGTTCTCTCATCCCCTCTTCCTGTCCAGGCTGGAGTTCCTCAAGGTCGCGTTCTGGGCCCTGTTCTTTTTCCGGTTTTCATCAATGATCTCTCCGACTCTCTGGAAAATCCTCTTTATCTCTTTGTTGATGACTCCACCCTCTGCCGTACCATTTGACATCCCTCAGACCGGCAAGCTGCAGCTTCTTCACTCTCTGGAGATCTCGATAAAATCACAAACTAGTCCAACACGTGGAACATGTCTTTCAATCCGGACAAATCTCACACTCTCACTATGTCTCTCCAAAAGGACCATTTAGAACCCCCCCCCCTCAATCTTCTTTCGCAACAATCCTCTGGAAGATGTCCTTTCATTCAAGAGTCTGGATCATACTCTCTGCCATGATCTTTTCTGGAAAAGCCACATTTCCAACCTGGCCTCCAAAGCCAGTCGCTGACTGGGAATCCTCCTTCGTGCAAAGTCCTTCCTCGGCCCACCTGAGCACCTGACCACATACAAAGCTTTCATCTGCAGCCTGATGGAGTACTGCTCTCCCCTCTGGCTGGTGATCCTGCCTCTCAACTTTCTCGGCTCCACGCTGTGGAAATCAAGGCATTTAGGATCATTGGTATCTCCCACGATGAGGCTGAGTCTTGGGGCCTCTCCCTCTCTCACCACAGGTAGGTCGGTGGTCTTTCTGTCTTCTACCGTCTTCTCTCCAGTCTCGCCCCCCCGACTCTGTCTACTATATGTCCCCCCCCCCATATTTCCGCATTGCACTCAAGGTCCGCCAGCAGCCCCCTTCTGGTAAAACTACGAAAATCACGAATCACTGCTCACCTTCACTCTTTCATTCCTCTTTTTCCCCGCCTTTGGAATAAACTCCCACACTCTCTTCAATCCCATTCTTCCCTCCAGGTCTTCAAAACAGCTGTTCACCACCACTTCTTATCTTTCCCAATTCAAAACCTCGATCTTTTATACCCTCGTTAATCCACCCCAAACCCACCTCCTTCAAATTCCCTGCTTTCCCTGCCTTTCTTCCTGAAAGTCCCTGTCATGTCCATCTTGTATACCCCGTGTTCCCCACTCCATCCCTCTCCCTTCCACAGGTCTCCAAATGCCCCTATTCCCCACTGTTTTGTCCTTCCCTCTCCCACCCCTCTTGTCTCCTGCCCCCCCCCTTGTTGTGTGTTGCGCGTTTGCTCATATGAGCCTCGACAATGTGTACAAAAAAGAAAGAAAAAGAGTCTATAAAATATTGATATTGTGTGGGCCTTAAAACCCCATAGACCCTTTAAACCTGTAAGACCCATTACGACCTTTGCTCGTCACATCCTTTTGTCCACATTTTTGAAGCAATTGTGTTGAAATTATTGGTGAATGTACTGTAGATGCGTCAGACCAAGGACGGCAATGCACATTTTTAGTCAGGATCCGCCTCCGGATAAGAACCGGAGACCTTTATGACCCGTTAGGACTCTAAAATCCCCTGTAGTCCAATAATACCCTGAAGAGGCCCCATTGCCTTTCGACTTTTAGACCCTTTCAGACTCTATAAACGTTTAACACCCTGTAGATCCTTAAGACCCCATTAACTATTTCGACCTGTTAAACACATTATGACCCGATAAAACCTTATAGACCTCTTTACTCCCCCAGTACCCCATACACCCTTTTGAGTTTAGACTATTAGACCGCTCAAGACCGAATACACACCTCAAGTCACTGTTGACCCTCAAGATCCCTTTGACCATTCAGGCCCATTTAACCCATTACGACCCCTGTTTGAGACATTTTTGTCCACAGTTTTGAAGCAATCGTTTTGAAATTTTTTGTGTATGCAGTTGACCAGACAGCAATGAGCATCTTTGGTCAAGATCCCGATCACATTCCTGGAAATTTTTTAATGATTCTTTAACATTGTGAGATACAGTAGGGCACAAATTAATACTTTTGACAGTTTGTAAGAAACTGATGATTGCCATCATAAACAGGTAGACATATTTAAAACAAATATAACTGCAACACAAAACGAAAAATAATCACAGTAGATTTGCAAACAAAACGATATCAATTGCAACATAAAGAAGAAAAAGAGCAATCAGAGATTGCGGACCCTCACCAGAACTTCTTTTGAGTGGTGTATTTTTATAGGTTTTAGGGTAAATAAAAACGACTGTTAAACCACGTGACCAATGACATCATATGTGTGAACCTTTTGTTCCTCATGGACAGGCGGTCATATGTGTAAAGTTTCGCTTCAATTTGTTCAGCCACTTCAGAGAAGATGTTGAAGGTTTAAAAAAAAAATATATATATATATATATATATATATATATATATATATATATGGATACCGAATCATGTGACCAATGACGTCATGAATTTTTTTGTGTGAACCACTTTATCCTGAGATGACCCTCAACAATTTCCATACTGATCGGATGTGGTGATCTACATATGCAATTATGACGTCATAACGAGGGCACCTATGATGTCATAAAAATCACTCTTTCTCCATGAGGAGTACTTGGTATGTGCCAAGTTTCAATTTTTTCTTTGGTGCGGTTTCAGAGATACAGAGGTCCAAAGTTTTTCTGTTTTTCCAATATGGCTGTCACAATTATGACCTATGACGTCATAATTATTAAAAGATTCTACATCAGCAGTTGTACCAATGGTGAAAAGTTTGTCTCAATCCGACAAGCAGTTGCAGAGAAAAACACGAAAGTTCTGTGCAGACAAACAAGCAAACAAACAAACAAACAGACGGACCCAAATGCAATACCCTCTCCCTCTGGCGAGGGTAATTAACAGCAATATGTGCATGCTATTTACATTCAGGGCACCAATATAGGTGTATCCAACATGACATGCAAATTTTGGTTTGAACCTGTGGGTACGTTGTGTTGGACCCCGGTGATGAATTCGGCAGGTATAAGCCTTGCAATATTTTGCTCAAAGTCCAAAAACGGAAATCCAAGATGGCCACCATTCGAGTCATCATTCAACATCTCAAGTCCACATTCATGTCTTGACACGGGATACATTTCCCAGGTGTCCCAGTGCATCAGCAACCAATGTAGCAGGAAACACCTCTCAGAGAACATGAACAGTTCCTGCGAGCACAATCTGCTTTGCAGTTGCAGGACAGTGGTTTTGACATTTGGCCAAGTATGGCGGTATGAGACAATATTTGTTGTTATAAGCATCATGAACATCAGCATGCACTTCACCGTTCATTATTTCACCGTGTCTGTTAAAATACGTACATGATCTCGGAGTGAACCACTGTTCTGTTGATGGCTGTGACACATCCATCATGATTGTGAAATCTGAAATATTTTCAGGAGCAAGGTTCATTGAAATCACGAAGCACAGTTGTTGGCATAGTGGTCGGCATTAAAATGAGTAATTGTTCAAGTAGCTGTAAGAAGTTATTCATTGGATGGGAAGGTTTTCTGTTGACAGCAGCAACAAGAAGTTGTGGCCTTTTGGTTTCGAAAACAACTGCTTTTCAAAAAACTATTCAAGCCCTTTGACAGAAAGTACATCAAGTTCCTTTGGTTGCAAGTTTGAAGAAGCACATATCATACCACCATGTATATCCTCGTGATTCACTCGGTTTGGGACATCTTCTCCCAACGCAACATAGTCATGGATTTGAAGAAAGTCATCAATGGTATCTTATTCGGTCTAGTAGGTTTCGGTGAAGCACATGATGTCTGTTTGGGAGCATATTTCTTTCTCTGGTTCAAAATTAATGTCTTTCAACTTCTGCAAGAAGTACCACCGCACATTCAAGTGTCTAACTGTTATAACATTTCGGTTTTTGCAAGTTCAACATCTGGGGCAGTGCAACTGGAAGGAGCAAATTTTCATGCATTTCATTTGAAATCGTCATTCGCTTTAATGCCAGCTCGATCGAAGTCAGTGATATGTAGACCTTCGAGTGTTTTGACACAGCTAAAAGGCAACATTAGCTTGTCCTTTCCCAAATCTTTTTGCCCCCTTCGTGCTGACAACGATTTCATCCATGGTGAGACCTTGACATTTGTGAATGGTGGCCGCCCATGCTGGTGTCAATGGAAATTGTCGACGTGATGTCTGGGCCCCTTTCTTGCCAGATTTTTCAAATTTGCCTTCATGTCTCATCACAAGAACTGAATGTGGGTATTCTTGCTTCCACTGGCCTGATTTAATTACCCTTTTTTTTTTTTACAGCATTCTCATTGTCAAACTTGACAAGCACTGTCTGTACCCTGCCAGCATTGTTCCTGATTATTGGCTTAACAGTGCCAATTACGCCATTTACCAAACCTTCAGACGTGTCAACGTTGTACAGCATCATGACTCGAGCACCTACTGTAAGAACGAGCATGGTATGTAATCCAGCAGTTTCAGAGCGTCTTCTTGAATTGGCTACTTGTTGTCGATCGACGAGGCCAGTGCTGTCTGTTTTGGCATCAATTGCAGGTATTGAAATACGTTCATCCACATTATGTGCAATTTTCTTCAGTTCTTTTTCATTCCATTCATTGACACGATAGTTGTAGGCAAAGACATGCAGTGAGTGCATCACGTGTGCAATTTGGGTCATTGGTGTTTATTACCTCTGCCACTGAAGGTGAAGGAGGTTATGTTTTCATCCATCTCTGTCTCTGCTTGTTTGTTACTTGCAAAATCGAAGATTTTTTCAAGTATATTGGTTAGTCGATTTTGTTATTTTGTCTGGTTGTCTGTTTGTCGCCTACAGGTCATAATTTCATATCGATCTTCACGAAACTTCACCACATGGTAGAGTTTGGCGTAAGGAAGAAGCCTATTGTTTTTGAGGTGAAAAGGTCAAAAACTTTGGTGTGATTTCTAAAATCCTCAATTTTCATCAGATTGACTTGAAATTTGAAGAGGATTTATATTTCAGGTCACTGAATTCAACCAGCCTATTATTTTTGAGATCAACATGGATCAAAAGGTGAACACTGGTCCAAGGTCAACAACTAAGGTGGTATTTCTAAAATCCTCAATTTTCATCTGATTGACTTGATTATTTTGGAGGTCCACATATAGCCCAAAAGGTCAACATAGGCCGAATTTCTAAAATTGTCAATTTTCATCTGATTGACTTGATTATTTTGGAGGTCCACATATAGCCCAAAAGGTCAACATAGGCCGAATTTCTAAAATTGTCAATTTTCATCTGATTGACTTGATTATTTTGGAGGTCCACATATAGCCCAAAAGGTCAACATTGGCCGAATTTCTAAAATTGTCAATTTTCATCTGATTCACTTGAAATTTGAAGAGGAGTTGCATATTTGGTCATTTAATTCAACCACCGATTATTTTTGAGGTCAAATTTGTTTTATGTATTTTGCAAGTATCGTGCTCTGCATGACATCTTCTTGTTTGTTTGTTTGTTTGTTTGTCTGGCTGTCTGTCTGTTGTGTGCAGGATATCTCAAAAAGTTGTGGACGGATCTGGATGAAATTTGGTGGGCAGGTTGCATGTTTGACAAGGACAAACTCATTAGATTTCGATGAATATCTGGATCCAGATCCGACTACTAGAATTAAGTGATTCTTCACCATTGAGAGATATGGCGAAACCGATATAAAGCACGATATCTCAGAAAGTTGTGGACGGATTCGGACGAAACTTTTTGGACAGGTTGGGTGTGTCGCAAGGAAGAATTGATTCGATTTTGGTGAAGATATGAATCCGGATCTGCATACGAGAATTATTTTATTTTTAAAGTGATTCTTCACCATTGATGGGGCCAAAAAACGATATAGTACTGTATAGCATGATATTTCAAAAATGCATTGGGCCTGATATGTTCTCGTGGATCAGGCATTACGTGGCGGAGGTATGTGCTCTTCCGAATGCCCTTCTCGTTTTGAATGCATTCACTCAGTACAACCATTTACAACGTCATGCCCCATTAGAACATTGATTAACTCTGTGGGTCCATGCCTTGTTTTGCTTTCAGCTGGTGATGTAAACAAAGTCGTACAAGGAAACATACAAACTGCAACACGTCATTTTAGCCATCATACGTTATAATGGCCTCATTCTGTGTGGTCTTGTTGTAGTTCTTTGTGTATCATGTAACCAACCATGGTGTGTCCACTCCAACGTGATGCATCCAAAATCAGTTGACCTTGAGCCGACAATTTATCCAGGGTACCGGCACGCATGTATGGTATCAACAGATCTCTGAACAATGTATGCTGATCGCCATGGTAGTCAACACTGGCCTTCACGGGCAAGACTATGTTCTTCATTCTTCTGACACACATGAACTCCCATTTTTGAAAACGTCTTTATGGTGCAGAAACGAAATGCCGATAATATCTTTGCATCTTTGTCTACTCTGAGAAGTTAGTGAGATTTAAAATATACGTGTTAGTCGATCAATCAATCGCTCAATCAATTTCTCATGATATGCAGTGCTTATTACTTTGAAATAAAATCTGAAATCACTGAACACAAGTCTTAGCCCCTTACCTTGAGTGGCTTTATGCCTTGTTTGGGGCGATTTCCATTAAAAACAAGTAAAAAAAAACACATAAAATGTTATAGCCCCTGTTATTTTAGTAATTTTCCTGCACAGAGCTTAAGGGCTAGCCCATATTTATGTACAGCTAAAATGACCGCCAGTCTACTCGTCGGCCATCTTTGATCAGATCGCAAAATAAAGTGAGGTGCATGTGTATACCATCATCTCTTGTCTTTTTTCCAAGTACAAATAAAATCAGTCCATAGATGTCCGAGATATGGTTGCGGACATACGCATGCATGGGTACAAAAATTGAGACCAAATCCATAAGCCACCGGTTCGGACGAAATCCAACGGGGGCTAAAAAACAGAAGAAGTAAGGATAATCAAAGTTAAGAAAAAAAAAGCATCTGTTAAAAAGGGGATTTTAAAAGAGATTACTTTGCGGATTGTATAAGGAGGAAAGTTCTGCAGTTGAGGAGCAATTCTGAAGAATGCTCAATCACCAAAGGTCCTATTATATTGAGAAGAACTTACCTCGAGATTTCTGATGTTTGATTGCACCTTTCTTGGATGGATGTAAAGTGAGATTCAAACAGAAACGTAGGCAGGAACGAATTATAAAATCGACCCCTTTATGAACTGGGAGTCGGTGAATTGAAGTAATATGATCAAATTTACAAGCCTACACTATGAGCTTGGGAGCCATAATATTATAAATGAGTTGTGAGGTTTTAAGAGAAGAAGCAATTGAGCCTTCTAACAGTGACTTGTACAAAGCAAAACGTTTTGACAGCATGGATAAAAGTTTCAGTTGTCCAATGACTTATGCACAAGTACGAGATTTCGGCAATACTGTGCTGCTGGAAGAAATTTGATTTCGAGATTTTAGAAATCTATGGAAAATAGGAAAGATTTGGGTCCAAAAGTGACACCTGGATTTGACATTGTGGAAACAGAGCTCAGGTGGTGATCCACAAGTCCTGGATTTGGATTTGAACCTTTTAAAGGATGGACGAAGGGCTAAAGACTAGCATGGTTGGTCTTCACGGCAATTAACTTGAGAAAATTGATGGATATCCGTATTTGGATTTTAGATACACAGGAATTTAGAATTCCAGAAGAGAGCACACCATCAGCTTCAATGTACAGGTCGATCTATGTATCATTAGTGCAACAGTAAAAGCTGATATTTAAATTCTGGAACATTTTACCAAGTGGATGCAGATAAAGGGCAAACAGGGTTGGACTAATACTTATCCCTGGGGAACATACATTAATTGGATCTGATGAATAACCAGCAATGGTTACAGTCGATGTAACCAGCAATGGTCTACAAGATAAGATTTAAACCATTTAAGAGCAGATCCAGATATACAACAACATGATTGACTATGATTCTGTAATACTGTAATGTAATATAGTCAACTGTGTCAAAAGCACTGAATAGGTGGAGAAGTATTGAATTTGAATTGTAGATGATCCTTGGTCTGCTTTGTGCAGATCATTTTATCTTCAGGAGAGAACTCTAAGTGCTACGTAACCATTTGAAACCAGAATGGAAGGATTGGAAAAGTGAATGATGATGATGATGCATGTATTTCATAAGAATGTTTGAAATAAATGGCAAAAGAGAGAAACGTCTACAATCAGGAAAATCGTCTATATCCAGTGAAGGATTTTCGAAACTGAATTGTTATTGCCTGTTCAAATGAGGATGGAACTATAGATTTTAGAATGGAGTCATCACACCATTTTAAAGCCTTTTACCCTGAGCAGGGGTCAGCGTTTTGCAGGTGCCAATCATGGTATCCTTTCTTGTGGCAATGCTTTTATGGCCGGATGCCCTTCCTGACGCCAACCCTTTAGTCGCCTTCGACCCTGCAGGGATAATTACCAGTATACTGGTGCTCAAGTCGCCGACCTCAGAAGGATGACAGGCTGAGTCAACCCCCCTGATGTTAATTCAGTGGCCAGCGGGGCTCAAACTCAGGACCCCAAGCCACCACCCTAACCACTAAGCCAACACCAGGCTAGATTATAGAATGGAGTAATTGATTATGTTACCTGCAACATATTGCAGGTTTACAATTGCTTCGCATTGCTGTTGCTGTTGGTGTTCTTGTTGGAGGTCGATTTTTGAAATGCGCACCCATTGGTTGGACAGCTGCCGGACCACACCCACGTTGGTTGCTTGACTCCTTCCACCATGGCACTCAGACAAAATGATATGGCCATCAACTTGGTTTTCTGTGGGGTTAACACATTAGACCTGTAGGTCTCTGATGATTATACACTGTCCGGCTTTATTGCGTCAGATTTCCAGTGGCCTCATTTTGGTCGAGTGTAAATCATGATACATCTTCTTGTGTATGGCCAATATTGGGTGTGCTAATGTTTAATGTTCAGGTTCTTAATCACGGTGAGACCCCAAAAAAAATCTAACCATATGTTGAATAATTAATAGTAAGGTTTAATCGAGCCCATCAGAATGCATGGTAATCAAGCATTACGTTACATAATCATGAATTATGTTATGTAATCACAAGCATTGTGTAAAGTAAATTACCAAAAAAATAGCAACACGTAATTTTTGAACGACCCCATATTGGGATTAAACAGTCCGTGACTGTGTGACGAATCGGCTCTTTCTGATATAACCATGGCGGAGGTTGACATGGATGAGAGGTGTCAAGTTAATCTTTTAATAGTGCATTGAATGTATGTTTCCCAATCGCTATGTTCATCTTGTAAGAGTGCTTTAAGTGCGTGTTTCCCAATTGGCCTTTTACCGGATTTTGTTGCAGGTTGTGACCACAGTGTGGTCATTCTTTTTGTGTTACAGGTGGATAGAGAACTGGAACAAAAGGTGAAATTTTTTAAAGGGGGGGTGGGGGTAAACTTTCTAATGGAACTGTATGTTCTTCTGAATTTCTTGGCAGGTGATAGAGATGGAGTCAGTGGAAAGGTGTTCAAGTTTATCAACAGGAGAGTTCAAAGCCTTGGTGACTGAGGAGGAGTTTTCAATCACAGTATGGAAATTATAACGGCATTCGGAAGAGCGCATACCTCTGCCAACCAAACTGAACAGTTTATGTTTTGTATCCAACTTATAGGCCGGATCTGAAATCATTTGTCCTTGTCATACACCAAAACTGAATCAGCTTGTTCTTGACACCCACCCAACTCATCCACCAAGTTTTGTCATAATCTGTCCACAACTTTTTGAAATATCATGCGATATATCGTTTTTGGCCTCATCTCTCAATGGTGAAGAATGACTTCAATTTTTTTTTTAATTCTCGCATCCAGGTCTTCACCAAAATCGAATCAATTTGGCATTGTCACACACCCAACCTATCCACCAAGTTTCATAAGAATCCATTGATAGCTTTTTGAGATATCATACATATATACATATTTATACAAATATATATATATATATATATATATATATATATATATATATATATATATATATATATATATATATATATATATATACATATATGAACACATATAAAGACTTCGAATCTGGATCTTCAAATCCATATATATATATATATATATATATATATATATATATATATATATATATATATATATATATATATATATATATATATATTGTTACGGTTGTGGAAATTCGCATTACACCATAAAGGGCCCGCAGGTGAGATATCTCTAAGTACATGTGTAGTTAGCCCCAAACCCGTTGTATAGAGGGAATTTATGTGATTCATCCGGGCTGTGACGCTTTGAGATAGCCATTTTTTCTGTTCTATCTTTATTTTGAACCAACAACATTTCAACCGCCATCACACAACAACTACGCCACCGCCACCATCTACGCTCCCACATCATCGCATCACCGCCATTCCCAAACGGCACCATAACCATCAAACCACCACCGAAAACCCTCCACCACCTTCACCTGTCTCCTTCTACGGCCATTCCCGCACCACCTGTGAACACTGAATGTCGGGCTGTCTCAGGCCCGTTCGGCGTTTGGTGCTACACGCTCACTTTTCTGAACGTACATTAATGAAATAACTGACTTGGGACCACTGTATGGTGGCTGCTATTGGTGTTGGAAGGATGCGGTTTCCAGAAATGGAAATATGTATCGAATTGTAACGATGCAGTGGTATGAGGGGTGCGGGAATATTTCTCCTGTATGCATGAGGCATTTGTGGTGGAAGTGGTGAGGTTTGGAGAGTGAGATGTGAAGCAAGGTGAGATGCCGGTTGGAAATTGGCACACAGATTTGAACGAAAATAATGGCGTGCGATGCCCGTCCATGGGTTGTGTAGTATGTAGTAGAGGGAGTGTGGTGGTTCCGATCCGCGGGAGGCATCGTGGTGTGCTTATCAATCGCATATTGAATGGCGTGCTTCAGCAGCACCAACGCTCTGCATAGAGTATGGTCCCAATGGATGGATGGATTTGTATGTGCAAATGAAATAAAGCCATGAATGCTGGCATCTCCAGGTGTTTCTAAGCATTGTAATATACCCAGTGATTCCTAGCTATGATAAGCAGGCATTTGATAATACGAGTGAAGAAAATGAAAAAAAAAAAACTTTATCGTTTAGAAATCGTTGTGGCAAAGCAATGCCTGTTCAAAGCAAAGCATGTTTGAGCAGGCCAAAAAAACATGGCGGCTTCAGACCCCAGCGAGATTATCCAGGAAACGCCTTCAGACCCCAGACAGCGAGGTGGCCAAGGCTCGCCTGATGATGGATATAATTAAATAATGCCGTTAATTTTCTTCAAAAGGGGTGTTTTAATTCATACAAACTCCCAATTTTCACTCTTGCACTTCCTTGGAGTTTTCTTGGTATGCATGCAAAGTTTCAGACTGATTGGTTTTATGGTTTTGGATTTATGGAGGAGACACACACACACTGACACACACAGCCTTATATTCGTGTAGATGTCAAGAACTTTTTTTTCCAGATGGAGAGCACATCCAATTAAAAGTTACCCGTATCAGCATCATGTTCATTGTTCAGGCTTTGGATCAGCCTTTCTCAATTCAATAGTTTTGATATCATCAACAAATGTTTCTTGTTGTGGCAAAGACCTACAAGATACGACACCAGTTTTAAACAACTGCTAATTGTGTGATCGGAATGTTGTTGACCCATACAAGAAACAAGATCAGGACTTCGATATGATAGCAGGCATCACACCAGCTGCCAAGAGGAGCGTGCAATAAAATACACCATCAAGGGCATCATACTTCATGCAAGTGGGGATGAAGCCAGCCAGCAATGAGTGAAAGGAGCCCTTGATTTCACTTGCATGAGACCTGGCAACGAGGACAAGCTGCCAGTTGATGTCAATGGCACGTTAGATGCCCAGAAAGGCAGACCTCACACCCTGTTCGACCTTAAAGCTGTCCACCCATTACTGAGTCAATATAAATATTATCATATTTAAAGAATGACTGACGGAAGACAATCCGATGAACAGCAGCTGAAAAAAAACAAAAACAGGAAAATGTTGAGAACTTCAGGAATCTACTTATTAAGTCAATGCATATTTGATGAGGATTCATATACTTACTTGGCCCAATGGTGCCATCATTACTGAGGTACAGATGTACTGTTGATGCAGTGCCCCTGTATATTAGGACATAAATGTTGAATTTGACCAGGTCAGGTGACTACCTCCGAATCCATGTGAAAGACACCATGGGTATCGTTTTCAACAACGACCAGCAAACACTCAGACAAGTCCCCAGTCTAATGTCCCATTCGATGGACAGCATACTCATTGATGGGACGCCCTGCCTGGGAAATGACACAGTGACCGTTTATAGTCAGGCCGGGAATATAACAATAATAAGCAGCTCAAAGGCCAGTGTGCTACATCTGAGCTATCCGGCCAGCAATCGTCTGGAATGATTGATTTCAAAAGTTTGATGAAATTAATGGACATATAATATATATGATTTTTGATGCAAGAAGTGAGTTTATTTTTTTTTGTTTCATCGAATAGGATGATTTTCATCCTTTTCTGGTGGAGATTTGAGGTTGAAGGTAGGGAAGGACCTTGAGGAGACCAGACAGAGAAGATGCCAGGTATACACAGCACAATTTGAGAAACCTTGCTATGGAGCAGGCAGGTGTCCTTCTACTGACCTTCTATGAATTTGGGAGCCAAGGCTAGCAAAAGAGCTGAAAGTTATAGAGGAAACAATAAAATCAACCAGATACTTCTCAAGGTTGTTGGTGAGAGAAGTAGAGTGAAGAGATGTAATGAACTCATATTCACGCAAATTTGTCTTTTATATCCTGGTTGAACCTGTGCTATTATGGAGCTTGACACACTTTCCAGGGTCGCTTAAGCCAACTATAGAATGTTTACTGAACAGGTATTAAAGATCCTTCAGTATCCTTGCAAATGTGAAACTTTTTTTTTCCACCCAGATACCTTCAGAAGACATACCCGAGGCAAATTCTCAGTTACTGCAAAACAGTGTGCAGCATTGCTTATGCGTCGTCATTGCAGGGCGTTTCAACTCAATCTTGTGCTTTCAATCTTTGGTTTGACTCCAAACCAAAAACTGGCTTGTGCAGCTTCTAAAGGGTTATTCATAAGGTGTATTGATCCAACCATCGAAAATATCTCATGAAATCCTTCATTCCTGTGACACTGTGGTGTTTAAAGCGAGTGCAGTCAACTTTTCTAACATTCATAGTCCTTAAGCACCTTTGCCATTTTTAATTTTCTGACAATGAAGGTGCTTTTCTGTAAGCACCAGCGGAATTTCTGTAGAAAATAGTGAATCCGCAGTCCTACACATCCCATGGAAATGGGCCTGAACCTTGAGCCTAGCCTTGAGCACTTTGCAGATCATATGAGGGTGAGTGTAAGCATGCTGGCTCAACAACAAACTGCACTGAGATTTAATGCCTTCCAGAAGTGGTCAATGAATTCTTCACTGTACTCATGGTTTCTGAAATTTGTAAAATAAACATCACATTAAAAATTGATTTTTAATATCATGCTGCAATGTTTCATTCAACAGATATGATCCTGTTCACCGTAAAAAGGTTTTATTTTAAAATCACCCTTCATAAATTCCTTTTACAATTCATAAATGTGTAATCGTTACCTGTGTCACCGAAGGTGGATGGCCGTTATGTTTTCACCACTGTTTGTCTGTCCGTTAGCAAGATAACTCAAAAAGTTATGGACAGATTCGGACGAAACTTGATGGACAGGTTGGGTGTGTGACAAGGACACATTGATTCCATTTTGGTGAAGATCTGGATCTGTAAGCAAGACGTTTTTAATTTTTAAGTGATTCTTCACCATGGAGACATGGGGCAAAAAACAATATATAACACGATATTTCAAAAAGTTGTGGACGGGTTTTGACAAAACTTAGTGGATGAGTTGGTTAGGTGAGAAGAACAAGCCGATTAGATTTTGGTTCAGGTCTGGATGCCGATTTCGCCTATCAGTGGAATTGTGGGAGAAAATAATTACATTATTGTACTCTCAATTATAATTGTTGCTGGTGTTTTATAAATTTAATTTTTATGCTGTTATGTCAATTATGCTTCCTTTTAGCCAAGAGTCTTTTGACCTAAATGTTGATAAAAGGAACGTCTTGCTATGGAACAGTGACCTGGTTGATAACACCAACTTTTGCCATGATTACATCATTAGCTTTTCACCGAGGAGACACGTATTGCATGTTGGAGTTCTTTGCCTAAGGCTTATCAGCCCCCTCCACTCTCCCCCCCAAAAAACATATAAATGCCAGAAAATGTAATCTTGTTTTAGTGCAAATCATTGAAGATGTTTACCATCTCGGTAGCTTGTACCAAGTATCCAACCAACTTGTACCAAGTATGCCAACTTGGTACCAAGTAAAAAATAAAATTATCCGATGAAATGTACTTTCCGTGTGTGGACAGTGAATTAATTGTGGCTTTCATTTGAGTAACAGGATTTACATCGAGTCAGTTAAAATGTAAACTACAAAATTCTACAACAGGATACAAAATGTAAACTGTTCAGCTTGGTGGAGGTATGTATGCGCTTACCAAATGCCGTTCCAGCTATCATTGTCAATAATAAAATATTATTGCAACAAATGCAGTCTCATCCTAGATTCTATCTGACCTGGTTGAAAGAAAACTACAAATTTGTTCCAGATATTACATCACTCAGCATTGGAGATTGCACCATCCTTTCAAGTAATTACAGTATCATCTCCAAAGGGACTGTTATTTCCATCTCCTCTGTCTACATTGTTCAGCCTATCCTTTGCCTTTGGTCACTTCTGGTTTGCCTGTAAATCAGCAAATATCACTCCTGTCCACAAAAATGGTGATAACATTGATCCGATCAAATACAGTCCAGCAATAATTGTGAGCAAAGTCATTGAATCTATCATTCCTCCTGATGTCTTTTCAATGAACAATATGTTCTCCAATCAGTTTGGATTCCGTCCTGGTCACTCAACTCTCGATATGTTGTTGCTCCTTTCTCAGCAATAGTTTTTGATCCTCCTCATGCCATCAGATGCAAAATGTTGCCAGTGCCGTGGCAATTTCATTAACGAGGGGCCAAATCCTGGATGGGTCACCACTCCGACACTGGATACTTGACTGGTTCGCTCCTAACAAGCTGGTACTCATTTTTTTCCACCTCAGAAGGATGACAAGCTGAATCAACTGCCAGGTGTCATTTTGGCATGGCTGAGCTTGAACTCACGACATCAAGATCCAATGCCAACCGTCTTTACAGTTAAGCCACCACCAAGTATTCAGAAATGGTTGTAAACCCAAAATTTAAATTCAAGACATGACCATCTCTTTGGCCATTCCTCAGGCATTTGACACATTCTCACATCCTGCTGTACTTGCCAAGCTTGCTGCCTTTGGCATATAATGCCACCTTCACATCTGACTTCCTCCACCTGTACAGTCAACACATTGCTATAATCATATTATGGATCCCTTTCCTCTCCTCTCCTAGTGGAGGATGTAGTGCTTCAAGGTGTTGTCTTGGGTCTAGTCTTGTTCATCATCCACAAAACCCTCTTTTCCTTTTTTCAGATGACTTCGCATTAAGTAGTAAGGTAGCACATTCCACTGAAACGCAGAGAGCAGCTGCATCACTCTCAGGTGATCATGAATTGATAGATGCTGTACCGATAGACCTACCTTTCTGAGGCTATTCAACTGCACTGTTTTGTCTCAGTTATCAAGTAAAGCAGTGCACCAACATCTCATATCACCCCATTCCTACCTGCACTCTTTTCTGTGCCCATTAACCATACCTAACCGAACATATATCTGACCTGTTTACTTGCATTCATTCATGGATGTTGAAGATGACATGCTATCATTGGTAAGAGCAAACCTTGGTTCACTATCCAAGCCAAGGTCCAAAGTATTGATCAAACCTGCAAAAGCCACAAGAGGCTTCTTAAATCGTGCAAGTACATTGGAAGATGAGAGAATGATCTCTCACTCCCACTAGATTATTGGCTCGAATTTATCCCACATTATTGTGTAGTCCACTGTCGTTAATATTTGCCTAAGCATTACACGAATTGGCTGGCCAGGCTTGACATTCAACTAACAGTGATTTCGGGCAGGAATTCACAAGCTGTTCAAGTTATCGTTGATAACTGGACTACTCTTAGTGATAGCACCATGTTATCTATATAAACGTCCAACAACTATTACGAGCAGACGGCATACCCAGCTTATATCCATCCGTGGGACAGTGCACTTTGTGATGCAACACCCTACATACGAAGCAAGACGACCAGATTATGATGATGATGATGATGATGATGATTGTTATTATCATTGTTGCTATCATCAAAAGTAATAAGGCAGAGAATCATAATTGTTAACTGGCAGTACACACATGTACTGATTTGGTTGATCTCAAATCCAGCAAGATGCAAGAATGAATCAATCTTCATTATGTTTTCTGTCCATTGCACCTTACCATTGTCTGGTAAATACCAAGATAAACAACATGATGTAGGGCCACAATTTTAAATGAGGAAGAACAGCAGAATGCAAGTGGAAGCAGAAGAATATCTCCACTGGAAGCACCTGTGTCCCACCGGAATGCGCTTATTTATGATACCTCGGGATAAAACTGAGCAACATGGCGATCAAACCCTGAAAACAGGAAAGCACTTACACAAAGCAAGCAGGATTTCTGTTTCCAGGAAAGCAAACATCTTAAGAGGACAATACATTTGTACAGAGCTGACGTATAAAATATAAAGTAATTCAGATGTTGACATTACCAGGACAAGATCGTCTTAAATCTCCAAAAATCATTTATACACCACTTTTTTTTTTCTTTAGAAACAAGGGTAATGTTCTTTTTATCAAAATATTTTTTTGATTTTCTTTTTATATATTTCATATCGATTGCGATGACATACATTTGTTCTTCCTCAGCAGTTGAACGTCACAAAAATCTATCATTTTATTTGAAAGCAAATGTGTCACTTTCTTCTCTCAGCAGAACATACTCTTGTGTGGGAAGTTAAAAAACATTCGTCGAACGAGCACAATTGGCCAAGATAAACTAAAGTACAATGAGGCATACGTTTCAATAAAATATAGAGAGCGGAGGGGAAAGTGGACAGAGGAGAGGAGGGGGGGATTCCAGCAGATGCGATGGCCAGTTTAACTTCAATCTGAGAGACGGTACACATTGATGGATCACCTTGCTCGTGAAACACCGGGATGACAGTTTGTAGCTGTGTCGGGATTCGAATCGAGGCAAGACAGCTTAGAATGAGTGTGCGTACCTCACGGCTATCCTGACGTGATGTGGCAATTAATTGCTCTATATATATGCTCATTGTAATCATCTAATTTATTTTGCTTTCCCAACTCCAGTAGAGAACATCAAAGCTTGAAGCACACATGTCGAGTGGCTTCACCAAGCACTCCATGAAACGGTTGAATAAACTTTTAAAAACGAAATGATTAATGTTTTTATATGGATTTATCTCTGCAGAAGTGATGGGTCATTTAATGAAAGAAGATTGTACAAAAGGGGGAAAGTTGGGGCAAAATAAAATTGCACATTTTCATCAAGCCAGCAGCACCAGATTCACCACAGAACAACGCGGAGCCAAACACAGGTGAGTGCCCCCTGAACTTTGTTCAAGTCAATCGATTATACAGTATTGAGTGACAGTGCGAATATTGTAGAACGCTCACCATGTGGCTTAAGCACTCCAATGAAACGGTGGATAAGGAACGGCTGGCTTGGAAAGTGATTAGCAATTGCTGATCCGTCATATTAAACACATCCTGATGACACCCGAAATGTCAATGTCTGAATTCGACAAATGAACACTTTATTTTTTGCAGTCGAAACTGCTGCCAAGTTCAATTCTGGAGCTTAAATTTTATACTTCTGCTTAGTTTTAAGAGATTCTAGAGTTTATGGCATGTGTGGAAATGAAATAAAGCCAATAACGCTGTTGTCTCTGGGCATCTATAAGTATTGCAATGTATCCAGCGATTCCTCGCTTTGATGAACAGGCATTTGATAATATGAGTGAGGAAAGTGAAAAAAAAAAAAAACTTTATAATTAAGAAAATGTTGCGGCCTGTTCCAACTCAAAGCATTGTTGAGCAGGTTAAACAAAATGGCGAATAAAGACCCAAGAGAGCAAGGGCATTGAAAATGGCGCCTGATAAAGAAAATAATTAAATAAGGCTGTCAATTATCTTCAAAAGGGGTGTTTTAATTAACTCAAACACCCAATTTTCACTCTTGCACTTCCTTGGAGTTCCCTTATTATGCATGCAAAGTTTCAGGCTGCTTGGTTTTATGGTTTTGGAGTTATGGAGGAGACACGCACACACCGACACGCACGCACACATGATACCCTGCGTATACATCTTCCTTTACTTTGCCTATACATTTTATTCTTATACAAAATATACTTTGAAAAGTTGGTGTTTCTTGGTCTGTTGTGAGTATATTTTGCAGATTGTTATGGATCTCCACACACCACACATTCCTCATGCGCCATAAAAGCTACTCCATCAACTCTGCAGGGACACGTTATTTCAGAACTTTAATCCACATACATGGGTTTTCTCAATTTGTCACATAAATAAATTCGTTAATAAAGATATATAAGCCGGATGCATTCACTTGTGACTGATAGAACTCATATAAATTGACCAATAATGAATCATCTATCTATAATTCCAGCAGTGTGTGTGTGTGGTGTGTGGTGTGTGGTGTGTGGTGTGTGGTGTGTGGTGTGTGGTGTGTGGTGTGTGGTGTGTGGTGTGTGGTGTGTGGTGTGTGGTGTGTGGTGTGTGGTGTGTGGTGTGTGTGTGTGTCTGCTGTTTCTCAACACCCACTGGTCCGATCTAATTGAAACTTGCAAGATATATTGCTGGGGACCTGAGGATGTGCCTTTTCAAGGTTTAATATTAATCGGACAAGTGCTTCCCAAGTTATGGCCATTTATTTACCAACCAATGACAAGACACGTTACTGCGTGGGCGTGGCTGATGGGGGAACGGAACTTCAGCTGCGTTCCCCATTACAGTTACAACGTACGGACTTCCGGAGAGTGATGACTTCGTGTATTCTAATAATTTCTCGATTTCTTATGCACATTTATAGATAAACACAATGCCCCAAGTTATGATCATTTTCAAATTAGACGGTGCATAAATTTCAGTAACATCAGAGTGAGCTGGTATGCTCCGAACCAGGAAGTAATTTTTTTGTTTTTGCACGAACGTTTTATTTTTCTCTCTTCTCTTCTCTTTGTGTTTTTCCTTGCAACGAAATTGCGAAAAGGCAAAATATGTTGGCGCTAATTGAATAATTGGCCATTAAAACTAAATTGCGAATAATCGTAACTGCGATATGCGAACTTCCGGGCCACGCATGTACGGGCACGCGAGAGCGAAGAAACGGCCTGTGTGGTTTGAATGTTTTTTTTTGTTACAGTCACGTGCTAGTTTTATAAAATAATATTAATATAAATTTATAAGATTGGTGAATTCATATATATATATATATATATATATATATATATATATATATATATATATATATATATATATATATATATATATATATATATATATATATATATTGTTGTGGTTACCAGATTCGCAAACCACCATTCAGGTCCCTTAGGTGAGGTATCTCGGTAAGTGCATGTGTAGTTAGGCCCAAACCCGTTGTCTAGTGGGAATACATGTCATTTATGCGAGCTGCGACTCTTCAGGATAGCCGTTTTTCTTTTACTATCTTTATTTTGGACCAACCGCCAGGATTACCATCACAATTACAACCACAACCACCGCTTCACCACAACCGCCACGACCTTCCCGTCACACCTCGCCACCGTAGCGTCGCCACCGTTCTTGCCCCGCTGTGGGTGCCGGTGTTGGACTCATGCAGAACGCGCGTCGAACAGCGTGTACAAAATCACGGATTTTCTGCTTCAAAAACGGATCAAAAACGACACACGCCCACTTTTTGCCGTCCAATCGGTGAGCGAGGGGCGACTGGCCTCGCCCCAGGGCGATCGATATATGCAAATTTGTGGATCAAAAGCCTTCACGCCCACTTTTTCTCGGGCCAATGGGGAGCGAGGTGAAAGGTCAAAGGGAGGGGGTCAAAGGCGGTTACTGGGGGATAAAAGGACGGTGTTCGTCAGTCAGAGTGGGTCGGAGAGTCAAGAAGAGGAGAGTCGGAAGCAGAGGGTCAAGACTTCGCGGGCGGTGGAGCTGCTCGTCGTGTGCGTTGGAGTCGGAACGGAGGGGACGGAGCTGTGGAAAGGCGGCGACACCAGACGAGGGGGTGCTCGCGTCGTGCAGGAAGCTGCACCCGAGGGAGGCCGACAGAGCGACCTGGCCGAGGTGGAGACGCTCGTCGCACATAATAAAGATCCTCTATACCCCGAGCATCAGCAACCCCCTCCTGTTTCCCCCCCGCGCTGAGATAGTGCGACCAAGGGGGCCCCGTTCCCACCCCCTGCCAGGCACTGTCCACGAGGCCCGCGGAGAGAGGCGCCATCGCCGCTCCGCGTCTCATCACCAGACGGGTAGGCCCGACCCGGTCTCGGCCTCAGGCCTGCCCCATCCTTGGGGGTATTTCTTTTCCTTGGTTTTGGGTATGTGTTGTCGGTGCCGTCTGTGAAGTAGAATTGTATAAGTGTTGCCGTGTGCTCGGTAGTCGGTATTAGCTCTGCACTGTGTTTTCACTTTTATGTTTGCTTTTTGTGTAAATGGAATTGTGTTTTCTTTTTTTGTGTGCATTTGGTGGAATTGTATTTGTGTGCTTTCTGTTCGTCGCGAATAAATGTGCTTTATTGTTGAACTGTTCTCCCGCTTCGCCTGCCTTTCCTCCATTGAATCCCCATCTTGCTTCACGTAAAGGGTTGGTAGTGGGCTGAATACGCCCGATAATTAATCGAACCGTCGAGGTCGACGATAACACCGCTCGGTTATTCTGATAGTACGGAACGGGTCGCTTAAGTGGCCCGTGTCCGAAGTCGACCTGCGGCGAGGTGCGATCGCCCGGTCTACCCTCCGCGTGGGTACTTAGGTAGTTCGAATTTGGCGAGCAACCCTATCCCACGCGGGGGCTGATTGGCTCGATCGCGGTGAGACCGAAAGGTCCACCCGTGACTGGTTCCCGGCGTTAGTCCGAGAGGGTCACGACTGGATTGTCCGTCCGGTGGGCGACGTGCCGCGATTCGAGTTACGTGGCCGTTCGCACGCCGGCGGGCGCGGAATCCGCAACACTGGTGTCAGGAGTGGGATACAAATTCATCGCCCTCCTCGCGGCACTGGTATTGGAGAGCGGGACAACGGGCTCTCCTGTCTCCGGCTAAATTCACGGGAATCGGTCCAGGGGTGAGAGAAGCGACCCCTGATTCCCTCCAAATTACGAGCGAGCAAATTAACCCTTCACGAGAAGCAAGATGGCGTCTCAAGGCGAGCGGGAGCCGGGGGTATTAGAAATGTATATGTGTAGTAATGTAGAATCCATGGTCCAGGATGGAATCCCCGAGCAGGAAATGTTGATTGTGCAGGAACACGGACTCGCCCAACTGAACCCAGAACCTGAGGTGGGTGCGGCAGCGGCCGCGGTGTATGACACCTCCCCCCCCCCTCTCCACCAAAACCCTTCCCCGACCCCTGCCGAAACGGCTCACCCAAGCGCACCCGACATGACCCAGCTATACACCATGCTGGCAAAAATGTATGCGGAAACGACAGCGAAGATGATTGCGAACATGAACAAGCAAATGGACGAAGTAAAAACGAAGATGGAAGCGAATATGAAAAACGAAATGAAAGGCATGAACGAACAAATGAACGAAAAGATGGATACAAATACAAATGAAGTGAAAACGACGATGGATGCGAATACACAACAAATAAACGAAAAGATGGATACAAAAATGAACGGAATGGAAACAAACATGAAGGAGGAAATGAAAGAGCTACGGGGTGAGACGCAGAACATGGGCCGAAGCCTGCAGGCGGGCATGAAGGCCGTGACCGGGGAGATAAAAATGGCGACTCCACGTGTGGGAGCAAACGAGCTGGGTGGGGGTGCAACGGCTGACAGGCCCGCGGTGGAGGCGGGTGAAAAAATAATTCGTGGAACGTGTTGGGCGAGGGTCGTGACGATGACCGAAAGGGAAAAATTAAATGGGGAGACCAAAACGTGTGAGACGAGACACGAGGTGACGACAACGGAAATAATAGTTGAGACAAGGGAGGTAAAGGGTGAAGAGTTGGCAGAGACACGGGAGACAGAAAAAATAGAGGGAAGACTACACGATGAAGATGGGGTAAGTGACGCACACACACACGGAGGTAGTGGAGGACAATGGGGTTGAGCTCGCGGAGCGTGTTGGGACCCGGTGCGAGCACCTGGATGGCCTCCTCCAGGAACGAGGGGAGGGAGTATGCCCCCTTGAGGCGAGTCACGACCAGGTGAGTTCGGTCGTGCTTTGCGAGGTTGAGGGGGCGAGTGCTGCGAACGGGTGCACGGAAAGCTTGGGGGGTATAGAGGCCCCGGAGACCCTTGTGGGGACACGAATCCCCAGTATGGTTGTCCCTGTGTGTGTGGTGCAAGGTGTGAGTGCGTCCCCGTGTGTGGAAGCGACCCCGTGTGTGAGTGGTGTGGTGGCGATGGTGCTGGAGTGCGTGCTTCCCAGCACGCCGTGTTTGGATGAGGCACCGTGTGTGGATGAGGAACCGTGTGTGGAAGAGGCCGTGTGTGTGAGTGAAACGGCCAGTATGAGTGAGGAACCGCGGGTGAGTGCCCCCGCGTGTATGAGTGAGGAACCGCGGGTGAGTGCCCCCGCGTGTATGAGTGAGGAACCGCGGGTGAGTGCCCCCGCGTGTATGAGTGAGGGACGTTGTGTGGAAGAGACCGCGTGTGTGAGTGTCGCCGTGTGTATGAGTGAGGTACCGCGGGTGAGTGCCCCCGCGTGTATGAGTGAGGCACGGTGTGTGGATGAGGCACAGCGGTTGAGTGCCCTCGCGTGTGTGGGTGAGGCACCGCGGGTGAGTGCCCCCGCGCGAGTGAATAGAGCACCACGTGTGAGTAGTATGGTTTGTGTGAGTAGTGAGGCACGCGTGAGTGAACGGCCGTGTGCAAGGTCGCTGTGTGCCAGGGAGACCGTGTGTGTGAGAGAGCGGTATGAGAGGGAGATGTCGGTTGGCATGCGGGAGCACGCAGCCGCGTCTCCCCGTGTGAATGTGATGGTGTGGACTGTGTGCGTCGTGACACGCAGGTGTGCGTGTGTGGAATGGTGACGGAGACGGCGACAGAGGAGAGAAAGCCGAGTAGCGGCTGTAGTTGTTTCGAGGACCGTGCCGGGTTCACCCAGCAGTGAGCACGCGGTTCGTGCTGTGCAACGCACGAGACCGCCACGTGCTCGCTTGCGAGAGTGAAGTCCCGGTCCGGAAACGCACGCGGTGGATTTGCCGATCCCGCGGACGGACAAAGTTTAGGCAGGTAAACGGATTTGGACCGGACGGGTTCTCCACGCGATCGTGTGTGTTAAGCTCCAACGGGCAAAGCACATGTGTTCGCGTGGGGAACCCCTCGAGACGTGTGGCTTGTGTTTTTTTTATGCGCACGGTGACGCCATGGCTGCACGTGGGGTTGGAATTCGGCAGGAGGGGTATCTCTGCCGGATGGTCCCGTCCAAGGAGGGACGAGGAACACGTGCAGCTGCATGACGTCACGGCCAGGTGCAAAGTGCGCGAGCTCTGAGTTGCCGCGCAGGTGCTGCGCATGGGAAAAAAAAAAAGGAGCAAGCCTCACTTTCGGGTGTACAGGATTCCTGGGCAAGGGGTGAAAGACCCCCTTGGCCGGGGCACAGGATGGAAACTAGTTAGGGGGAAGGGTTAGCTTAGTTAGACCGACTTCATGGGGCAGGGGAAAGTCCTCATGGAGTCCGTGGAATGGATTAGTTAGAGGGATTGTAGCCAGATTTAGGTTGGGAAATAAAATGATTGATTTAGAGACCGTGACAGACTTGTGGATGTGTAGAGGGGACGTAGCTTAGCTACGTAGGTTAAATGGAACGTGCTGTAGTTTAAGGGACGACGTGGGAGCACGAGTTAGTTAGGGGATGTAGTCAGAAGGATGGCAGAGTTCAGTGGTGAGTGTGTTGAAGAGTTGAAGAGTTGTGAGGTGAGTACATGATGAGTGAGTGAGGCCAGCGGGTCTGTGTGAGTGGAGCGAATGGGGAATGCATGGTGCGATGAGTGATTGGGGGGAGGAGTGACTCCCGCCCAAGGGACTTCGGGTCGGTATAAAGTGAGTTAGCTGGGTTAGTCAAATTGAAAAATGGAGGTCGTTTTGTTGTTGGTGGGAAAGTAGGCTCGAGACCCATTTGGAGGGGTGCAGGAGCCCTGTTGACGGGCTTGGGAGCGTGGCTGCGAAAGGTGAGTATCGCTGAGTGGGTACCCCGGGCACCAGGCTAGTCGGCCGCGGTAGGCCATGGGGCCCATGGGGGCCGGGATAGAGTAGTGGGCACGGGTGCGCCTGCTTGGTGCGGGGGCCCGGGGCGCCATTAGCCGCGTGGGCAGTGTTGTGGGCACGGGTGACCCTCGGAAAGGGGCCCGGGAGGCCGGCCTGCCACGTGTGCGTTTCAGGGGAGGTGCCATGGGGGCACTCCCCGGTGTTAGGGAGCTGGTAGGCTCGGAGGCAGTGTAGTGCCCGGGGTGCCATAGCGGGAGAATCGGCAGAGGGTCGTGCCTGCCAAAGGGAGCCACGTGTCCCAGCCAGGAGACCGTGTGAGGGCACGGAGAGAAAATTGGGGGGCGAGGCCCGAAATTGTGAGGACACCAACACAGGCGACGGGAATCTGGGTTGTTAGAACCAATAGTTTAAGCGAGAGGCGCTTGTTGAAAGCCCCGGGGTAGTTTAACAGTTAAATGGTTAGGGTAGATTAGGAGATGTACCCCTCCGCACCATCCATCCCCTCGCTGTCGTTGTGGGCCGCTGGACCCACTTTGGTTAAGATCGCCGAACTCTGGGGAGGCCATTCTGAGGCTTCGTTGGGCCTCGACACAGGACGTTAGCTCTCCCTTATTCCCCTCCGGGAAGGGAACGTAGGGGTTGGGAGTAGGCTAGGTGACAGGATAGGTTAGCCGAACAAAGACGATAAAGGGGGTTTGGGGACGATTTATAGTGGGGAAGTAAAAATAAAAACAATAAAAAAATAAGTTGGGGCTAAATTGGGGTTTGACAAATTAAGGGAGTGGGTATGTACAGTGACAGGCAAAGGCGATAGGTTGGGAGGGAGACAGGTAGGTAGGTCCGAGCCCGCCTTCCAAGTGGCCAGCACCACCGCACTCCCTCCACCAACCTCCATTGAACGGCAAAGGCTGGCCAACTTCATGGGCTGGCCGTGTTTTGCTTCAAGGCGGAGGCCGGCCAACTTCATCGGCAGCTGTGTTCTGCAAGGCCTGTGCCGGCCAGTTCATCTGCTGGCTGTTTTTCTTCGAGGCCTGTGCCGGCCTGGTTCTGCGGGCTGAGTTTGCCTGCAGCGGCCTTCTTCTGCGGGCTGTGTTTGCCTGCTGCCTTTGCCATGCCATGCCCTCTGCCCACGTTCACCAGCCCCGTTCAATTTTTGCTTTGCCCCCCCCCCCTGTTCATTTCCATGTGCGCCAGGATCAAGGCAACAGTTTGCAAGCTGCGAGAACTGCCCTGTTGGCAGCTACAACACGGGCCTGCAGTGGCAGCCCGTGCACCGTGTTTTGCGTCCATCCATTCATCCATCCATTCGTTGTGCTCATTGCGTGTGCCACTTGAGCTGGCACGGAGACTGCGTTTGTGCAGCCCATGCACCGTTGTGGTTCACTGCGTTCAGTTCAAAAGGGAAGGCCTTGGACTGCGTGTGAGCAGCCAGCCACGTTCCCTGTCACCTGCATTGTTTTGAGCCAGAGACTGCATGCGGGCAGCCTGGCTCCCTGCTAACTGCTTTCTTTTGCAGAGTTCAATGATCCTGGGCCATGGTTTCGTGTAAGATTTGTAAGTTAAGGTAAGATGTACTGTACATATGAGTGCGCCCCCGGCATGTTTGTCTTAGCGCCGGCAATTTTATTTAAGTCGTCCGTGTGAGTGAGTTTGTTTAGATAGTTACGCAGCCCTCAGGTTATTTATTTTGGGGACACGAATACCATGAATGTCGCACTCAGGGATCCGTAGGTAAAATGTACTAGGGGAAAACTACACATGATGGCACACGAAAATTTGACGACTCGGGACGAGTCTGTAAAAAGGGAAGGGGGTAGTGTTGTGGTTACCAGATTCGCAAACCACCATTCAGGTCCCTTAGGTGAGGTATCTCGGTAAGTGCATGTGTAGTTAGGCCCAAACCCGTTGTCTAGTGGGAATACATGTCATTTATGCGAGCTGCGACTTCAGGATAGCCGTTTTTCTTTTACTATCTTTATTTTGGACCAACCGCCAGGATTACCATCACAATTACAACCACAACCACCGCTTCACCACAACCGCCACGACCTTCCCGTCACACCTCGCCACCGTAGCGTCGCCACCGTTCTTGCCCCGCTGTGGGTGCCGGTGTTGGACTCATGCAGAACGCGCGTCGAACAGCGTGTACAAAATCACGGATTTTCTGCTTCAAAAACGGATCAAAAACGACACACGCCCACTTTTTGCCGTCCAATCGGTGAGCGAGGGGCGAATTGGTCTGCCCCAGGGCGATCGATATATGCAAATTTGTGGATCAAAAAGCCTTCACGCCCACTTTTTCTCGGGCCAATGGGGAGCGAGGTGAAAGGTCAAAGGGAGGGGGTCAAAGGCGAAGTTACGGGGGGATAAAAGGACGGTGTTCGTCAGTCAGAGTGGGTCGGAGAGTCAAGAAGAGGAGAGTCAAGAAGAGGAGAGTCGGAAGCAGAGGGTCAAGACTTCGCGGGCGGTGGAGCTGCTCGTCGTGTGCGTTGGAGTCGGAACGGAGGGGACGGAGCTGTGGAAAGGCGGCGACACCAGACGAGGGGGTGCTCGCGTCGTGCAGGAAGCTGCACCCGAGGGAGGCCGACAGCGCGACCTGGCCGAGGTGGAGACGCTCGTCGCACATAATAAAGATCCTCTATACCCCGAGCATCAGCAACCCCCTCCTGTTTCCCCCCGCGCTGAGATAGTGCGACCAAGGGGGCCCTGCTCCCACCCCCTGCCAGGCACTGTCCACGAGGCCCGCGGAGAGAGGCGCCATCGCCGCTGCGCGTCTCATGACCAGACGGGGAGGCCCGACCCGGTCTCGGCCTCAGGCCTGCCCCATCCTTGGGGGTATTTCTTTTCCTTGGTTTTGGGTATGTGTTGACGGCGCCGTCTGTGAAGTAGAATTGTATAAGTGTTGCCGTGTGCTCTCGGTAGTCGGTATTAGCTCTGCACTGTGTTTTCACTTTTATGTTTGCTTTTTGTGTAAATGGAATTGTGTTTTCTTTTTTGTGTGCATTTGGTGGAATTGTATTTGTGTGCTTTCCGTTCGTCGCGAATAAATGTGCTTTATTGTTGAACTGTTCTCCCGCTTCGCTCGTCTTTTCCTCCATTGAATCCCCATCTTGCTTCACGTAAAGGGTTGGTAGTGGGCTGAATACGCCCGATAATTAATCGAACCGTCGAGGTCGACGAGAACACCGCTCGGTTATTCTGATAGTACGGAACGGGTCGCTTAAGTGGCCCGTGTCCGAAGTCGACCTGCGGCGAGGTGCGATCGCCCGGTCTACCCTCCGCGTGGGTACTTAGGTAGTTCGAATTTGGCGAGCAACCCTATCCCACGCGGGGGCTGATTGGCTCGATCGCGGTGAGACCGAAAGGTCCACCCGTGACTGGTTCCCGGCGTTAGTCCGAGAGGGTCACGACTGGATTGTCCGTCCGGTGGGCGACGTGCCGCGATTCGAGTTACGTGGCCGTCCGCACGCCGGCGGGCGCGAATACCGCAACAATATATATATATATATACACACACACACACACACAGACGAGGCGCAAGTCGGGAGTGTGTAACTCGTCACTTCGCCTAAGTCGGCAGCGTAAAAAAAGTCCTGAATTTATCTCATCTTATATCCCTTTGAATAAAGGCTCATCCCTCTGTAAATCGTCATCTCTAAGTCGTCACTTCGTCTAAGTCGTCACTTCGTCTAAGTCGTCACTTCGTCTAAGTCGTCACTTCGTCTAAGTCGTCACTTCGTCTAAGTCGTCACTTCGTCTAAGTCGTCACTTCGTCTAAGTCGTCACTTCGTCTAAGTCGTCAGATGTTGTCCGTTCCCGCGTAATGGAAACTCAAGTAAATTACCACTCCTAACTCCTCACACGGAACTGCTGCCTCGTGAGAAGCCCGACTTCATGGAATCGTGATGCTCGCTCATTGGTTTACACCGCCAGTGATAGGCTATTTATAACTGCGTACACACGTTGATCGCACTGCAGGCAGGACAATGGCGACTAAGTGTAAGGTTACAACTAAAACCTACCAAGAAAAATTCGACATTATCCAGTTTTGCGAGGCAACCCCACTGATGAAGAAAACAGCCATAGCTGAGAAGTTGGACATCAAACGGCAGACATTGAACGATATCTTGAAGAATAAGGGCACGATGTTTGGACAAGTGCAGAAGATCGCGAGGCCAGTGGCAAGTGTGAAACGCGTGAAATGTGTGTCCTTTGAAGATGTCGATGACGCGCTCATCATCTGGTTTCAGCAAATGTGGGCTCAGCCAAATATTCGGTTGGACGGTGAAATGTTACTGCTGAAGGCACGTAAATTCACTGCGGACCTTGGGCATGATGATGCCGAGACCTTGCCTATGCACTGGATAGACAGATTCAAAGTGAGGTGGGGAAATCGGCAAGGTCAAGAAGTGTGGCGAATCAGGCAGCGTGGATTCGGAAGTGGTGCATGACTGGAAGGATGGCAAATTGAAAGACATCTTGGAAAGGTATCAGCCTTGGGACGTGTACAATGCCGATGAGACTGGGCTTTTCTGGCAGATGCTGCCAGAAAAGTCTCTGGGGTTCGTTGGTCAATCCCATCATGGTGATAAGCAGGCGAAGATCCGTATGACATTGCTGGTTGGAGCGAACATGGATGGCACCGACAAGCTGCCTCTGTACGCCATCGGGAAAAGTAAGAATCCCCGAGCCTTCAAAAGTCTGAAGCACCTGCCTGTGGCCTACTCAGCGAATAAAAATGCGTGGATGACTTCTGCCCTGTTCGAACAATGGTTAGTGAAACTGAACCATCGTATGTCACTTGAAAAACGCAAAATTGCGTTCGTAGTCCACAACTGCCCCGCTCACCCTGCATGTCAACTGGAGAACATAGAACTTGTATTCCTCCCACCCAGTACTACCAGTCGCACTCAACCAATGGATGGTGGCGTCATCAGAAACCTGAAACTTCACTTCCGCCAGATCCTTGCCACGCATTGCCTGAATGCAGCAGATGAGGGAATCCCATTCAAATGGGATTTGCTGGATGCCCTGAGAGCTGCCATAACCGCATGGGGAAAGGTCTCCAATGCTACCATCATGAACTGCTTCCGTTCGGTCGGGTTCGTCAATGCGGATCACAGCGCCCATGAAGTTGATGAGGAGAGCGATGACGACCATGGAAACCAGTTCCGCAACGTCTGGGAAAGACTCGCTGAAATCTTTGGTTCAGACACGATACCCTCATTGGAAAAATACATCAACGTGGATGCTGAGTTCTGCATGACTGATGCAGAAATTGTGGATTCTGTGAAGAACGTCTCTGACGATATGGGTGACGTGGACGATGTGGACATTGTTGATCTCGAGGACTCAGGGAAGACATACATTCCAAATGCACCTCCAACTATTCGGGAGGCATTGAGCACCCTGGATGTGATGCGCTGATACTGTCTTTTTGTGGAGGATTGCCCAGACAACATCATGGAATACAATGACCGGTTTGAGTCCTTTCTCATGCACCAGATGCCCAAGAGTTTGAGGCAGTCAAACATAACGGATTACTTCGCGAAGGAGTAAAGGATCGATCGAGCTTCGTGTTGAAGTCCGATCATGGTTTTATATTGGCTTGTTTTGTACATTACCGCACTCACTTACACATAGGCATTGAGTGGTAATCATCACCACGATGACTGTGTGTCATGTAATTTGTCACCATACCATCACCGATGGTATACAAGTTGTCTTACAGTTGTTCATTATCTTTACTTTTGATAAACCGATTCATGAATTCCATCTTTGCTTGATCACTTTCCAACTCACCAACGAACCCCCACCTATGCCCCGAGGATTGTGTTTTCCTTTTGGTACAATAGCCGGCTCTCACACATACGTGTCTAGGCCACGCGCGACTTCATCCTTCACCCCACAGTCATCATGAATGTTCGCATACACGCAAGTCGTCACATTTCTCGGTCCCGATGGTGACGACTTATGCCTAGTCTACTTAAATCTTCAAAAGGTATCCAGCGATATATATATATATATATATATATATATATATATATATATATATATATATATATATATATATATATATATATATATATATATATATATATATATATATATAGTATAAACGGTTTACTGACAAGTTATTTAAGGCCTTCCTTCCTCTTCTCCCACTTTTCCCTTCCCACCCCAATATTTCCCCTTCTCATCCTTGTCAAACAAGTGCCAAGCAATATATTTGAAGAGTAATAAAAATATATAATAGCCAATGTGGGCAATTCTTCGGCAAAACCAATCAGGTTAAGATGGAACATAATTTGGAAGCTTTGTTGCTTCTGAACCATCTGGTCCTGGTTCCATTCCTGGCAGAATAATAAATGTGATATAGTTTCTTGGACTATTCTTGGATTTGGGTGTTATTGTGTTGCGGGGCCGGGCGTCGGCCATGAGCACGACCGCTAGATGGAGCTGCAGAGTCGGCTCGACCGATCACCCGGAATTTAGATCGTACTTCTTCAGTGAAGTCCGAAGAGTACGGGTCCCTCATTGGACCGAAGTTCTCCAATAGACAGACCACGTGGGGTAGGGACGATTGCCAATTTCCATTTACCTAAATACCCACGTGGTCCAAACTACCGGGGAAATTCACCCTCGACGGAACCCGTACGGAACGAGTCGCTTAGCGTACTTGAACTGTGTGTAATCTGAGCGGTTTGATCGCCGAGGTCTGTCGATCCGAAATATCCCGTTACTACGGCAACAGCCTGGCTAATTCCCCAACACACAGCACGCTAAGTCAACGAGGGAATAGACACGAACGAGCTGAAACATTTAACAATCGGGGAATTTATTCACAACAATAATTATGGAACGAGGGAAGCACGCAAGAGCAGAGTTAAACCGAATATTAATAAATGCACGAATATACAAGCAAAAAAAAGCACTTATTCAATTATCTACTTATCTGACTGGCACCAAGAACACACATATGCACACACCCAAATGGTCTATATTGAGGCCTATTTCGGAACTGTCCGCCTCGTGCGGTCTTCAAGGACCAGGTCCTCGGGGCAGGACTGGACCCCGAGCACGATCCAAACGAACAAAGTCGGCAGGGCGAAGGCTGGCGGGAGAAGACCCTCCGTGGCACCGACCACTCCGTGCGCAGACACCCTCGCACTGAACCACCTTTCGTGCAGATGTCCACTTCCCTGCCAGAACTCTCAAAACCAGAACGACGACGAACGTGCAGACCGCGCCAGACCCAGAACAGCCAAACGTGAAAACCGCGCCTATAATTATACTCCCCTCTTCAGAAGGGGGAGGAGGGGCACCTCCTTGCGACACTCCCTCCCTCACTGGCTGGTTTTGGCATGCAAAATCGCTCTTCGTCTCTCTCACTGGCCAAAACGGGCGGAAAGCTCCTTGATTGGCCCAGAGCGTGGTGACGTCACTAGCCCTTTCCTCCTGTCGCGGGATCTGATTGGCCGGGCGACGGTCACCCCACTCGTTGCACGCCGATTGGTTGAGGGCTGACGCGCGGCTCCTCCTTGAACTCCGCCCACCATGACGTCGGCCAGATCGAGGCGAAGGAAGCGAAGTGAAGGTGAGGGTGATGCGGTGTGGTCGGCATTGATGTTGGTGGAAAAATAAAAGAAAAACCCCAACTATCAAAATAACTCCACAGCGCAGGAACATTTAATTACCCATTAGACCAGGGACGGGACCCGAACTGGCAACACGTACTTACCGACATAACTGATCTATAGGACCTGCATGTTGTGTGCTCATGGCTTCCAGATTCGCAATATATCCTAAGAACTGGCAAGATAGCCGTGAGGTATGCACACTCGTCTTTGGGCTGTTTAGCCTAGGTTTGAATCCCAATCCAGCTATAAACTGCCACCCTGGTGTTTCACATGCAGGGCAAGGCATCAACCTGTGCACCATCCATCGGAAGAACGTTAAGCCAGAGGACCCGTCTGCTTGCACCTATCGTGGCTGCACGTTAAAGATCCCACAGTGTCTTTCGTGAAGAGTAAGCGAGTTTACACCTGCCTCCTGAGCTGAACAAATTACAAATTCCTCCTGCAAACTGCCGGGAGTAGTAAAAATATAAATTGCGTCTTCTGTCGACTCGGCAAGCTGGGAACAACAATTCACATTTATTGCCATATTTGATGCAATTTACATGCTCCAATGGTGCAAGGTGCTCCATTTGAAACTGTTTGTTCGATACATGTAGCTTTTTGATGACCAAGGTTCGGAATACAAATTGGATTGGTCAAAGTCAGTGACAATCTCAGGAAATCGATACAATTGTAAACAGTACCCTGACCAATTTCTGAATTCATTCCCTAAATTTCAGGAGGCACTGCATCAGCCGAGTAGCTGCACTCCCCGGAATGAGGTAACTAGCAGCCAGGTGATGCAGAAGAATGAAAGAATGAACTTGAGATATTCCACATGTCGACACTCCAATTTATTGAAAAAGAATATTCTATACTGGGCGAGGGGGTACCCAACGCTATCCAGCCAGATGAGCTTTACGTAGTTATTGGCCTCATGGTGGTTACCTTTTTCCTGTGGTTGATCTCTGTGGGTTTTTTCTGGCTTTATGGAGTTTTTTTTTTCTGGGGAGGGGCATGGGTGAAGACGGTTCTTGGTTAAAAAGCACACAACATCAAACACACAACACCCCTTGCCGAGACCACCACAAACAACACAATGCAAAGATGCACACAATCCTAACTGCAGAGTGAATAATTTACATATTTAAGAGACTCACCACTTACAAAAACTGACTCCCAGATGTCATTCCTACCAATCACCATTACTGTACCCCCACCACTGCTTGTGCTCGCTGCACCCCCTCCACTGCCAGCGCTCGTTGTTCCCCAACCACTGGCTGCGCTCGCTGCACCCCCACGACTGCCTGCGCTCCCACCACTGCCTGCGCTCACTGCGCCCCCACCACTGCCTGCGCTCCCACCACTGCCTGCGCTCACTGCGCCCCCACCACTGCCTGCGCCCCCACCACTGCCTGCGCTCGTTGTGCCACCACCACTGCCTGTGCTTGTTGCGCCACCGCCACTGCCTGCACTCGTTGCGCCCCGACTACTGCTTGCAATCGTTGTGTCCCCACCACTCACCCCGATCCCACCCCTCTGCCTCACTCATCCCGATCCTGCTCCTCTGCCTCTATGCCTCTCTGACCCCAATCCCGCTTTTCTGCAGCTCTCATCCCGATCCCGTTCCTCTGCCTCTCTCACCCAGATCCCGCTCCTGTGCCTCTCTCACCCAGATCCCGCTCCTGTGCCTCTCTCACCCAGATCCCGCTCCTGTGCTTCTCTCACCCAGATCCCACCACTCTCACCCCTATCCCACCCCTCTGCCTCACTCAACCCGATCCCGCCCCTCTGCCTCTCTTGCACCGATCCCGCCCCTCTGCCTCTTCTGCCCAGATCCCACCCCGCTGCCCTCTCGCTCATTTCCCGCCCCTCTGCTCCTCTCGCCCATATCCCACCCTCTCGCCAATATCCCGCCCCTCTCGCCCATATCCCACCCTCTCGCCCATATCCCACCCTCTCGCCCACATCCCACCCTCTCGTCCACATCCCACCCCTCTCGCACAAATAACGCCCCTCTGCCCTCTCATACATAACCCGCCCCGCTGGTCCTCTCGCCCATATCCCACTGCTCTGGCCCTCTCGCACATATCCCCCCCTCTGGCCCTCTCATCCATATCCTGCCCCCTGACCCTCTCACCAATATCCCGCCTCTCTGCCCTCCCGGCTATATCCTGCCCCTCTAGTCCATATCCCGCCCCTCTCGCCCAATTTCCTGCCCTCTGAGCCTCTCGCCCATATCCTGCCCCTCTTGCCCCTATCCCGCCCCTCTCACCCATATCCCGCCCCTCTGCTCCTTTCACCCACATCCTGCACATCTGCCCCTTTCGCCCATATCCTGCACCCCTGCCCCTCCTCGCCCATATCCTGCTCCTCTGCTCCTCTCTCCATTATCCCGCACCTCTGCCCCTCTCCCCTATATCCCACCCCTCTCGCCCATATCCCACGCCTCTCGCCCATATCCCATGCCTCTGCCCCCCACACCCATATCCCACCCCTCTCGCCCATATCCCATGCCTCTGCCCCCCACACCCATATCCCACCCCTCTCGCCCATATCCCCCCTCTGCCCCTCTCACCCAATTTCCTGCCCTCTGAACCTCTTGCCCATATCCTTCCCCTCTTGCCCCTCTCACCCATATCCCGCCCCTCTGCTCCTTTCACCCACATCCTGCACCTCTGCCCCTCACACCCATATCCTGCACCCCTGCCCCTCGTCGCCCATATCCCGCCCCTCTGCTCCTCTCTCCATTATCCCGCACCTCTGCTCCTCACCTATATCCCGCGCCTCTCGCCCATATCCCACCCCTCTGCCCCTCTCACCAATATCCCGCCACTCTGCCTCTCCCTCTCCTATCCCTTTGCCTCTCCCATCCCATCCCTCTTCCTCTGCCTCTGCCTCTCCCACCCTCCTCCTCCTCTCGCCACCCCCCCCACCTCTTATATTCCCATCAGCGAAGTGACGGGTTGTATTTGCTAGTTTATAATAATTTATATCCTTTGTTCTTGAGATTATGAAATTCCACCAAATATAACTGATTGTTGTAATACTGTCAACACATGTATATTTTATCACCAGCAAGTGTTTGTTGAATTAATACAAGGTGCCCCGATAAAAGATATGTAGACTTTATATATCAAAAATTATAGTTTTGTCTCTGTATTGCCTTATGGGTGACAGCTGAGTGATGAAATGTAATCAATCCATCACACACCATCAATTAGGTGTTCGTAACAATCAACATTATCCCTCTCTGATCATTACTTTTTACGAGTATCACACACTGCCGAACAATTTCATTTCCACTCTCAGCACATTACTAGTTCAGCAAATGTGATCGCAGCTTGGTAATAAGTTTGAAGAAGCGAGAAGTAAATCACAGCAAATTGACATAAAAATCAGACATGATTGTTTGGGCATGCCTGGTGTTGGTTTAATGGTTAGGGTTGGGGGGGGGGCTTGGGATCCTCGGATCCTGAGTTCAAATCCCACTCATCCGTCGAATTAATATCACGTGGGGTTGACTCTGCCCGTCATCCTTCTGAGGTTGGTAAAATAAGCGCCATCATGTTGGTATCCTGTGCCCAATAGCCAAGGAGTCTGCTTAAGCAGCACCAACACTCTGCAAAGGAGTACGATCCCAATAGATGGATGGATTGCTCGGCACAAGGGCTTAAGGCTGTAAAAGCCAATAAGGTCATGTTTCGCCCAAATGCAGACAGCAATTTGTTTGTGCCCTGGAGGAAAGGTTTTACACATTTCAAACCAACAAATCAGTTCACAGTATTTATTTTTCTTTTTACAGCTTCATTATTCAACACAGTGAAGTAACATGTCGATTTTGAGTCACTGGTGGGCCCGTTGGTCCGATGGAACACATTTTCATGGGTCTAGACCAGTGTTTCTCAACCTTTTTTGTCCCAAGCCCCACTTTGATTTTCAAAAAAAATCGTACGCCCCACCATGATTGGAGACACTTCAGTATATACTACAGATAAGGAATTCCCCTTGATGAAAAGCGAGTCATTGTGACGTAACAACGTTGAATTGATCAAGGGAACGCCTTACCGGCGGATTGGCTAACAAGGGCGCGGTGAAGCAGTTTTTAGTTATGACGCTATGAGGCATCAGTCGCAGCTTCAAACTTTTGAAAATTTGAAAGTGCAAAGCTATGAAAGCGATCATATATTGATCCATTAATTCTGAATCCTTATGTCCCACCAAAATAGTGCCATGCCCCACCTTTAGAAACATTGGTCTTGAGAACCTTGAGAAACACGCAACTGCTGTACTGCTTGAGGATTAGCTTGCCTTTCACGAAGCCCAGATATGCTTGGGGCACCAATGTGGGGATTATATGCTTATGATTATTATTATTATTGCCATATGAAACTACTTTTATTATTATTGTTGTAAATATTATTTGTGTTAATGAATATATTGTTGTGGACCCAGTGTCACGGAGAGACCACGAGGGATAGGCTGCCTCGGGTTACTCGCAGGACTCACCGGAATCGCAGGCTGTTGCACACCAATAACTTCCCTCTGCCGGAATCTCTCCAGAACCGCAGGCCGGACTCGGTAATCAACGGCGAACGCCAATAACTCGACCATGTGACTTAGGGTCCTCCGTCAAATACCGTTTATCTAAGGGTCACGTGACCTCATTACCGGGGAACACACCCTCGATACGTACTTGTGTTAACCAGATTACCTACCGGATCAGGTGCAGCCGAGTGGAACTGCCAAGTACGTACTGGCTACAAAGCGAATCTTTCGGGAATAACGTCCCGGTTTAACTAGGGTGCGGGCCATGCTAGACCAATGAAGGAAAACACGACAACGAGCTGGGAAAATTTCTGCACAGGGCATTTATTTACAACCAAAGCGAGGAAAGGTATGTGGCACAGTGAATGGTATTTAATGGTATGTACAGCAGGGAAAGCAAGGAATTTGTGGGGTGCGGCAAAAGACAAGAAATTTTATAAAAGCAGGCACAGAGCAGAGCAATCCCGTATATCTTCTACAATCTTAATTTATGCTAGGACAGGTGCCAAAAACACACACACACACACACACACACACACACACACACACACACACACACACACACACACACACACACACACACACGGAAAGTTAGATAGTGCAGAGAGAAAACAGGTGAGGGAAAACTTCCTCAGTACCTGTGGTGGTCGGCTGACCAACGCAACCCAGAATGCTTCAGGAGAGGCAGGTGGGAGGAATACTGATGGTGTCGAAGATGTGTGAGTGGGAGGTGTGGTGCAGTGCGATGTAAGGGGTGTGGCGTCGTGCGAGAGGAAAGTGTGAATGCGAGTCAGTTCATTCACTCCTTCGGTTCGGCCAATAAAAGAACAATTGGGCTTCGCCCGCATTAAAGCTCTTTTATGCGTCCACAGTAGATGAGAGATGGGAAGAAAGATAATACAAAAAGATGCATAAGGAGAAAGTCCCTAAACTAGTTGTGTAAATGTCTGAAATGTAAATGTGTGTATCTTTTGCGGATCGCTCAAACTCAGCGGCCTCACCTCCTGCAGCAGTGTGCGACCTCTCCTCTCCGCCTGGTTACTACGGGAGTGGGGGGCTCGCGGAGCCTGCACTCCACGCAGGCCAGCGCATAGACTACCTGCTTGCAACCCCGTCTGGCTCCGCGTTACTTCGGCAGCAGCACCGACAGCCCCGAACAGAAATCACGCAGCAGCAGCGACAGTGGCCAGGCAAACAGGGTGGACACGTGCAGGCTGACATAGACTGAAGCTGAAGAAGGAGAGGGCTGAAGAAAGGGCCAAGAGGCTCCACTCCCCTTTTTATGAGCCTGGGTGAAGGGAGGGGCCGACGACTGGATAAGGACGCTCTATTGGCCAAATCCCGCTCGTCTATTGGGCCACAGCAGCCGTATCCACGTCCCGCCAGACTCCGGCGCTGGAAACTAGCTCAGTTGCTCGCTAACCCCGACACGGATCGAAGCTCAAAGTTTTACATGGGGCTGCGGTCTTGGAACGTGTGCCCCTACCCAGGACGTGCGCTCTCCTTTATTCTAACCTGGAATTGTAGCTGAATAGGGGTAGGGGTGAGAGACAGAGGGGGATAAGGGTGAGAGAAGCAGAGGGGTGGGATAGGGGTGAGAGAGGCAGAAGGGTGAGAGGAGTGGGGAGTGAGGGGAGGGGTGAGGGAGGGAGAGGAGGAAGGGGGATTCCGGCAGATGCGGCGGCGGGGGGGGGAGGAGTTGATGGGAGAAGGCAGGGTGAGGGGGAAGGGAGGGAGAAGGAAACATGAGGGGAGGGATTGGGAAGGAAGCATGAGGGGTGGGTGTGAGTGTGAGAGGAGGGAATAGGAAGGCAGTGTACCAGGGTATTACCGGAGCAATAAAACGCGCCCAAACAGCAGCGTTTTCTTTCTAACCGCCGTGCTCTGTATAAAAACCTAGTGGTAGCATTAAAAAAAATCAAAACTACTGCAGTTTGGTAATAGCCCAACCGCAATGTAGTGCCACCCACGCATTCCTCCAACCTCCTCGCAGTCTTTACTAAACGTGCACACGCACCGGCGATATACTCAACCTTTCACCCGCACACATGCGCGGATTTCCGCACATCCTCACTGCACGGTGGCACGTCCCACGTGGCTTCGATGCCACAGTACGTCCACCCCTGAGGCTTCATCGCTGCAGAAGTACTTGGCTCGCGAGACGGCCACATAACTTCCCCCAGTGCCACGCACCATGGGTCCGAGTTCGAGTTCAGATCGCACGTCCGCAAAACCCGTGCACCACACACATGCAACCAAGAACAAGCATGCACACACACACACACACACACACACCATGGTGTCATTTGTTCCCATTTCTACCACGTCCATGTGTGCTATCTTCGTACCTCTTTGCTTGCAGAAACTACTGACCATTAGTATATTTATATTAATATTTTGTAATGAAAGCGTGCATAAAACGGTGTAAAGGTGGGGGGGGGGGGAAATAAATAAAATAAATAAATTTTTAAAAAAGCTTCTTCACTTGTAGGAACAAAAAAAAGTTGGGCTTCGCTTGGAGAAACTACCGACCAATAATTTAATATATTGGTGGAACTAAAAATAATTGTATTATTTTTATATTTACATTATTATTATCCTGCCCCCTGGAGGGAGGGAGCGGGATATTGTAATTGTCCGGTTTGTTTGTAACTTGGCGAAATCTTCGATTTTGTCAAGTATGTTGGTCTGTTCCGTTTGTTTGTTTGTTTGTCCGGTCGTCTTCAGCCCAAACAGCTGGACCAGTCGTTCTAATATTTTTACACCTGATAGGCAATCCACCTGAGACGGTCCGCGTCCAAACCCCGTCTTAATCGGACTAAACGTCACACAACGTGAAAACACATTTTTGGACATAACTCAGGGACCACTACGACTTCCGGTTGACGCTAAATTAAACTTCATTCAAATATCTAAATGATTACTAAATGCATCTTATTACAAATTACGCATAGTTTTCGCAAGCGTATGACGTCAAAGTTTTGCCTATTGACGTCATTTTGAAAAATATATTTACGCTCATCTGCAGCCGAAACTACTGAGGCAATCGTTCTCAAATTTTAACAGGGGATAACCAATCTTGCTGAAATAGTCTGGGATCAAATCTCATCATAATCGCACTTAACGTCACGACGTTACGTCAAAAAAAGGTGAAAACAAGCTTTTGGACATAACTCAGTAACCGGAAGTCATAGCGACTTCCAGTTGATGCCAAAACAAACTTCAATGGAATATCTAAATGTTTTAAAATGCATGTTAGTACAA
Source organism: Eptatretus burgeri (assembly GCF_056783735.1). NCBI lineage: Eukaryota > Metazoa > Chordata > Myxini > Myxiniformes > Myxinidae > Eptatretus > Eptatretus burgeri. The sequence goes on along the minus strand of NC_140972.1, from coordinate 53,811,942 downwards.
ATTATGCAGTTTTCGCAAGCGTATGACGTCAAAGTTTTTAGCGATTGGTGTGATTTAAAAAAAATTCTATTCGTTCTACAGGTCACAATTCTTATCTGATTTGGATGAAATTTTAACAGCTGATAGAAATCCACAGTGCAAAAAGATATGTGAATTTTGGTGATGTTCAAGATCAGGATCTGGATTCTGCATCACTTTATATTATCGCCCATAAAAACCAATGGGTAATTTTGTGAATTACACATGGCTATTTCTCAAACAGTTTTGCACTTAATTATATTGAAACTTATACTGTCTATTTATGCATGTAATATTAACATGTGTACAAAGTTTGAACGAAATTGACCCAAGGTCAAGGTCAGGGTCACCCAAAAAATGAAAAACACACATATAAAATACGTATTTTTGTTTTACAACATATTTCAAACCTGATAACGGGATCGTAAAGCTGGTTGAAAAGCAATGTTCCTCGGTATTTTCAAATATTTTCTACGATCAGAATGAAGGCAACAAGCACCGATGATAAGTTGTTGAATGTCACATGGTGGATTTAAATGAGTTGTGAAAATTTTCAATCTGCTGCCGTTACCATGACAATGCACGCCTGATAATTGTTATTTGTGACATCACGTCATTTTATTAATGTTCGAACAAATAAACACCACACATTCCATGACATTACAGCTTGGACCACCACACGGAAAGGTCAACTAATTCGCCAAGTGTCGTGCTAAGCACGATTTTTCATTTGTCTGTTTGTTTGTTTGTCTGTTTGTCTGTTAGCAACTTTATGGCAAAACGGCTTTAGCAAACACTATCAAATTTAATCCACAGGTGGGCAATGAACCTTGGACGACCCCATTAACTTTTGGGTCCAATTGGATCAAAGGTCAAGGTCAAGGTCACAAAAAGATCAAAATCATTTTTCGCTCATAACTTCGTCAAAAATGATCTGATTTACTTCAAACTAAGCTTATAGTGAACCTTATTCTATTTGTCACTTATAATCCTACCCATTCTTACAGTGAAAAATGCATATTTGTGAAGATCGGTAGAGTCCGAAGTTTTGGGGGTCCGAATCGGTCAAAATTACATATTTTCCATTGTAAATCAAAAAAAAGGTTAGGAACATGCATGTTCACTATGGAAGACATATATCAAGTCCTTTATTGGCTTTCATTTGACACCATAACCTTTGACCTTACATGGCCTTGAAAGGTCAAAATCATTTTACGGTCATAACTTCGTCAAAAATGGTTAAATTGACTTCAAACTCAGACTAAAATATTCCTTATAATCAACATTCAGGTTAAGGATGTATCAAATTTAAATTTGATCCCCAAAATAGGTTTATGCCTTAAATGGGCGGGATTTGTTGTGCCTGGCACCACTTGTTTTGTAATGTAAGCAAATCGCCCAAAACAGAAACAGAAAACTGCGTAATTACCGGAAAAGCACCCCTGTGGACTGTGCTGTCATGGATTGCAAAAGCAGGTAATGAAGCATGGCGCTTCACTCAATGAAGTTACACTTCCTGCACATTCCATAGTTTTTACCCCGAAGGGTCTTCCACCCCACGGGGTCTAAGCGCCACTCGCGTTCTCTCTTTTCTTGTGTACAGTTCATTTGAACGTCCATTTCTCCATTATTCGTGAACTGAATTCGATGAAAATTGACAGGCATATACAAGACACATATGCGCAGGCAGTAACTACTCAGCCCAAAGTGCGATTGCGGTCCTTGGGGCCGAGGAACGGCCCATTTTCTTAATATATTGAATGTATGTATGAGAGCGGGTATAATTGCAGAGGATTGGAGGACATGGTTAATTATTGTGCCGAAATGGAAGGGGGAGGGAGATGTTCACGATCCAGGGATCAAGTACAGGGGCATTACGCTCCTGAGTCATGTCACGAAGATGCTGGAGAGGAGGATAAGAAAGAGTGTGGAGATGGAGATCAGAGATAAACATTAGGGATTTAGAAAGGGTTGGGGGACAATGGATGGGATGTTCACAGTGAGACAGCTGGTGGAGAAGAGTTTGGAGGTGAAAAGTAAGAATGCTTTGGAATTTGTGGACCTGGAGAAGGCTTATGACGCCATTCCAAGAGAGGTGGTAATGGTCACATTGAGATGGATGGAAGTGCCGGAAGCAGAAATCAGGTTAGTGGAAGGGATGTATAACTTAGACTGCTTCAGCAGCACTGACACTCTGTTCAGAATATGATCCTAATGGATGGATGTATCATGTATAAGTGAACGAAGCAAAGAGTGTTGGTTGGTCCTGGGATGTCTGAGGAGTTCAGCGTGAACATTGGTTTGTGGCAGGGAGGTGCTCTCAGTCTGGGCTGGTACGCATGAAGGTGAACATGAGGGGTAGTATGGGGAGGATGCTGTATGCTGATGATCTGGCTGTTGTGGTGGAGAGTGGGCGGGAGATGCAGGAAATACTGGGGGGTGGAAGGAGGCATTTGGGAAGTATCGGCTGAAGATGAGTATGGAGAAGACTGAGATGATGTGGGTCGGGCAGCAGAGAAAATAAATGAACATCAGGTTAGAGGGGAAGATCAGATAAGGGAATAGGTTTGAGTATCTGGGAGGGACAGTGACCGGGGATGGTAAGTCCGAGGCAGAGGTGCAGAGGAGGATTCAGGTGGGTGCAAATGCATGGAGGAGGGTGGATGGAGTAATGGCAGACAGAACGACATCAAGGAAATTGAAAGGGAAGGTTCGGATGTCGTGTGTAACACCAGCCTACCTTTATGGTCTGGAAATGGTGGCACTGCAGGAGTGAAGAGGGTGGATAGATGAACTTAGGGAGGAGATTGGTGTGGAGATGAGCTTGATGGGAAAATTGATATGTTGAGATTTGAGGGAGCAAGGTAGAAGGAAAAGTGGTGAACTGTGGTTGAGATGGGAGGATTGTGTGAGTAAGGATATCCATAAGGTGGTGGTGGTGGTGGTGGTGGTTGGACAGTGGAGAGAGTCAGTTGAAGACAGAATGAAGTGGAGGAGTATCGTGGTCAAGGCAAGGCAGAAGACTAGTAGCATTGGACCTGACCCCTTATAAAGGGAAGAGGAGGAGAATAAAAGGAAGTGCTCAATAAAGGGTGAATTATCTCAAACATTGCACAACAGCACAATGCTGCAGGTGAGATCCATCATGCCATTCCAGAAGGAACCAGGGGATGTATTGATGGTTGTGCTGGGCAAGAGAATCTTCTGCCAATTCCAGGTATCTCATGCTCTGAGCTTTCAATGTAATTAAAGTAGCTCTTCCTTTGCTGCCCATCGTTGAAGTTTTGTAAACAACTCATCGCTTATATAAGATCATTTGATCCATTTAAAGCCCGGTGTTGGCTTTATGGTTAGGGTAGCTGGTTTGGGATCCGAGGGTCCTGAGTTTGAGCCCCCTTGGCTGCTAAATTAACACAAGGCTCCCATCGTGTGCTGCCATATTTATTTTCGGTTGCTGGTTGCATCATTGGTTAGGGGTGTGGCTATGCCACTGATGCAGTGCCCCTATTACCAGTATACTGGTGCTCATTTCACCAACCTCAGAAGGATGACAGGCTGAGTCAACCCCCTGATGTTAATTCAGTTGAGAACGGTGCTCGAACTCACGAGTCCAGGATCCCAAGCCACCACCCTAACCGCAAAGCCAGCACCAGGTTACAACACAAGGTGGGGTCGACTCAGCCTGTCATCCTTCTGAGATTGGTGAAATGAGTACCAGTGTACTGGTGTAGGGGGCACAGCATCTGCGGCACAGCTGTGCTCCAAGAAATGATAGCGACTGGGCAGCCATAGCTGCCATGTGCAAGAACAGAGATCAATTTAGTTCAGTAGACCCCAAAGCAGCTCACTTGTCATGTGCCCTGAGCCATGTCCATTTGCATAAATGACAAGTAATCATTGCAATTGTGGTTAAAACGATGTTTTTTTAAGTGATTCCTTGATAATCGAGTTAGCAAATGGTTGGAAAAAAAACGGTACCCTTGAATTACGGAAGAGAAATATTTGAATAACTTGTGCACTGTCGTGAATTTGGTACATTTTCCATACAACTCTGATTAACCCCCCTGAACGTGAAGTGAAAAATGGAGTTAAGCAATTGGTTCATGTGTGTCTGTCTTTCCAGTTTATGATCGAGGAACAACTTATTTAAATCAAATGTTATAATCTGAACATGAATAGAAACACAAAGTATGTCGATTTACCTTATATTCTGAATTCGGCCTGATCGCATGTGTGCAGAGAAGAGTGAGATAATATTTTACTCTGTCTGCCTGTTTGGCAATCAAACAAAATTGAAACTCATTCCAAACAGGAAAATTACTGTTTTAAGGATGTTATAATGGACACATACAACAGGCATTAAGAACTAATGTAACGTGTTAAATAGGGTGGGTGTAATAGACACTGGATAAAGGGCGGTAAAACCTGGAATTAATTTATTTATCCACCTTTAAACCTCTTTAAACCATGACTAAAATGTAACTAAACACTTGAAGACTGCAGAACACAGATCTCGTTCATCATAAGTCCCAAAACTCTGCTATATATCGACATGTAAAATGAGAGGGGGTGGTGTGTGGGAAGATGCATATCGCGTGAAGAAGAGGCTGACACTATGGCTATGTATGATGCCGATTGATGCTGCATTCTATGGTGATCAATAAAGTCTTCATATTTTAAATTACGACTCAACGATGTCTTGTTACAGCGTATAAGGGTGGTTGGTGAATAAGAATGCTTGAGTTTCGCAAAACTTCCGGCTTTTAACAGTCTTTAATATCATTATTTTATTTAAATTGAAGTACCGGAGGGTACTGCTGTTCATGGATCCACTCGATCACGATGAATTTATTGAGTTAATGTTTCTGGATTTATTCACCTAATATTAATTAACATGTGCTGTCAACACCATAACCTCCCTCAAATCCTCCAGTTATCATCATAACTTTCATCTCCATCAACTCGTCTTCATCGGCGCCATCATCAACATCGTCCTCATATTATTGGATCAAGTTTATCATCATTATTATTAAAGGTAAGTTTCAGGATCTTAATAACTCAAGAAAAGAAACTTCATTTTATGTTCTTAATGCAGGTAGATAAGTCTGGTGTTGGCTTCATGGTTAAGGGGGCTGGCTTAAGATCTTGGGGTCTTGAGTTTGAGTGCCTGTTGTGCTGTTAAATAATACCAGGTTGATTGCCTCAGCCTGTCATCCTTCTGAGGTTAGTAAAATGAGTACCAGCTTACTGGAAACAGGGGGAACTGCATCAGCGGCACAGCTGCACTCCCAGCAATGATGCAACCAGCAGCCACAGGCTGCATATGCCTTTTAAAAAATTTATTTCATGCACAATGTGATGGCTCGTATAAAAGCTAACACAAAGCATATAACAACGGGAGCAGGAGACAAGAGATGGGAGAGGGAAGCACAAAACAGTGGGGAATAGACACATGAGGAGATCTGTGGAAGGGAGAGGGATGGGGTGGGGTATACAGGGTGAAGGAGATGGACACTACTGGGAATTTCAGAAAGGTAAACAGGGAATTTGAAGGAGGTGCGTTTGGGGTGGATTAACGGGTGGAGAAAAGATCATGATTTTGGATTGGGGATGGTCTATGATGGTCGTGAACTGGAAGACCTGGAGGGAAGAGTGGGATTAAAGAGTGTGTAGGCGTTTGTTCGAAATGTGGGGAAAAAGAGGAATGAAAGAATGATAGTGAGCAGTGATTCTTGTTTTTGGTAATTTAACCAGAAGGGGGTTGCTGATGGACCTTGAGCGCCCTGTGGAAATATGGGTGGCACAGTTAGCAGACAGAGCAAGGGGGGCGAGAGCGGAGTGGAGACGGTAGAAGACAGAAAGATCACAGACCTGCCTGCAGTGAGAGACCCAAAGACAGCCTCATCACAGGAGATACCAATGATCTTAAATGCCTTGGTTTCCACAGCATGAAGCCGAGAGAGGTGAGAGGCGGGAGCACCAGCCCAGATGGGAGAGCAGTACTCCTTCAGGCTGCAGATGAAAGCTTTGTACGTGGTCAGGAGCTCAGGTTTGCCAAGGAAGGACTTTTCATGACGGAGGATGCCCAATCAGTGACTGGCTTTGGAGGCCAGCAGGGAGATGTGGCTTTCCCAGGAAAGATCATGGCAGATAGTGAGGCCCACAAGTTGGAATGAAAGGACTTCTTCAAGAGGATTGTTGAGAAAATAGATGGGAGGTTTTCCAGATGGTCCTTTTGGAGAGACATAGTGAGAGTGTGAGATTTGTTAGGATTGAAACACATATTCCACATGTTGGACCAGCTTGTGATTTTATCCATACATGACCAGTCAAAAGTTTTAGAACACCCCCATTTTTCCAGTTTTTACAAAAATTTAAGCAGTTCAAGTCCAGTGAATAACCTGAAATGGTACAAAGCTAAGTGGTAAACTGCCAGAGGTTAAAAAAAACAAGTTTAGGTTACCAAAAACTGAAAAATAATGTAAATTTCAGAGTTGTTAAAAAAGGCCCTTTTCAGGCAACAAGTAATGGGTTCACAACTGCAGCTGTTCTGCAGCAATGGAAGTAAATTAAGCCTTGAAAGGTGATGCAAACAATTCCTGCAGGTGTCCCAACTTTTGTTGATTAGTTACAAACCCTCTGTATAAAAGCAGTGTTGGAACAGACTGTGTTGTTACACCCTCTGAAGCATTATTTGGACAATATTGCACTGCAGGAAGTAGAACATTGCTATCATGATGGCGAGAAAAAGACAATTAACAAAGGAAGACAGACAGACCATTATAAATAAAAGTGTGGGTCTTTCCTTTCGAGAAATTGTAAAGCACACCAAGGTGTCAGTGAGTAGTTTCCTTCACCATCAAAAGGCACTTGGAAACTGAAGGAAACTCTGACAGGAAGAGGTCTGGCAGACCCAAAGCCACAACACAATCAGAAGACAAGTTTCTGAGAGTCAACAGCTTGCGTGATAGGCGGCTCACAGGAAAGCAGCAGCTTCAAGCACAGCTTAACACTGGTCGAAGTAAGAAAGTCTCAGTTTCAACTGTGAAGAGAAGACCGAGCTGCTGGTTTGACAGATCGAGTGGCAAAAAGTAAGCCATTGCTAAGATGGCAAAATAAGAAAAAGAGGCTTGCCTGGGCCATGAAGCACCACCAGTGGCCTACTGAAAACTGGAAGAAGGTCTTATGGACCGATGAATCAAAATTTGAAATCTTCAGTTCATCACGCAGAGTTTTTGTATGCCGTCAAGTTGGCAAAAGGATGGTTCCTCAGTGTGTGACACCAACTGACAAACATGGAGGAGGAAGCGTGATGATTTGGGGCTCTTTGGCTGGATCCTGAGTCGGCGACTTGCACAGAGTGGCTGGCACCCTGAACCAAAAGGGGTACCACAGCATTTTGCAGCACCATGCAATACCCTCTGGTCTACACCTAGTTGGTCAGGGGTTTATCCTACAGCAAGATAATGACCCAAAACATACCTCCAGGCTTTGTCAGAACTACATCAGAAGAAAAGACAAGACGGTAGGCTTCAAATCATGGAAATGCCGGCACATTCTTCAGACTTAAATCCCATCCAGCTGGTTTGGGATGAACTGGACAGAAGGGTGAAAGCAAAGTAACCTACAAGTGCAACACATTTGTGGAAACTTCTGCAACAGTGTTGGGAAGAACTTTCTGAACAATATTTCATTTCCATTGTAGAAAGAATGCTACGAGTATGTTCGGCTGTTATATCTGCAAAAGGTGGCTACTTTGATGAGTCAAAAATTTAGATTAAATTTTGTTCAACAAAAGGATTCCATGATTTCTTTTTTATCTGCAATTGTTTATTTGTTCTATGTTTTAATTTCAGAGTACATTGAAACATTAAACTGCCTAAATTTCAGTAAAAACTGGAAAAATGGGGGTGTTCTAAAACTTTTGACCAGTAGTGTATGTGCAGAGAGGGAAGAGGCCTCTGCTTGCCGATTCGAGGGATGACAGATGGTACGGCAGAGGGTGGAGTTATCAGCAAAGAGATAAAGAGGATTTTCCAGAGAGTCGGAGAGACCATTGATGAAAACAAGCAAAAGCATTGGGCCCAGAACACTGCCTTGAGGAACTGCAACCTGGACATGAAGATGGGATGAGAGAATTTCATCAAGGGCCACTCGTTGACCAGGAGAGGAAGTCCACGAGCCAAGAGTGGAGATTGCCTTGGATACCATAGGAAGAGAACTTGGTGAGCAGGGCGGGGTAACAGACCTATTGTGTGCTTTCAATATGGTCTAGGGAGATGGCTCTGATCTCATGTTGTCTGGCATTGAGGAACTCCATCCATTGTTGGGAAAGCAGGAGCAAAAAGTCCAGGTTAGAGTGACCTGGTCTGAATCCAAATTGATAATCGGAAATCAAGCCATTGGAGAAGAGGAAGGATTTAATGTCGGAAGCGGTGATGGATTCCACAACCTTGCTGATGATTGGGAGAAGGCTGATTGGTCTGTTGTTGCAAGGATCTGTTTTTGCACCTTTTTATGCAGAGCGGTAACGTTTGCTGATTTCCAAGCAAATTGCAGATGACCTTGAGCAAATGAGAGGGTGAATAGAACAGAGAGAGGGTGAGCAAGAGCAGCAGAGCAGGTTTTTCAGACACGTGGGCTGATGCCGTCTGGACCGGTTGCAGAATCACTCGAGGTTTGACAGCAAGCTCTCCACATTGTCAGGAGAAAATGACACAGAGTCCAGGGACTGCTGGGTGCAACTGGGTAAGGTGGGTACAGAAAGCAATGCGTTTGAGACGTAAGATTTCGAAACAAACACAGAGCCTTCATTTTGTAACCTCATGCTTTTGTTTCAGTTGAATAAAGCCATGCTTCAGATCTAAAGCTTAATTATTTAACTGTGGATCGTAAAATGGATCCCTTCAACCATCGATAATTTCCTCAGACCTGAACGGTTCAATGCCGACCCCAACTCTAGCACAACAGCTAAGCAATGGAGTCACTGGTACCAAACATTCCAAAACTCTCACAGCTATTGATACTCATACTCCTGACAAATGAGCACTACACATCAATTATGTGACCCTACCAGTATTTGAGCGTATAGCAGAATGTAAAACTTATGAAGCTGCTGTAGATGTACTCAAAATGCTGAATGTGAAACCAAAGAATGGGATATTTGCAAGAAACCTCCTTGCCACTCGGAGGCAGGAATCTGGAGAGATGCTCGACCAATCCCTACAAACGCGAAAGGAACTCAGCAAATATTTCAACTTCCGTGATGTAACAGCCACACAATGCCGTGATGACTCAATCAGAGACTCCTTCATTAGTTCAGGTCAGGTATGGGAGCATGCGCAGGAGCAGCGTGTCAATGCGTCCACTTTGCACTGGAGCTCCAGAGACCTCCGCTGGCCATCCTCCAGACAGATGCCTGGTCAATCCCCTTCTCCTTGAGATGTTGATCAACCTGCTGCAACCATGAGGCACGTGGTCGGCCCATTGGGCTCCTCCACTCACAAGGCTCCCTCACTGAGAGAACATGGTGAGCAGGATCAGCGTCAGGAAAATGACGTACATGTCCATACAGCCACAGCTGACGCTCAAGAACTATGCAGGTAACAAATCTCATTTTCGTCTCTCTCAGCAACTGCTCATTGGACACAAAGTCCAACCAGCGATAACCAAGGATTGTCCAAGGAGACTTGGTACCAAAGGAATCAAGTCTCCTCTCAAATCCCTGGTCAGAGTCCAAGTCTCGCATCCATAAAGCAAGACTGGAAGCACCCAAGACCAGAAGACTTGGACTTTCATCCTTCTGCACAGGTACCGACAGCACCACACCCCATGATCCATTGAATCCATGATTCCCCAGGCCCGACCCAGATGTTTATTGACATCTGGCTCACAGTCAGCAGAGACATGAATATTACTGGCAAGGAAAGTGAATCTCTTTGTGACCTCAACAACCTCACCACAAACAGGTACAGACAAGATAGCAGCATCCAAGATGTCACTGAAAGCCTGGATCTTAGTTTTGACCCAGGAAACCCACAATCCCAGTGGCTGCAACTCCTCATTCAGCTCATCAAGGGCCCTAAAAAGGATATCCAGAGTCTCGGCTAAGATGACTGCTTCATTTGCGAAATCAAGGTCAGAGATCTTGACATTCCTAAACGATGTACCGCAGCTTGATCTCTCCGACATCCTTCCCAGAATGCAGTCCATACAAGCGCTGAAAAGTGTGGTAGCCAGCGCACACCCATGACGACCTCCAGCAACAACTGGAAATAAGTCGGAGATAGAACCACCACACCTCACAGCACTCTCAGTGCCAGAGTATAGTTCAGACATTAGATTGATCAGTTTTGGTGGCACTCCATGAAGACGGAGAATCCTACAGAGGGCATCCTGATTCACTGAATCAAATGCTTTGTGGAGATCAACATTTACTGCAAACAGCCCCTGCCAAAACTCTCATCTGCATTCAGTGAGGATCCGAAGAGCATGAATATGGTCAATCGTTGACCTCTTTTGCGTCAAGCCTGATTGCTCTGGGCACTGGTGTTTAAGAATATGGAGGCGAACGCTATCAATAATTAACCGATCTTGTCCAGCACTGTGAGACCAAAAATATTGCCTGGCACAGATAGCAGCATCACCTCTCGGTAGCCGTTGCAGTCCTGGTGGTCACCCTTCGCTTTCCAGCGAGTGACAACAAGTCCCCTCTTCCAGTCAGTTGGGATGATGCGTGTTCCAGGCAGAGCACAGAACTGCATGCAATGACATGAGTACAGCATTTCCACCAGCCTTGAGAAGTTCAGCATGGATGCCACAAATCCCAGGAGCTTTAACGCATTTACACTGGTTCACCGCAACCTGTGCTTCCAGAAACAAAGGTGGTTCACAGTTGATTGGAGGGTCAGCAATAGAGATAGTTACACCACTGACATCCAATTCAACAGCTCATGATTCAGTCTGGTACAGCCACTCAAAGTAACTGGCCAAGTGGGCCTTCACTTCGGACTTCTCTGTCAAGAACCCACCATCCTCCGTTAAAACTGCAGTACACCGAGGGACAGGCTTGGAGAACGCAATGCACAAATTCTTCTGTAAGTAGGATGGGAATCACTTGACCACAGGAGATACTCTACCCCTTCACCTCCTTGTCAGCCTGAAGCACATGTCCAGTTTTATACCTCAACTCCATGAACAGCTCAACTCTGCCATGAAGCCTGGCTGTGTGACTCTGGTCAATGGTATCCAGTGTCCCTCTGGAGACAAAGTATTTCTTTGCCTGACGGAGGGCTGCAAGACATCCACCGGCAACATTAAGGACTGCAGTCTTGAAGGCACTCCACAACTCTTCAGGATTCCCTAAAGCACCGAGATCCCCCAAATACCTACTCAACTTGTTTGCAAACTCCTCAGCTACCCTCTCATCCTTGATCTTGCCAATACCCAGCCTCGGCTGGGGTGGCGCCATTCCCCCAGATTTAAGCTGCAACGTCAGAGATGCTGCAACAAGCCTGTGGTCGATATTAAGGAACTGAGCACTCCAGTGGACCCTGCAATTCTGAAACATCTTCCAGCGACCATCAACGAGCACATGGTCAATTTCTTTTGCCACGCCATCAGTGTTGGAATACCAAGTCCAGCGATGATGCTGTGGGCGCTGAAACAATGAACCAGCCACATAAGTCCACAACTTTTTGTAAAATCAAGGAACGTAGTTATATTCTGGTTCACAGTAACAGACCCATGGGGACCAACAAATGCCTCATAACCATCCCTTTCAGTGCCTGTCGATGCATTGAAATCCCCCAAGACTAGAAGAGTATCTCACCTGGGGCACTGATCAACCATAGACTGGAGTGCAGCATCGAATGCCTCCTTCACAGTGAGATCACTCGCCTCAGTCGGAGCATATATAGAGACCAGGGAAATGACACTCAAGGAGTGACGAATCCTCATTCTCATATTACGCTTGTTGACCGGTGCTTCCTTATTTATCATGGGAGTCAGCTGATTGGACCCAGCTGCAGTAACTCCTTGGGTATGGAAACCATCAGAGCGACCAGAACAGTAGTCAGTGTAACCACCCACCACGATCTCACCCCTATCCAATCGCCGACCCTCAGCGAGTTTTGCAATACCAACACTCAAACGTTGGAGCTCAGATGATAGCAGAAACAGGTGATCATCCTCTCTTTGGGTTGGGACATTCCAGGCACCCACCCGAAGAGACTGCCTCAGGTTAACCTGATGAGCCCGCTGTCAGGTGGAAGACACATCAGCACCACCACGACACACACCACCGCAATCTGATCCTGGAAGGTTCCGCCATGCTTTTCCTCCGATCATCAAAGAATGGGGTCCTGAAAGCTTTGCCAAAATCCCATCATCCGGTGAGCTCTCCTGCAAAGGGCAGCTGTACAGGATGTATTCCCATTGGTTGTTATCTCCAAAATAACATAATCCAAAATTATTTTCATAATTTGCACTCAGTCTGAAAACGGAGTGGGTTTTCAACTTTCTTTGCATTTTTTGTGTGTTTTGCGGAATGAAGTGTTTTACGGTGGCCAGAGTGCAAATCCTGCCACCAACCTCCTAGAAAGAGGTACCCAACTGCAGGAGGACGTCCGCAGACACAGTTAGGCACCATATATGGATGGCCATTGGCTTTCAAGGAGCTACTCCACTCTTTGACAGGTTTTGTTTTTAATCCTGTTGGGTGTCCATATCTATACACCCTCGTCACGAGGAAACCTGGTGGGGGAGATGGTTTATTCGCCACCAACTCAACCATGAAACAGGTTAGTACAGGTTCACATGGTACCTGGAGCAACTCACGGATCTGAATTGGCCTGACCTGACAATAATTCCCCGATTCGTCATCCAGTAAATATTGAATTCCCCCAAGCCAGGTACTTCAACTTGTTGTAATATAATTATTTTGCTGTTGTTTCTCAGACTTAATCATTCGAGACCAATATACACCTGGCTATGCACAATTGCAGTTTATCTTATACAGGATTGCAACTGCAGAATTTGTAGCTGGTAATGATATGCGATTCACAATCGCCTACAGGTGTGCGCTGGAAATAGGATTACAAATCACAGATCAACTGGTACGAACTGTTGCTCCTCGCAAAGGAGACTTTCCGAGCAAAAATCAGTTCAATTCATCATCGGTTCCTCATTTACAAGGTTTTCACGTGTACTTTGTTTTGGGTTGGAGGCGGTGGCAGATGGCTGTGCTTATTGCAAGCAATTTCAGCAAAACGCCAAGACGCATGCAACGAGCTATAGCGTTTTGATTCGGTGTTTCAGATACATGGCAGATGGCGTTTTAGAAATACACATAATTAAAATCACAGCACCGAATTGGAAGTGTTTACGAGACGCTTCTTCTAACAGGCAAATTATTGTTCTAGCAGTCACCGTGAATTACAGTATTTGGCTTCAAGAACAAGTTGTTCAAAGTTCAATATAAAGCGCGTCAGTTCAGTTGTTCATGTTCATTGCAAAGCAATGAAAGGTAGTGAACAAACATTATAATGATATAACGCATTGATGGAGAATACGATTTTGCTTGGTGCATATGAGGACTGGGTATGGTGGTGTCGACGGGGTCCTGGAATTGTATGGAATCATAAAACTGCCCGAGTGTAAAATCAAGAGAGGCGCAGAGTTCCCCTCCATTTATATGGGATGGTTTGTGTGTATGCGACTTCAACACAGGGACTGAAAATTCGTTTCTCGGCTTCTGGACAAAATCAGCTGTAAATTTCAGAAGTAAATCCTTTGTACGTCGAGGTGACATGTCCCAAATTTCAGCAACGTCCATTTCGGCATTCTTGAGTTTTTAATGAAAAGGCTCGAAGTTCACGTTGGTGTCCCAATCAGTCGGTCTGTCCGTTGTCATATCAGTCTGTCCGCCCATCCGCCCAAAATGTATTGGTGCTGTCTCAAAGGCTATATATTAAAACGAGCTGAATCTTGGACAATACATCGGACAATATGTCTAATTAATGGCTTTCAAAACAAATTCCACCGAAGTGCCATAGCTTTTGCTTTTTTGCGATTTTGCTCATCTGCAACGATCCACGCATCATCCACGTCAGAAACTTCATGCAATTCTGCTTGATTTCCACCGGAGGGCAGCACTATCTCTCATTTATGGATATGCATCAGTAGATCAATTTATTTGTGCATCAAATAAGTCGTCTACAATTGTACATACTCATTTCCCTGTGCTCACGAAACGGAAATCAGGGTTAAGCGATCGGTGGCATATGTACGTACACTACCGGTCTAGAGTTTTAGAACACCCCCTGCTTTCCCAACAATGGATGGAGTTCCTCAATGCCAGACAACATGAGATCAGAGCCATCTCCCAAGACCTATTGTGTGCTTTCGATATGGTCTGTCACTCCGCACTGCTCACCAAGTTCTCTTCCTATGGTATCCAAGGCAATCTCCACTCTTGGCTCGTGGACTTCCTTTCCTGGTCAACGAGTGGCCCTTGATGAAATTCTCTCATCCCATCTTCATGTCCAGGTTGCAGTTCCTCAAGGCAGTGTTCTGGGCCCAATGCTTTTGCTCGTTTTCATCAATGGTCTCTCCGACTCTCTGGAAAATCTTTATCTATTTGCTGATAACTCCACCCTCTGCCGTACCATCTGTCATCCCTCGAATCGGCAAGCAGTGGCCTCTTCCCTCTCTGCACATACACTACTGGTAAAAACTTTTAGAACACCCCCATTTTTGCAGTTTTTACTGAAATTTAAGCAGTTTAATGTTTCAATGTATGTACTCTGAAATTAAAACATAGAACAAATAAACAATTGCAGATAAAAAAAGAAATCATGGAATCGTTTTGTTGAACAAAATTTAATTTAAAATTTTGACTCATCAAAGTAGCCACCTTTTGCAGATATAACAGCCGAACAGACTCGTGGCATTCTTTCTACAATGGAAATCAAATATCGTTCAGAAAGTTCTTCCCAACACTGTTGCAGAAGTTTCCACAAATGTGTTGCACTTGCAGGTTACTTTGCTTTCACCATTCTGTCGAGATCATCCAAAACCAGCTCGATGGGGTTTAAGTCTGAAGACTGTGCTGGCCATTCCATGATTTGAAGCCTACCTTCTTGTTCTGTTCTTCTAAGGTAGTTCTGACAAAGCCTGAAGGTATGTTTTGGGTCGTTATCTCGCTGTAGGATGAACCACTGACCAACTAGGTGTAGACTCGAGGGTATTGCATGGTGCTGCAAAATGCTGTGGTCGCCCGTTTGGTTCAGGCTGACAGTCACTCTGCAAGTCGCCGACTCAGGATTCAGCAAAAGAGCCCCAGATCATCACGCTTCCTCCTCCATGTTTGACAGTTGGTGTCACACACTGAGGAACCATCCTTTCCCCTACTCTACGGCCTACAAAAACCCTGCATGATGAACCGAAGATTTCAAATTTTGATTCATCGGTCCAAAAGACCTTCCAGTTTTCAGTAGTCCACTGGCGGTGCTTCATGGGCTAGGTAAGCCTCTTTTTCTTATTTTGCCATCTTAGCAATGGCTTTCTTACTGCCACTCGACCTGTCAAACCTGCAGCTCGAAGTCTTCTCTTCACAGTTGAAACTGAGACTTCTTTACTTCGACCAGTGTTAAGCTGTGCTTGAAGCTGCTCTCATATGAGCCGCCTATCACACAAGCTGTCGACTCTCAGAAACTTGTCTTCTGATTGTGTTGTGGCTTTGGGTCTGCCAGACCTCTTCCTATCAGAGTTTCCTCCAATTTCCAAGTGCCTTTTGATCGTGTAGGAAACTGAACTCACTGACACCTTGGCTTTCTTTGCAATTTCTCTAAAGGAAAGACCTACACTTTTATTTATAATGGTCTGTCTGTCTTCCTTTGTTAATTGTCTTTTTCCTCACCATTATATAGAGAACAGTACTCGGACCATTACTATTCAATATTTCATCAAAGATTTGGATAATGGGGTAAAGAGTAAGCTTTCCAAATTTGTGGATGTCACAAAGCTTGGAGGTAACTTGGATAGCAGAGAGGGTGGTGGTGGTAGTGGTGAACAGATACAAGAGTATTGACGCTTGTATGGATTGGGAAAAAGATTGGCAGATGGAATTTAACCTGAGCAAGTGTAAGGTGTTGGGGATGGGGAAGAACAATGAAAATAGAGATTACAGGATGCAAGGGGTAATTTTGGAGTGTGTCACACAGGAGAAGGATCTGGGGGTGATAAGAGATACGGGAGGTAAGCAGGCAGCACAGTGCCAGGCAGCTATAGGTAAAGCAAATGGGGTTTTAGGTTTTATTCGTACGGGGATCAATTATAAATCAAAATAAGTGGTGTTAATATTGGACAGGAATTTAGTGAGGGCCACATCGAGAATATTGTGTGCAATTTTGGTCACCACAGTTTCGGAAGAACATAGATGCCATAGAGAAGGTTCTGCGCAGGGCTACTAGATTGATTCTGGGCCTAGCTAGACTTAGCTATGAGGAGTGGTTGAAGGAGACAGGGCTTTATTCACGAGAAAGGAGGCGGTTATGAGGAGATATGATAGAGATGTTTAAGGTAATCAAAGGTGCAGATAAAATAAGTGCAGATTAATTATTCATCAGAGTAGACAGTGCAGAACCAGGGACCATAGCCTGAGAGTAAAGAAGAGGAGAGTTAAGACGTTTGTAAGGCAGGGGACTTTCACTCAGAGTGTAGTTAATGCATGGAATGGCCTCCGTGGAAAGGTAGTGGCAGCAGAAAAAGTAGATAACTTTCAATTAGAATTAGATAGGTGCCTGGAAGTTATGGAGATAGAGGGGTATGGGGATGTTGATAGGACTTTTCGGTAGTTTGAGTATTGATGGATGATTGTCTGGAGTGCTCTTGGTGGGGGTCTTCTTAAGGGGGGTTGTGTGCAGGCCCGTAGCCAGGGCTTAGTATTAAGGGGGGAATATGAACTGGATGGGGGGGCACAATTATTATATTTCATATTTTTGATAAGCCGATATACTATTGTATTCATGCAGCATTGACACATCTATACTGAGGTTGCCGTCGCATGCTAACCAAATTGATCTCAGCTAGATTTAATATGTTCTAAAATATTTTGGCCTAAAATTATTCGAATGCAAGAGAGCCGCAACAAACTGGCACATTCACAATGCAAATATTCAATGATTAGACAATTGGCACCAATTCAGGTGTACTTATACAAGGTGTAGTGAAGAATTGGCATTAGAAAATTAATATACCAGAGATACAATGACTAAACGGGGGAGGTTGGCACCGGAATCAGTGCACTTTGAAATAAGATACAGTAGGCTATGACCTGCGATCATCACGTTAAACTATCAACAGCAAATACGACCAGCCTGAAGATACCACAAGGTCCGCATTTAAATCAGTCAATTACACAGAGGTAAGGTTATGCACAAAGCACTAGATATGGGATATGCAAAGCACCAAACACAACATTTAACTTCAACATCAGAAGTACAAAGCAGCCGACCACGGCAGGTGCTGACCACAACCACACTGCAACCACAACCACATACGCATCACCAGCAGTCACACACACACAATCTGAACTCCTCGTATAGTTTTTATACCGCTGTACTCGCCGTCAGAAGAGCTGCAGGCGACGTGTCTCGGTGTGGAATCTTCTGAGGACCTTCTCCTTCCATTCATTCAGGCATTTACGTGTGAGGTCTCTCTCGAAGACCAGCCGTACCAGTTGTGCCTTGCGTGCATGGTGCATGGACCATCGGTGGTCAGTGAAGACATTCCTCAATGTTGAGAATGAGTTTTCACACATGGCAGTTGTCGCACCAAATGTTAGTCCAAGTCTCATAGCAGTCACTACACTTGACATGGCTTCCAGCGTTTTGTGGTATGTTGAGAGGAGTTTTGTGTTGTCCATCTCTCGTTTGGCTGCTTTTCTGTCTGTGAGCGAATAAACTGCTTTGAAACCACACACTCTGTTTCACTGATGGTTGACTTTGTTAATGTCATGATGTGCTGGAGCAAGTGGGGTTCCAAAAACGTGCCATTTTCAGGATTCAAGGCAGCGAGTGAACGGGCGAGTTGTGTGTTGCGCTCACTGAAGCGCTGAGCGATCTCGCCAAGCACAGTGTCAATTGCGCTGTAAAAACCCTCTGCAGTTCCGTCTTGTCATTGTCGTTGTTTTGTCCTGTTGTCTCCAAAACTACAAACTGTTCCAAGTTCTTATGCATTGTGCGTCTCCATTTTGGTGGTGCAGGTGTAGAAGTGCGAGCATCGTTGGCCTTGTTCCACAGATCAGTGAACTCATCCTCAGAGCGGAGTTTCTTTACGCACTCTGTAGCACTCGCCACCAGTTCCAACCCCATTAGCAAGTCCATGTCCTCTGCCTGCAAGAGGCTGTTAGGGCCAGCAAACAACATCAGCAGTTTTTGTACAAAGATAGCAGTGAACATGAAGACAGGCCCAGAGACTTCCTGCAAAAGCCCAATAGCCTCCATCCTCATCTCTGCACCGTAGGCGCGCTCTGCATCAATCTCTGACAGTAAGGATGTGATATCCTTAAAAGATCCTCTCATCACAGACACGGTGGCTAAATGTCCCGTCCACCTTTGATCAAGAAGTCGTTTTAACCGCTCACCTTTATACTGTGCAGTAACAGTGGGCTTTCTGAAGAATTTGTACAGGCAACAACAAACCTCGAGGAAATCAGTGACAGCTTTCTCTGCTGCCAGGGCGTGGATAACTACCAGATGGAGTTGGTGATTTAAGTAGAACACATAGGGGATTTCTCTTTCCAATATCTCTTGCAACAACTTTTGCACCCCACCGTGCTTCCCAGCCATTACCGAAGCCCCGTCGTACACCTGACTTAATATTTTTGATGTGTCAAGTCCTGTTTTTGTCAGCTCTACAATTATTAGGTCTGCCAATGTTTTTGCATCTCCAGCGTCGGCTGTAGCTATTGTGAGTAGACGCTCTGTTGCTTCATTTGATGCCGATACAAAGCGAATGATGACTGATATGTTCTCACATTCAGTGGGGTCCCTCGTCCCATCCACATAGATGCTAAACCACGATGTGCCTACTTCTTCCACGATGGCATCCATCACAATATTACTCAATGTGCAGATCAGTTCATTCTGCATTTCTGTACAAGTATAGCTGCTTTATTATTTCAGCGAGCTTGGTGTCTTTTTTGAGTGTGTAGTTTAAAAGCGAGAGGAAGAGCCCACTGTGCCCATCTGACATATCTTCAAAATTATCAAGGCTCCCTCGAAAAGGTATTTGGTTTTCGGTGAGAAATCCCACAACATCTATAAGAGCAGACACATGGTACTGGTTTATATTTAGCTGGTCAGCATTGAGGAGTGTGGAAATCTCCTTACCACAATCGATGCGCCTCTCATTCTCCTTCCACCTCAAAACACAAGTTGAATGTTCCTTTGAAGTTGCGTGTTTGTGAAACCCCCTGCCTTTCTCAACGGCATGTTTCCAATTCCCGTAGCCTCGCACTGCGAAAGTAGAGTCCACTGGGCCACGTGCGGTGTTAAACTTCCTACATGGATAGCAGAATGCTGCATCTGTCTGCACACTGTATTCCAGCCATTTATTAGTCTGGTACCACGAGGACACAAACGAGCGACTCTTGTTCTCAAACAGATGGCCAGGGTACCGCTGTAGAACAACTTGATTCGGTCTCTCACTTCCAAGATCATCGGGAAGCGGCTTGACAGTCACAGCCGACCCCGAGGCCGCCGCCGAGCGTGGCAACTCGGCTGCCTGCGCTGGGGCTACAGCCGCATGGCTGACGTTGCTGGCTTGGCCAGGTTGGTCAGCTTCTGTCGGTATTTCATCGACATGATCGTCTTTTCCTCCTCCTCCTCCTCTAACTCCTCCCACAACATGTCTTTAATCATCTTCATTTTCGTCGGTTGCATTTTTTCCTTTTCTGAGCCATTTTCGTATATCCATCATCCACGTCCTTTTCTCCTGCTGCGAGCTCGCGCTCTGTGATTCTCCCCTCGCGACTCGCGTCACTAATCTCGCGACTCGCGAGATTTCACGGTTGACGGTTTTATTTATTAAATGATCCATGCATCAAAAATAGGTTTTATCTGCATAATTTCAAATGTAAGCACGATTGCAAACACACATATTTTTTTAATTTTTATTATAAAATTACTTTTGTAAGATGGAGGGTTGACGGGTTGTGAAGGTCACGTGGTGCACGTGCACTTCATCTTTAATAATGTAAATTAATGCCTTTTCCTTAATCATATTATCATATTATGACCATATTACATTTATACCTAACTTACAACCAATCAGGTAACCTGCTCAATAGGGTCTCCATATCGAATACGCTAATTGGCTATTCCTTAAAACTAAATGATCCACAATATATAGAGTATAACCACCCACAACATCGACATTCGACACGAGGTCTTGGCTGCTGGCGTTGGTGTTTGCGTTATTATCTTTTATCTTGTGGTCTTGGACTGTATTGTCTTGCCAATTGCTTTTGGAGATTTGCTGGGAAGCGCACACTTATCTCTTGACTCTTATTCAAAGAAGGATATTATTAAAGAACAGTTTATCCAAGAAGGCCTTATTAGTCACCACGTTGAACATCTGGAATAAGGGTTTTAGTTCACACAGGTGAACTCTTAAACAGCAAGGAGTTCACAGTGGGTGCTCGTCCTTAAACACTAAGTTGTTCACAGGGTGCAACAGGGCATAAATGGGTGGCGTACAAGTGGGGGGGCACCAGATGCGCCATGGGGGGGCATTGCACCCAAATGCCCCCCCTAGTGACGGGCCTGGTTGTGTGGTTGATGTGTGTTTTTAACCAAGTCCATGCCCCCTCTACGAGGGGAAGAAAAAAAAAACCATCACAACAAAAAATACAAAAAAAATTTTTTCATTAATTAAAAAGTTTTTTTTATGCATTTTCTTTGGATCTTGGGTTGGGTGGTTTCGTGCAGGCATGACGGGCTAAATGGCCTCCACCTGTGTTGAATTTCCTTGTTGTTTCCTTGTTATAATGATAGCAATATACTACTTTCTGCGGTACAATATTGTCCAAACAATACTTCAGAGGATGTAGCAACACAGTCTGTTCCAACACTGCTTTTATACAGACAGAGGGTTTGTTACTAATCAACAAAAGTTGAGACACCTGTGGAAATTGTTTGCATCAACTTTCAAGGCTTAATTTACTTCCATTGCTGCAGAACAGGTGCAGTTGTTAACCCATCCCTTGTTCCCTGAAAAGGGCCTTTTTTTAACAACTCTGAAATTTACATTATTTTTCAGTTTTTGGTAACCTAAACTTTTTTTTTAACCTCTGGCTGTTTACCGCTTAGCTTTGTACCATTACAGGTTATTCACTGGACTTGAACTGCTTAAATTTCAGTAAAAACTGAAAAATGGGGGCGTTCTAAAACTTTTGACCGGTCATGTATGTCGTGTATGTAACAATATATATATATATATATATATATATATATATATATATATATATATATATATATATATATATATATATACATATATATATATATATATACATATATATATATATATATACATATATATATATATATATATATATATATATATATATATATATATATATATATATATATATATATTGTTACGGTTGTGGAAATTCGCATTATACCATAAAGGGTCCTCAGGTGAGATATATCGGTAAGTTCATGTGTAGTTAGCCCAAACCCGTTGTATAGAGGGAATATGTGTGATTCATCTGGGCTGCGATGCTTTGAGTTAGCCATTTTTCTTTCTCTATTGTTATTTTGGACCATTAAGCCGCCAACAACTCAAACACCACCACCTTTGCCTCTTTACCTCCACAACTCCATCCCGCAAACATCGCTTCACCGCCATTCCCAAACGATGCCCGCCAACCACCAAACCACCACAACAACCGCCCCCCACCACCTTCGCCTTTCTCCTTCCACAAACAGACCCCACACCACCAGTCAACACCAATCGTCGTGTTTTCCAGTGCCCGTTCCATAATTGATGCCGAATGCGTCGAGCCGCGGGTACGAATGCGTTCCTCTCAGGGAGAAATTTGGATCAGGAAGGCTTCACGCCCCCTTTTCCCCGTCCAATGGGCGAGCGTCGGGTGGCGTGGCCCCGCCACCAAGCGCGATGGATCAGAATTCCTCACGGGAGAGAATTCGGATCAAAAGAGGCTCATGCCCCTTTTTGCCACACCAATGGCTGAACAGAGGGTGGCGTGGCCCCGCCTCCAATCGCGTTTTGATCCTAAAATCTGCATACAGGCTCCTCCTCTGGTCTATAAAGACGCGAGCACAAGGCGAATCGTGCTGTTGCAGTTGCGGTTCGGGCTGGGCGAGTGAAGATGGAGGTCGTCATCGAGGTTGCAGTGTGGGGGTCGCTCGTCTCGCCGTTGGTGCCGTCTCGTCGCGGGATTCGAGCCAGCCAGCCATTCCCCTCGCTCGACCCTGAGCATCGACAATTCTCTCCCCCCCCCCATCCGCGCTGAGATAGTGCCGGTGGCCCCGTTCCTTCCCCACCCTAACCGTAGTGCCGACCCAACCGTACTGGCACGGAGCACGCCGGAGAGGGCTCACCGACCACGCCAGGGGCACGGAGTCGGGGCGCAGCTGCGCGGACATTGCGGCTTGCCCGCCATCGCGTCACGAGGACACGGGTAAGACCTTTTCGGTCTCGTGGACCTGGTCGTTCCTCCAGGCTCCGCGCATATTTGGTCCACGGACCTGTCTACCTCCCTGCCTATGGGGAGATCTTTCCTGGTTATTTTGAATGCAGGATGTGGCGCCGAGTCCTGACAAGTATAATTGTTTAAGTGTTGTAAATAATATAGTCGGTAGTAGTGCTTTTGCTTGTGTTTGCTTGATTGACTGTTATATGTGCATTACTGCATGGCTGTGAATACGTGCTTGTCTGTGTGTGTGTGTAATAAAGTGCTTGCTTGTTGAACTGTTTCCGTTTCGTTGTGTCTTTTCTCCCCTTATTGAAAGCTCCATCTTGCATAATATAAGGGATTAATAGTGGGTTTAAAACACCCGGTAAATAATCGGAACCGTCGAGGTTGACGATAACTCCGCTCGGTTATCCCTGCAGCATGGAACGAGCCGCTTAAGCGGTTCGTGTCCGGAGTCGACCTGCGGCGTGGTACAACTCCTCGGTACGCTACTCGCGCGGGTACTTAGGTATATCAACATTCGGCGATTCACCCTATTTCGCGTGGGTAGAATGCGGACTGGGTTGTGGTGAGGTTAAACCCCCACCCGTGACTGGCTCCTGGCGGTAGTTCCCAGAGGGTCACGACTGAATTGTCTGTTCTGGTGGGCGACTTGTCGCGATTCGAGTTACGTGGCTGATCGCACGCTGGGCGGGCCAGAATTCATAACAATATATATATAACAATATATATATAACAATATATATATAACAATATATAACAATATATATATATATATATATATATATATATATATATATATATATATATATATATATATATATATATATATATATACACACACACACACATGGTCTAGGCTCGTGGAAGAGCTAGGATGCAGAATAAACCAGGGCACAACATAACAAAGGAAACAGCAGGAAAAAGTGAAAACGCCAATAGTTTTTTATTTCACCAAATAAAAAAATATATTTA
This sequence comes from Eptatretus burgeri, assembly GCF_056783735.1. Classification (NCBI taxonomy): domain Eukaryota; kingdom Metazoa; phylum Chordata; class Myxini; order Myxiniformes; family Myxinidae; genus Eptatretus; species Eptatretus burgeri. The sequence continues at coordinate 53,788,220 of NC_140972.1, read as the reverse complement.
AAAAAAAATTTAGATGGGTTATGACAAAACTTGGTGGATGAGTTGAGTATGTGACAAGAACAAGGTGAATAGATTTTTGTTCAGGTACGGATGCAGATCTGGTCTATCAGTGGAATACAAAACATAAACTATCAGTTCTGCCTTTCTCTTACATAGGTCTCACTCCTGTAAATAAAATGAAAAAAAACAACAAACTATCATCCGTTGAAGACAAAGTCTTCGATATCCCCCGCCATAGTAAATGAGGACAAGTAGCAAAAGGCAACCGTTCAATTTATCCTTAATGTGTGTGCCAAATTTCATAAAGAAATAGTTAATCGTTTTGCAACTATGCTCTGGAAACAAAGGTTAACCTCAATTATTTCTTAATACCAAACTTGTTTCCATGGAAAGTGACAGAAATGTTTTTGGGGGAAATCTCTAAATATCAAAAGGCACCAGTTCACCACTTGCTTGATATGTGTACCAAATTTCGTAAAAATATCTTGAGGGGATTTGTAGTTAAGCTCCGGAAACGAAATGTGATGGACAGACGGACGGACGGAACCCATTTCTATATCCCCCGCCAACTTCGTTGGTTGGCGGGGGATAATAAATAAAGCTCTTCCATGAGCCTTAGATGATTTTAAAAATAAATTAATAAAAGGAGTTGCATCCCAGTTCATATGAAATCAACAACGGAAATTGGTAATTATAAATTATCTCAAAATGCACCGCATCTGCTTTGTAACTGAACTAAACGTGATGAAAATGACAGTTTAAAAATTGTACATTTGATTTATTTGTTTTCTCCATATTCTCATAATATATGTGTGTTGACGATTTGATTGCAAAAGCTCAATTGGTAAAAATGTAATGGCCTAGGCAAACACACTGAAGCTCAATGGTAAAATAAACACGGAAGTGATTAAAAAAAGAGGGGGTCTCAAGCTTGACACATTGCGCACGGGCTGATAAGGCCTATTTGTACTCACTGTGACTTCGCCCTTTGATATTTTGACCAAATTATTCTTTATTTTCTCCATGTTCTCAAAAAAAAAAATTGTTTGCTCAAAATTTGATGACAAAAGCTCAAATGGTAAAAATGTTATGGTTTGGACAGATAGACAGTCATCATTATTGTCGTTATCATTCTTATTATGTACCTTTATCATTATCATTATCAGTACCATTTGCATTCACATTATCATTATTGTTATCATTCTTATTGTGTGCCATGATCATTATGTACCTCTATCATTATCAGTCCCATTTTCATTAACATTATTATCATTATCGTTTTGCACCATTATTACCATTATTTTCGTTATCATTATTATTAAAAAAACATTATCATTATCAATCATTATCAGTACCATTTTCATTATTATTATCATTATCACTTTGCGTTTACCGAAGAAGCCCTGAACACATTTTTTTTCAACATTTTCTCTGCCGAGAAATAAACATTTTACGGGGAGGGTCCTCCATGTTATAGTGCTTTTTCCCCAGCAGACACATTCCTGGAGCTCATCTCCAAAGCGAAAAAAAATCCCGCAGTCATGTTCAGCTTCTGCTGAACACTGCTCTCCCCTCTGGGCTGACTCCTCTGCTTCACATCTCCCTCAGCTTGATGTCGTGGAAAGATCATTGGAATATCCCACGATGAAGTTGAGTCTGTGGGGCTACCACTTTCGCATCGCAGACAGATCTGTTGGCTCTCTGTCTTACATCGCCTCCTTTTTGATCTTGCACCATCAGCTTTTTCCATGTTTCGTCTCCCACATGCATCTGCAAGATGCACACAGTCCACCATCAGCCCCCTTCTGGTGAAACGACCTAAATCCAGGATAACTGCTCACCTCCACTCATTTGTTCCTCTTTTTTCGTACCTATGGAATCAACTTCAACATTCTCTTCAATCTCATTCTCCCCTCCAGGTCTTCAAAACAGCTGTTCACCACCATTTCAGATCATCCCCAATCCAAAACCATGATCTTTTCTACCCTCATTAAACCCCCAACCTCACCTTGAGCCCTCCTCCTTTCACCAGTTTTTCCCTCCTACAAGTTTCCTTCTGTATACATCTTGTCTTCCTCATGCGTCCTTTTCTGCCTCCCATTCTTCCACCCAGCCATTAGGTTTTTCTTCCTCTATCTTGGCCTTCAACTGTGCTGTTGGTCTTTCAGCTCCCTCCTCCCCGCTCTCTCTACTGTTCATTTTGTCCTGTTACGTCCTGATCCATTCTCTGTTCTAGCTCTTCCACGAGCCTCAACAATGCTATCCAAAAGAAAACTAATAAAAATCTTGAAGGGCACTCGGTAGAGTGCATACCTCAGCCACGTAATGCCTGATCCACGAGAACATATCGGGCCCAATATATTTTTGAAATATCATGGTATATATCGTTTTTGGCCATATTAATGGTGAAGAGTCACTTAAAAATAAATAATTATCGTATCCAGATCCGGATTCGAAACTTCACCAAAAATGAAACAGTTCTTCCATGTCACACACCCAACATGTCCACTAAGTTTCGTTCGAATCCGTCCACAACTTTTTGGGATATCATGCTATATATCGTTTCTGGCCCGATCTCTCACTCGTGAAGAATCACATTAAAAATTCTAGCAGTCGGACCGGATCCGGATTTTCACCAAAATGTAATCAGTTCGTCCTTGTCACACACTGACCCTGTCCCCAAATTTCATCCGGATTCGTCCACAACTTTTTGAGATATGCTGCACAAAAACAAACAAACAGACAAACAGACAAACAAACAAACAAGAAGATGTCGTGCAGAGCACGATACTTGCAAAATTCATAAAACAAATTTGACCTCAAAAATAATTGTTGGTTGAATTCAATGACCAAATATGCAACTCTTCAAATTTCAAGTGAATCAGATGAAAATTGACAATTTTAGAAATTTGGACTGAGTTGACCTTTTGGCCTATGTGAACCTCCAAAATATTTGGTGGTTTAATAAATGACCGGAAATATATATCCTCTTAGAATTTCAAGTCAATCGGATGAAAATTGAGGATTTTAGAAATACCATCTTAGTTGTTGACCTTGGGGCTATGTTGACCTTCTTGTCTCCGTTGACATCAAAAACAGTTGACTGGTTGAATTCAGTGACCTGAAATAGAAATCCTCTTAAAATTTCAAGTCAATCGGATGAAAATTGAGGATTTTAGAAATCTCACCGAAGCTGTTGACCTTTGGCCTATGTTGACATTTTGACCTTTTGACCTCAAAAACAATGGGCTTCTTCCTTATGATAAACTCTACCATGTGATGAACTTTTGTGAATATCGGTTTAAAATTATGACCTGTAGGCGACAAACAGACAAACAGACAGAATACAAAATCGACGAACCAATATGCTTGAAAAATCTTTCATTTTGCAAGTAACAAACGCACAGAAAGGGGTGAAAACATAACCCCCTTCACCTGTGATGGCAGAGGTAATAAAGCTGTTCTGTGGTGGAGATAGTAATGGCTATTTATAGTTACTTTGACTTTGCCCTTTCCATTTGACCTAATTATTAATTATTTTTCCATATTGTCATAAGAAAGGCTTTGTGAAAATTTGATGACAAAAGCTCAAATAGTAAAAACGTTATGGCCTGGAGATGGACACGCACACGCACACACTTCCTGTATAATTTGCAATCAGCAGACAAAACATTGACCATTCCAGAAATGAAGACCGCTCTCAAAATCCTCGAAATGACAATCACTCAGCTAAGTTTATATAATGTCATTGAGAACTGGATGACGCAGCTGTAAAAACGAGTTAGCAATGGTCGTCACCAAATTTGTGCTGTATCAAACATCACTTCGATTGTTTTTCCATCATGACACTTGAAAATATGAGTTATTGTCGTTTCGAGGATTTTGAAAATACGACTACCAATTCCTCACTGCCCCTCCTCCGAAAAATAGGGATCCGCCACAGGAGGCGAATTAGCCCAAGTCGTTCACAAACCTGCTGATCATGCCTGATATTCGATTGTAACCTGTTCAGAGCACTTGCCTGGTCTTCACAAAACACACTGTGGGGTCATTAAGATCCACCAAATCATTCTAGCAGACAGGACTCCCAGAGGAACCTCCAACCCAGGGAATGGCATGCTGTGATGCAATACCGCTCCTGCAAAGCACGAATCCAACAGTTTACAGGCTGCTCAGGGATCGAACTCATACAAAATATCTCAAAGGTATTTCCTCAAAATGCGCATACCACTAAGCCTATACCATGCTGTCAGACTAGAAGCAATTCAATAAGCACATGATCATTATATACTGAGCACTGACAGGATGTACAACATAAACTAATTGTACTTTAAGAGGTAATTGTTGAATTGACATCATTGTCAAGAGAATCGCCGATGCATCAAGAACCACAAATTAATGCCTTCCATTAGCAATTTTTCCTGGAATGTAGGAAACGTTAATTATAAAATTAGTTTCAAAATCGCTGCTGTGCGTTTCATAATAATTTGATGTGGCTGTGTGTGCATCATCAAACTCCATTTATAGTGCAGCGGAAATGTGAAAAAGCATGTTGTGGCGTCATTATGAAGTTTTTTTGGTTGATTCATCATCTCTGAGATATCCTGAATCAGAATCAGCCGGGTGCCGGACTCGCACCTTTGAGGATTGTTTTTTAGAGGCGAAAAACAAAATGGCCACCGACTTTTGATAAATTCTGTTTTGGGCTACATCTTTACTTCTCATGCACTTATACACAATTTTGGTGTGAGAACATGGAACAGGAACAGTGGAACATATGACATCAAGACATATCAGGAAGTAAGTGCAGTATGTGTTAACTTTTAAACCTCAGTATCCAAGCACGGAATCAAGAAATTGTGTTTTTCTTTGTCCTCGTGGCTGGTTTTAAAGCATTTGCCAATTGGTTATGATTTTTTTTTTTATGAATCGGGTGTGTTTTAGAAACCCTGTACCGAGTCAGTGATCTGCAATACCAGTATGAAAGTGATCGATCCATCCATTATGACCATACTCTGTGCAGAGCATTGTTGCTGCCTAAGCAGTCTCCTTGGCTGGTGGGTACAAACCTGGATGTGTCACCACTTTGACACAGGATACCAGCATGCTGGCACTCATTTTGTCGACCTCAGAAGGATGACAGGCAGAGTCTCCCCCACCTGATATTGTTGTGGAGCCAGGCGTTGGTGGCGAGCACGACCGCGAGGTGGAGCAGTCGAGTCGGCTCCACCGAACACCCGGAATTTCTATTGTGCTCCTCGGAGAACTCCGAAATGCACGGGTCCCTTACAGGACCGAGAATCGCCAATAATTCGGCCGCGTGGAATAGTGTTAATTACCAACTTCAATATACCTAAGTATCCACGTGGCAAATCTACCGGGGAATTCACACCCTCGGCAGGCCTCGAGCGGAACGAGCCGTTACCGTGCCCGAACCGTGTGTAACCCGAGCAGATGGTTACCAAGACCCGTCGGTCCAAATGCACAATTTACCGTTTCCCAATTTCCCAACACTCACCGTGCAAAGCCAATGAAAGAAGCACAGAAACGAGCTGATACATTCAACAATAAGGGTATTTATTAACAATAGGGGGAAGGGAACACACAAAGAGCAGAGCTATCACAACTATAAGAAATGCAAATTTACACACAAGCACTTATACATTTGCTACTTAAAGATGGGTCCACACACACACACACACACACACACACACACACACACACACACACACACACACACACACACACACACACACACACACACACACACACACACACACACACACACAGAAATGGACCCCGTCAGGTCTTTATTGAAGGCTTCCAGCTTGAGGACAGGTGAGCTGGAGACCAGAGCCTGTGCTTGGACCTGCCCACCTCGTGTGGTCTTCGACGATCCAGCTCGACGCGACTCGAACCCGCAACACAATGCCGCTCCAAGCACCAGGTACCACACTCTCCAACCGGCCATGCACCAATCGACCAAGACCAAGGAGAAGATCAGAGACGACGATGACCCAGCGACGACATTAATGATCACCACGACCATGACCACGACCACCACGACCCCGACCACGACCCCGACCACGACCACGACCCTCTTCTTTTTCCTCTGGGGTGAGCAAATCGCCGTCTGAGGCACTCTCCACCCTCATTGGATGTGGCGTCGTGGGAAAGTCAATCTCTGTGGCAATCTCAACCCCATTGGCCGGAGTGCCATGGGAAAGTCGCTCTCTGTGGCAATCTCAACCCCATTGGCCGGAGTGCCGTGGGAAAGTCGCTCTCTGTGGCAATCTCAACCCCATTGGCTGGAGTGCTGTGGGAAAGTAGCTCTCTGTGGTGTGATTGGACAAGGGGCACGACCCTGCCTTCCTGGGCGGAGTCCCAGTCTGAGGGGATGGAAATCTCCGCCCACGTATGTGGCCGAACGCACGTGGGCAATGGCGTCGGTGTGTGAAGTGAAGTGAAGGAGATTTGTTGTAAACGAAACTCCGCAGCGCACACATGTAATTTCCGTTAGACACAGGTAGGGGGCCCTAACTATAAATACATACTTACCGATATAACTGTTCTATAAGGACCTGAATGTTGAGTGCAGTAAGCTTCCAAATTCGTAACAATATTAATTCAACAGCTGAGTTGGATTTGAACTTAGGATCCAAGCCCACCACCCTAACCATTAAGCCAACACCAAGCATATGAAAGCAATGCTGGTATGAAAGCAATACCAGTACTAGAGGGGGAGCACTCGGGAGAGTGCAAAACCTCCGCCGCCAATACTGCTGGGTCACTCAAGTGAACGTTATATCTTATTCATTAAATATGATGTCAACAGTGCTGACAGAGTAATAGTTCTTTTCTCCATTTTTTTTTTGGGGGGGGGGGGATTGGAAAATACTTAAAACATGTAGAAATGCAAAAAAAAAGAAATCGAAATTTTGTTGAAAAAAAAGTTGCAAAAATTTTTTTTCTCTAACAATTTTTTTTGGAGCGGGAGGGGGGAGGGGGGGTTGGAAATCACTGAAAAGATGTAGAAATACAAAAAAAATAATTTTTTCTCTAACAATTTTTTTTTGGGGGGGGGGTTTGAAATCACTTAAAACATAGAGAAATGCAAAAAAAATATTTTTTCACTGAATTTTTTGGGGAGGGGGTTGGAAATCACAAAACATGTAGAAATGCAAAAAAAACAACATTTTTTTCTCGAACAATTTTTTTTTGGGGGGGGGGGGTGGAAATAACTTAAAACATGTAGAAATGCAAAAAAAAAACATTTTTTTCTCTAACAATTTTTTTTTTGGGGGGGGAACCAAGTCCAAAATCTAATGGCATGATCCTTGGACCATACCTAACCCTCCCCCCAACCCCACCAAGTTTCGTCGAAATCCGTCGAGTTTTTCCGTAATACTGTTCACAAACAAAGAAACAAACAAACAGAAAGGGGTGAAAACAGTAACCTCCGATCTTCGATGGCGGAGGTTAATGAAAGTGATACCGGTACAACGTTCCAGGATAGCAATAGTGATGGATCTCAATTCTCGACCTGTGCCGTTACCAATACTGATGTCGCTTTCAAACAAAATCACTTTTAACACAACTTAAAGTTGGAAGTGAAAGAACTGTTCTCATTCTCATCATGGGGGGAAAAAAGCTCCATGTGGGAACACTGAAAAATTACCACGTGTCAATGCTGTGTACATCATATATGAATATGTAATGGACCATTTGGACCATTGCGTATTTTTGGAACCTGCATAAAAATACATGTTGATTTTTATTTTAAATAATATCGAAAAAAATGATATCGACGGAGCCTAGTACAGAGAGTGAGGAGTTCAGGACACAAGATTTGGAAGCAAATACTGAATTGAGGCCTTCAGCTTTCTCACAAGCGGAGTCAGCTGTGGTGCAATTTTAAGTGAGGGAAGGGACGGAGTGGGAGCATACACCAGAGACGGACTTAACAAGGTACCACCAGGTTATAGTGGAGGGAGACAAGTTTGATAGTACACTCTTGACATGGGAAAGATGTTGTTTTCTGGCTGTCCTGAGAGTGGACACGCTTGTTGCAGACTTTTTGGAATGCACTGAGATTGCCTTTGGTCAGATTATCCATCCAGGAAGAGAAGGCAAGTTGCTTCAAAGCAACTGCCTCACCATAGGATTCAGTGTACCATGGGTAGGAAGAAGGGTAGAATAACTGAAGACAAGATGGGATGAATCTGTGCATAAGAGAGAGCAGGTTTCTGTGGAAGAATTCCCATGCTGAGTTAACATCAAGGGCAATAGATATCGGAGACCAGTCCTGAAGAGAGATGGCTGCTTGCAGGTAACCCTTTTACCACGATACCAGCATGACATTTTTGCAGTTTTGAAACATTTACTGCAGGACGATAGTGTCTCATGCCATGATCTCATAACCACCTCTGCCTAGAAGAGATGGAATGGGTCGCAGCCTCTTGCCTGTGTACCAGTGTCATGGTATGAGCATCATCAAACATTTCTGGGAACATATGGATCCGGAACTGTGGCAAAGCAGACCTCCGCCAAGTACCATGCAAGAGCAGCAACAACATCTGTTCCACATTTGGCCTACTCTGGATCAGGCTGTAAGAAAGATTATCATCGATTCGATGCCTTCATGGGTTCAAGCACTTTCTGATGCCATTTGACAGGGTACTGGAGACATATTTGAATTCCATTTGATTGTTTTTGTATTTCGGATTGTTAAAATAAAGATTGTTTATAATCAGGGCTGTTCGTTTTATTCTGGCAGGGCACTGTACTTGCATGCATTTTGAAAATAAAAGCAAGACGTTGGCGTTTCTTAGACTATCCTGAGTATCTCTCGCCCTGCAAACGATTTGAATGCCCCTCTCGGGTTTGACTCAGAAGTTAAAACGAAATGAATTTGTGAGGCCTAAAGAAAAAACTTTTTTTAGTATACCAATGACAGCAGGTACAGAAGGACACTTGAAATGCTTCCTCAAAGATGTTGATTTTTTCCATGGGAAACCAGCAGCCTTCCTGTCATTCAACATCCAGGCGAGAACGGCTCATGATGTCTGGTGCTTTAAAACCATGTGGCGTCAAGAAGATTTAGTTGTAAAAAAGGAAAATTTCCATGGTGGAGTGAGGAAAATATGTCACAACGCTCTATTAGAAAGGCCTTATAAGTAGCGAGGAGCTAAAAAGTGCAGATATGACTTAGCAGGATGGAATTTCTCACGTGGACAATTTACAAAGGTCAAAGGTCAAGATGCCACAGCTAACAGTAGTAATTTATTGCAGATCATGTTTACATTCATGTTACAAAATTCCATTCGGAAATAAAAGAACGTTTCATCACATTATTTACAACTTTCCTTGCTGTGGTCGTTTCAAATGTTTCACTATCGAGCAATTTGTATCCTCACTGTTGGACGACTTGAGTCACTACATTTATTCCCTTTGGAATTTTCAGAACATCATAAATAATTTTACTCACCGTCTTTGGAATGCAATGAACATATTAAATTTATTAAAGGAACCAAGCACAAAAAAAATCATTCATAGTCCAGAATATATTACTTCCAAAATCGGCAAAACGAATAATCTCAATCAACTTTCATCAAATAGATCTTGAAAGGATCACTGAATTTTCCATTAACTTAAAGGAGAAAACAGAGTAAAGTTACAGATGAAAAAAATGCTGCAATCAAACTCTGCACTTTTACCTTACTTGTGTAACATTTGATATAGCTTCCGAATAAACATCAAAAACATATTTCTGTACCGAGTCAGTGATCTTTTAGGCCTCATTTTTGGAAATTTTGGAAATTTACGAAATTTTATTTTTGTCATTAGGCCCCACAAATTCATTTATAAACAATCTCTTTGCCTGTAAAGTAGAGGATGGCCTTTAAATGGTTTGATCGCAAAACTATATCATGGTATAACCTTGTTGAGCAAAAGAGGACATTATATACTTCATTACTTCCACAAACGAAAGTGGCCTGAGGTTATGTTTTCACCCTTGTTTGTCTGTCTTTACTTGGCGAAAAAATGTTTTGCCAAGTATGTTGGTCTGCAGCATTTGTTACTTGGTGAAAAAAAAAATTTCAGCAAGTATTGGTCCATAGCATTTGTCTGTCTGTCTGCTAGTCACGCGATTTTTGGCCACAGATTTCAAGCAATCCTTCTCAAAATTTTGGTATTTGTAGGTGACCCGCCAAGGACAGCAACACATAATTTTGGTGAAGATCGGAATCCAGATCCGGATGCGAGATTTATTTAATTTCAAGTGATTCTTCACCATTGAGAGATGGGGTTAAAAACGACATTGCATCATGACATCTCAAAAAGTTGTGGATGGATTTGGATTAAGCTTGACTGATATGTTGCGTGTGTGATAAGGAATAATTGATTCGCTTTTGGTAATGATCCGAATCCGGATCGGGGAATTTTTGAATTTTTGAAGAAGTGATTCTTCACCATTGAGAGATGGGGCCAAAAACTTTGTATGGCATGATATCTCAAAAACTTATGGACGAGTTATGATAAAATTAGGTGGAAGAGTTGGTTAGTTGACAAAAACAAGCCGATTCGATTTTGGTCAAGGTCTGGATTCAGATCCGATCTATCAGTGGGATACAAAATGATAACTGTTTAGCCTGGTGGAGGTATGCCCTCTACCGAGTGCCGTTCCCTTTCGCCAAGTTGTCAGTCTGAGTGATTTTTCGCTCACCTGGAACATAATTCCGGGAAGCTTATGGGGTGGTGCGTCGGCCGTCCATCAGTCAGTCCGTCCATCAGTCAGTCCGTCCATCTGTCCATCCACAAATACTTGCAACTTCCTCTCTGAAAACTACACATACAATTTCAATGAAACTTGACCACAACATTCATCACACGTAATGTACCAAAGTTTTCTATGCCATTAAAAAAATTAAAGGTCGAAGGGTGTTTATGGAAGGGGGAGGTTGCCCCCCAAAAGAGGTATTTGCGCTGTTCTCAGAAACTACGCACACAATTCCGATGAAACTTACCCACCATGTTCATCACCCATGATGTACCAAAGATTGTTCACACCATTAAAGAAAAAATAAAAATCAGGGTCGAGGAGAGTCTATGGAGGGGGAGGATCAAACCCATTACCTGTGGTCTCGTAGAAGTAGTTGGCTTCGCATGTGAGGAGAGCGGGCGACACAATCTGCCAAGCACCGTCAGCAATCGATCCCGCTCCTGTGAACCCGTGAGAAGAAACTCTCGTCCTTAGCATTACTGTGAAGCAGGACAGGTATTTGCTGAACACTAAATGACTGTAAACAAAACGTCAAGTTGTGGCTCACCATCTGCCCTTCTCATCAACAATACAAGCCTGGTGTTGGCTCAATGGTTAAGGTGGCTGTCTGAAGATCCCATGGTATTGGCCCCAAGCCCGGGTTGTACCATCAAAACACCACTAGGTGGATTTACTCAGCCTATCATCCTTCCAAGGTCGGTAAAATCATGATCGGCAAAATGAGCATCAGCTTCCTGTTAACAGGGGCACTCCATCAGCGGCACAACCGTGCTTCCAGAAAAATGATGCAACCAGCAGGCACAGGGTGCATACGTAACAACAACATAAACAATATCTCATGCCACAAATTACTCTTCCTCATATTTGTCATGAAAAAAAGGATTTGTGTATTTTTTTGTTAAAAGCAAAAACTCACTTGATTTTGTTGGATGATACTATAAACATGAAAAAAATAATTAGGGTGGCATTTTTTCTGAGCATTCTAACGGCCTGGAATCCAAGATGGCCGCCACCGTAGCAAAACGCCCTAAATTTGACTCTAAAATTAACTTAATGTGGTTTAAATATTTTTTTCAGCATGAACTGCTTGGAACCACTCTCAACAAGACCCGAACCATTTTGTTTTGCTATCACCATAAAATCTTCCGGGAAAACTGTCTCGCTGTATAATAGGATAATGCATAGAGGATTTTCCGGGAAAGGCTTGGATGTGGTGGAGCTTAATTAATTAATCTTTAGATCATGCCATAATCACTGTGAATGAGTTTGGCTTGGAACTTGTATATAGAGGTGACTATAACAACAATAACTTTCACCTGACTACTAATCTTTTTATTTTGCACAATTTGAGATGGAGGCTGCCTTTTTATTTCAAAATGGCGGCCGGAAAATTGACGTTCGAATCCAGTCATCGGCAGCAGTTTGTTCGCTTTATGTTAAGGTTCCACTTGTCCATTTTATGGTGTACTAACATATTATTTTCTTCTTTTGCAGGCTGCACGTACCCACAGCAACCATAACCAATGATAACATAGCTTGGAGACCTTGGATTAACCAAAATGGCAGAGTCTTCATCTAACAAGAAGTCAAAAACGGTGGATTTTGAACTATGCTGTATTTGCCAGTTGAGCAGCAAGCTAATAGATTATACAAACTATGTGCTTCGTCCTTCTTTGGCTTCAGTAGAGAAAGTAATTACAACAACTGATGTTTGATGTTCATATGGGGAAACAGAATTCTCTGCATTAAAGAATCGCATAAAACGTTTGTCTGCCCATGAACTGTTACAGAATGGTGTTTCATACCACAAGACATGTTATAAGGATCTCACAAATAAAACATGCATTGAACGAGCCAAGAGCAGATATGAGAAAGGACACGCGACAGGCAGCGTCAGTGATGTAAAACAGAAGACAATAGGACGACCGCCAAAATCTGATGACGACCGCCAAAAGTGGTTCCACATCACAGCGATCTACCAGGCTTTCAACAAGTCAGGCTTTCGACAAGGAGATGTGTGTCATTTGTCAGGAAGACAAAGCAGACAAATTGCACGACGTCTCAACTGAAAACATGGGAGCTCAGCTCAAAGCCAACAAACAGACAGAAAACCTTTGAAAGTCAGACTGAGCAATGTTGTAGGCTCACCTGATCTTCTTACAGCAGTTATTGAGGACATGAAGTATCACCTTCTGTGCTTAGGCCATGCAAAACGAGACATAGAAAAAGCTAACAGACCTCCAAAACAGCATGTTCATTTTGCACAGTTAGTGTCTGACCTGGAGATGCTCGACATGGTGGAAACTGAAATGAATGACACATCTAACAGTTCAGCTTTGAATATGAACGACATTGAACAATCATATGTTGGTTTGCTCAAAGTCAATGGGTTCCCTTTACCCGACAATCCGCGATACAAACCATAGTTAAAGCACCTGATTTTGGACAACATCCCTGATGTGCATTTCATCAGGCCTCCAGACAAAACCAAACCTGAGCAAGTACTTTCTACAAAAGCCAAGGAAACCCTGTTAGCTGGTGCGTTGGCCACCGATACAAAAGACCTAAGAGAAGATGTGAAAGTCCTTCTGAAAGCAGCTAAAACACTGAGAAGAGACATTGCAAGCGCAACCCCATGGAAATTTGAAGGAACATTTGATAATTATGAACCACCTGCTTTGCTTCAACTCTTCTGCAAGCATGCTATCCAAGGTTTACATCAGGTTAAAACAATCAGCAGGACCGAATCTATGAACCAAAGTGCATCTGTGCTGGCACAACATTTCGTATGTGAATACAAGTCTGATCGGCAGGTCACTGAGTGATCATTATTGATGGCATGGCTGTGGTAAATTCAGTTAGCAAAACGGAACAAATGAAAACATGCCAAGACTTTGCAGATGCCTTTCTCCAGATAATCTGTAACATGGCAGCACAATATGAGGAGGTCAGATTGGTGTTCGACCGGTACATCAAAACATCACTCAAGGAACAGATGAGGACAAAGAGGACCAAGGGAAAGTCAACAAATTACCACGTGAAAGACAACACTTAAATCCAAAATATTTCCCTGAAGGACTTCTTATCAGATATCCACACCAAAGGAGAACTGACCGAGTATTTGGCTGACAAAGTTGTATGTCACAGCAAGAGCTCCAACAACAGACTGAAAAAACTTATGGTGACCTCAGGAACACAAACCAAGGGCAATGTTGATATCCCAGACTCGCTCCTCACTCACAGCCAAGAAGAGGCAGACACTTTGCTTGTACTGCATGCTCTAACTGTTCTCAATGAAGCAGAACTTGTTATCAGTTCCCCAGACACAGACGTCTTGTTGTTCCTTGTCTACATGTATCCAAACTTACCGACGTCTACAATCTTCCTTACGGGAAAGGGCAGGCTGAAGAGGAACATTTCTGTGTGGAGCATATACAACAACTTAGGACCAAAGCGTGCTTCTGCACTGTTTGGTTTTCATGCTCTGACAGGTTCCGATATGTCTGGTAGATTTGCTGGCAGAACCAAAGACTCGTGCTTCAAGGCATTTATGTCTTGTGATGATGAGATCCTGGATGCACTAGCAATGCTCGGGAATGACATTGATCTGCCTGCTGATGTATGCTCTCAGTTGGAACGCTTTGTCTGTATTTCGTATCGATCCAAAATCTACACAAAAGCGAATGAGCTCCGTTGGTTCCTCTACTCAAATCGTGCAGCCGAAGGAGAAAACCTCCCACCAACTTCTGGCTCACTGGACTTGCACATTCGTCGGGCACATTACATATCCATGATTTGGAGAAAAGCTTGTGAAACTCACCCGTGCCTCCCAGCACCAACTGCATTTGGTTGGACATTTGATGCAGGTTCAAGTCACTTCTCTCCAGTTCGCGGTTTGAATCCACCAGCTCCTGAAGCAGTATTGCACCTCATAAAGTGCGGGTGCAAACGTGGATGCGAAGGAAGGTGCAGCTGTTGCAAGAACAATATCCCATGTACACAAGTTTGTGGATGCTGGGTTTTCAGCTGCAACAACAAAACTGTCCAACCAGGGATAAATGAAGATTGTAAAGATTGAGGTGTTACTTTCTATAACATTCACAAAATAATAATTCACTTGATATCCATTGTTAAAACTACTAAATGAAAGCCAGACATTTAATCAGTATGACTTTTTGCATCTTCCTGTTTAAACGATTTAAGAGATTGAACACTGTAGTGAACAGTAATTCAAGTATTTAATTTTTTTAGATCTATTTCTTGGTTTGTTAATTATGTATTCTTTGTGAAAAATACTGTACATGTCTTTAAATAGGTAGATACTTGATTTGCAATTACAAAATCCTGTTGGCTTGGTAATGCATGCAAAGGGAGAAGGTATAGCTTACATTGCGGGTGCGCAGTGGCCATTTTGGAATTTGGCATGTAGATCATACATATAACATAAATTTGATGATTGCATTAGATTCCTGGTCTCAGAAAACATATATTTAGACACTTCATTTGTAATTGTATCATATGTATTCGCGAAGATATCGCAAAATGGCGTTCGGCGGCCATTTTGGACGCCATTTTGGATTTCATACACTTAGAATGTTCAGAAAAAATGCCACCCAAATTTTATTTTAAGCTTATGATACCTTCTTACAAAATCAAGTGAGTTTTTGCTTTTAACAAAAAAATACACGAAATTGCAAATATGCCTACACTGTCAATTGATTTGTGCTGACGGAAATGTCAACATGATCGGAAGTGACGTAACAGTGCATGCGAATTCCTGGAGGACGTCGACGTGGCATTCAGGGAGGGAAAACTCTTGACGTTACACAGCCGTTAGACTAGACACAAGAGTGATGCCTTTCATATCGACTTCAAGTCACTACAGGTCTATCAGTCAGTGCGTCAATCCTTGCGAGTGGAATGGAAGTGAATTAATTGATAGTACTTCCCATCCAATACGGGTTTTTACAAACAAAACGGGCCACCCCCATGAAAACCGGGTCACTTGCAATCCAAGTATCACTTGGAACACTGGAGACTACAGCATCTGGATCCAGCGCAAACTGGATAAGCAGGCATTACACGACCATTCACCACTCCCAAATCTTCCACAAAGCACCACGTCTGCTTCCCGGGCCTCTTAACAGGCAGCATGGATGCATTGCACAGCTGACAGTGAGAACTATGGTTCTTTGTTTCAACAAAGATTGAATACCGGTGCGATCCCTATGTTGGCTTCTGGTCATACCGGATATTGTTGTTTGCGATGAAGGTTTTCAGTCGGATCCATCATGACCTCCACCGGCTGCATAGCCTGACAGTAAAGAATAGATTGAAAGATTAAAAGTCGATCGCTTTCCATTCTGTGCTGTTTTCATTTTATTGCAACAAATTCCACTTTATTCATATGATTGTGTTCCTTGGCACCTATGGTGATGGGATAGACCCTCAGAGAGGGTAAAATATGGATGTGGCATGTTCTGTGGGGCATGTTTCAGAGATAGGTCAGATTTTCACTTGACCCAAATTTTCGTGACCTTTTGACCTCTAGTGACCTGATTATTGAACCAATGAAACTAATATGCATATCATATGAAAGAGGGTCTCAAGACCGACATTTTGAGGGGTAGTTTGTGTTTCTATGTTGTAAGACTGCAAAGTAACAGTAGTTTTCATTTCCACTACCCCCAATAATTGGCCCGACAATTTCCGTCGGAACCCCAAAAGAGGCACCATTTTCGCACTTATTGCCGGGTTATGGAAATGGTAACCAAGTTTTTCTGTTGCAAGAAGTGACCAACTTCAAAATTCCAGTTGTTAACTTAGGGTACATTTTTTGCACACGAGGACCCCCCTCGCTGATGCACTAAGGGGTATTGTGCTGAGTTTCATTCGGTCACGTGAGAAGGTTTTTAGCTGTTACTGTAATCGCTTGTTTAAGTTTGGTTGGTTTTCATTGTAAACAGGTTAATTGTAAGTTACATTGGAAGTTGTGTGAAATAAAAATAATAAAAAAATGGACGGTTTAAAAAAAATAAATTAATTCATTAAACCGGAAGTGTGTCATTAGTGTTTACCAGAAATTGATCTTCATTATAAATAGAGGGCTTGTGTATTGATGTGTGTGCTCGAGTAGGAGACACTGCACCAGACCACATCAAACCACCGGGCACTCACCTACAAAGTTTCTGATAGGCCGTGAATTAACAACACGGTTATCATTAGTGAACCCAGATGTAATAGTACAGCGGATAAGCTCTCATATTTTAACAAATTGTGCATTTTATGAGAAAAGCATGAAATTTCTAGCATAGTTAGGTCATACCATGTTTATTTATGGATGTGGAGGGAAGTCAGATTTGAGCTCTGAGGGGACAGTGAGAGGTCAAATCCAAGATGGCCGCTAGTCATCCGGGTCTAATGTTAAAACGTCCTTAATTTTGGAACCAGACTGCGCAGAAAAACATTTACGGTGTCATTTCCAACTAAATTGGGGGTGCACATTCATTTGGTGACACCTTTGAGAATGTCAGAATTCAAGGAAATGAATTTCGGTCAAGGTCAAGGTAAAAATTTATCAAAAAATAATCAATCAGTTGAAATTTGCAAATGAATACCGAGTGGTGTCATTGTGGCGAATTTAGTTATTTAGCCCCTCAGAGGGTGTGCTTGAGGCGGATGTGGCACAGTTATGTATTGTGTATATCCATGCTTAGACAAGCTGGGTATAGATGCATTATCTGTAGAGTTCTATGTTTTGTTGACCCTTACCAATAAAGAAATCCTGGATATTGACATGTATCTAAGAAGATAGCCTAGATGTAAAATGTGGTATGGTAGTTGGTGCTTTCATTGTGTTTTTGTCTTTCAGAATCTTCTCTCCTGCCATAGTGATTTCGTCGCAACCATGCCGAAGCATCACTTCCTGATGGATCCTACCCAACCCTCTAAATTCAAGCAATCCAAGCCACCCCCCAGCACTAACTGGGACATTTGTGTCCTCTGCCAAGTCGTAAGACATGAATCTTTGCAGTGTCCTCTCAGATCAACGAAACAGCCCGTTAATAGTGGCTATACATCCCTGGCAGAAGGTTCCTGTCCTTGCTGCTGACCAACCACTGTATGCTCTTGCTAAGGAAATCTAGTGGGCCTGGCCAGCCACTCATGGGGAGAATCATTTTGTGATCATGTTCGGTGGTCTACACATCGAAATGGCTCTGTTGACATTGCTGGGAGACTGGCTGGAAGACAGTGGCTGGACAAACGCCCTGGTACAGGCTGACATTGCAAGTTCCGGAACAGCAAATTCTTTCATACATGCCAGCCATGTCACCAAGACCCGCCATGCACAGCAGGTCACAGCTGCAAGCCTTTATACACTCCTCCAACAAGCTTACCGTGAAGACTGCACATCTGATGATACTGATGCCATGCAACCTGATAGTCCACCTTTTAAGGAGTGGTGCATACAGCAAACAAAGGCCAGTGTCCACTTTGACTACTGGCTAAAGACCTTGTTATTGGAGCTTCTCTTGCTGCGGTACATCAGGTCTCTTCGTGAAGGTAACTTCCAGCTGTACGTGGAATCCCTGACTGAGATCATGCCATGGATGTTCACCCTAGATCACACGCACTACTCCAGATGGCTTCCTGTACACGTCCGTGATATGACGACACTCTCTGAAAAACACGCAGATGTCCTAGCAGAATTCAAATCTGGAAATTTTGTGGTGCGCAAAACCAGCAACAAGTTCTCTGCCATGACACTTGACCAGTGCCATGAGCAGAACAATGCAATGGTCAAAGGTTCTGGTGGGGCTATTGGACTGACTGGCAATCCCGGAGCACTCAGACGCTGGATGGTAGAAGGGCCAGAAATTGCAAGGATCACTACAGAGTTTGAGCAACAGGCCACAAAGCAACAGCATGGTGCTGGCGACACTGGACACCATCACCATGATCAGCAACCTGGAGTGCAAGCAGCATTCCTGAAGGAGGTTAAGGCACTTGTGACAGTGCTGGAAGAGATGGGGAATCCATTTCTAGAACAAAGTCAATACCTACTAGTCATTGACACAAGGGGTAGCCTGTTGTTGGCTCAGTGGTTAGGGTGGTGGCTTGGGATCCTAGGGTCCCGAGTTCAAGCCCCGTCGGCTACTGAATTAATACACCAGGGGGTTGACTCAGTCTGTCATCCTTCTGAGGTCGGCAAAATGAGTACCAGTTCCAATGTGTGTACTGGTAGAGAGGTACTGCATCAGCGACACAGTCGCGCTTCAAGAAATGATAGCAACTCCAGCAGCTAAGCTGCCATACGACCACCATGACACAAGGAACATCGTGGACACCCAAGTGGCTGAAACTGTGAGAAGGATCGAGACTCTTGGTGAGGAGCAGTACACCAAGTTTGTGAGAGAAAGGCTGGAACAATGTACAACACCTATCACACAAACACTTCCAAAGAACAAGTTGCCACTGTTCAGTAGGCCACCGGTCAAGATTAAGTCAAAACAGAAGGCAAAGCTCGCAGCACGGAAGAGTGACTGTGGTCTCTTTTCGAGGCTGTACATCTGTCAAACACGAGACGGAGACATGGATAATTTCTTCTCCCATGAAAACCAGGCAGCCCCGCCAGCTCTGTCAACTGGAGGGAAAATTCGGATTGGGGTTAAATCAGATCGACTTCGCTGCCTGGTATGGAATCAGATCTGCTCGAAAAGAATAGTGCGCCTATTGCTGAAGCAACAATTCTTGATGGTGCAGCTGTGGTTCAAATGCTAAATCCCGGAACATCAATAACATTTCAAGAGTAAGGAAAAAGAGTGTTTGCACCATACATCTCTGCTCAACTTGAGAAAAGCAGCCGCATCGACCTTGTCTGGGATGTATACCTACCCGCCAGCCTCAAAGCCTCAACAAGACAGAAGAGGTGGAAGGGAATCAGGAAAAGGGTGGCTCCTTCTACTGTGATGCCAAAGAAATGGAAGGACTTCCTTCGATGCGATGATAACAAAACCGAATTGTTTGCTTTCCTGTCACGCGTAGTTGTTCATCTTCCTCTTGCAGAGGGCAAGGAACTGTATGCAACAGATGGAAGTGGAGTCCTTTGCTCTCCGGCTGAGTCATACTTGGCCTGCCTTGCCCCATGTTCACAGGAGGAGGCCGACACTCTACTTCTGCATGGGGCAGATGCTGTGCAAAAGGGGTGTAAGAAGATGACCATACGTACCGTTGATACTGATGTGGTAGTACTGGCTGTAGCTTCATTCAGCAAGACAGCTCCTAATGAGCTGTGGGTTGCCTTTGGTGGGGTTGCCTTAAGCTTCCGGTACATAGCTGTTCACGAAATGGTTGCCACAATGAATCCAACACAGTGTCTGACTCTCCCAGTCCTTCACACTTTCACCGGGCGTGACACTGCATCTGCATTCGCTGGCAGAGGAAAGAAGACTGCCTGGGAAACTTGGAAGTCTTTCCCAGAGGTGAATGATGCTTTCAATGAACTCCTATGCATGCCAAGTGAGGTAAGTGAAGGATCAATGTTACTGCTAGAGCGATTTGTGGTGCTAATGTTCGACCGAACCAGTGAGAGCATGGAAGTGAATCATGCCAGGAAACAGCTCTTCACATCGAAGTCTAGAACTCGAGAGAACATTCCTCCAACCCAGGCAGCACTCAAACAGCACATCAAGCGCACTTGCTACCAGGCCAACTGTAGGAACCAGGCATTGGTCCTGGATCCAGAGATGCCAGAGCCATCTGACTGGGGCTGGACAAAGGAAACAACTGGGTGACAGCCGCTTTGGACCACTCTCCCCGAAGCATCAAAATCGTGCCATGAATTGATCTGCTGTCGCTGTGAGAAAGGATGTACTGGATGGTGCAAGTGTGCCAAAGCTGCGCTCAAGTGCACTGCACTGTGCTTCTGTTCTGGAGGCTGTTAGATTTTGATCACTACCATTACCATCATCATCATTGCTATTAATAGAGTATTAAATAGACTAGCAGCATGGGACTATTCTGTTAATTTTTTTGCATTATTATCCCTATAGTGTCAAAATGGAAGCGAAGTTTTGCTATATTGCATAGGTCCATTGTATGAGGTCCACATAGGTCCATTGTAATTGCATCCATTGTCTTTACCAAAAGAATGTCCAAAAGTTTTTAACGTAATTTGACCTTGACCTTGATCGACATGCATTTCCTTGGCTCTTGGCGATCTCAAAAGTATCACCAAACGAATGGCTATTCCAAACTTAGTTGGAAATCACACGTTAAATGTTTTTTTTTACACTGTTTAGTTCAAAAAATTAAACGCGTTTGAAGATTCGACACGGTGGACTGGCGGCCATCTTGGATTTGACCTCTCACCGTCCTCAGAGGTCAAATCTGACTTCCCTCCACATCTGAAAATAAACCTTATGGGATTCACTAACTATGTCAGAAAATTCATGCTTTTCTCATAAAACGCACAATTATTGTGCTTATCCGCTGTACTACAACACTGTACAGAGTACAGTCCTGATGGCTGGATGGATGGATTTAATACATAACAAAACATATAAAGCATCTAAACGATAATCGCATCGTTTCGCAAATATAGTAATCCACATAGTGGACTGAACCAAAAGCCACGATTGAGGAGAGAGGGGTGGAGTATACCACAAGTCAAATTTAATAACATAGATGGATTTAATCCATACAAAAACTACAAAACGTATAAAACATTAAGAAAAAATGTAAAAACAAAAATGGATGAAATCTCAAAAACAAAAAACCAAACAAGGTAGGAATGGCACCGCGTTACGATGCCACAATCCTCATCGATTACCATCACATCTTTTGACATTTTACTTTTGTTGTGGGATTGTGATGGATGAAGAAGAAGAGTAGCAATGGGGATGACAGCATATTATGATGCCACAATACTACACCACAATCCTCTTCTGGTTTAGCATCACAATATCTTTTGACGTTGCTTCATCACAATCCCACAACAAAAGCAACATGTCATATTTTTTTTGCATGGTGTTTTGTTTATTATTTTGAATCCTTGTTTATTCTTTATTACATCTCAACTATGTGCTCCATTCCCTTTTCTTTCCCCACAACGGTCACGGTATCGACCAACATGACCCGGGGATACTTGTGTCCGCTCAGACAGCACAACACCTTTTCGTCCATGTCCTGCATCTTGATGGTGCCAAGCACGGCATGGAAGGACATGGACCAAGTGTCCTCCTCCAGGTCCTCATGACAGTTGGTGCAACCCAGTGGACCTCCTACACCTCCACCATTGCCGGTCACCGATAGACATGATCTTCTTCCAGGGAGATCTTCTTCCAGTTTGTTTCAGAGGGAGAGCCTGATTGTATTGCGACTGGTGTCAGGAGGGGCCAGGACAGCCCCAAGTAAGTCACGACCCGTAAGTCAGTAGGGGACTCCACTAACATCCCAAGCTCGTCATAATCCACACCGGTCCTTCTCGCGGCATCGAACGCCACCACAAATCCAGGCTGCAGGACTGGGTTGTGCCCAGAATGCAGGTCGAACATATGTTAACTAATCAGTAATGATAAGGAGATTCCAAGTAAGACTACATAATACATACATACATATCATTTCTCAAAGTTTTATTTACTTTTTTCTTTTCCAGTTGTCGCCTGGGACATGTGATGTCACATTTACTGGAAATAGCATCCCGACAATAAAGAACAGTGTTGCCTCGTTTATAAAGACCAAGTAATGACAAATGGTGATGAATGCCATTTGATGATCTTTACAATAAAAGTTTGACAAATGTTCGGTCATTCACAAGCATCAAACCACATCATGGTATCCCATTTTTTTTTTTATGACAGTTTCAATTTGGAACGGTAATTTGTGGACACTCTATATAAGAGTGAAAACGATCCGAATGGAATCCTACCATTCAAAATACTCGAAAATCCCAATAAATATCACAGTAAAAGTCGAAGAATGAATTGAAAAGCAAATAGTCCTACCGATTGATTTGGGGTGACGACAAATGATAGACAAGAGGAAGTGACAATGTGTACAGAGGAGGATTGAAGAAATTGGTCGGTTAGGTAAAGCTCATGACGTCACCCAGTCCATCGAGTCAGATGAGAGTAGTACCTTGCATATCGGATAGAGATCGCTGCAGATCTGTCGCTGTGTGTGTGAATCATTGCGAGTGGAATGGAAGCTAAACATTGTGTTTTTGAAATTATTCGTACTCTCCATCCACTCCTGGATTTAATGATACTAAAACAGGTCGGTGGGTTTAAAGAAAGAAAATTAGTCAAACCCGCAAAACACGCGTCACTTGCCATGTAAGTAGCAGAAACGTTGCCACCTGACCACCTCAGCATAACAAACACTGACAATCTCTCTTGGGTCAACCTTTACAAGATTATCCAAAATGCTGAAAAAAACAGTACAGTACTGCCACCTGTTGTTTGGGGATTCAAATGCATCATAGATAATGGTAATTTCAGATGATTCATTGTACATACATAGGTTTTGTGTGGAGGGAACAACAAAATCCATTGATCTCAATTATGACGTCATTCCTGCATGACAGATTGTGATGCAAGAAGAGCAGGCCAAATACGTCGGATGGAAAACATTCACTATGTCCTGATTCCCATGTGCCATTCTCTGTTTCAGAGCGTCGGTGCTGCCGAGGCAGTTTCTTGGTCAGAGTTATACTCTGGGTGGTTTGCCATTGCCTTCCCAGAAGGAATTAGGGCAATAATTTTGAATTTGGCCAGGGTGCTGGGAGATAGCTCGCCTACTTGTGAGATCTTTAAGGTCCACCAACTAATGCAGGTAGATGGAATTCCCGTTTTAACGTCACTCAATCAATCCGAGGGATTGCACACACTTTGATGAATCACCCAAGGTGCGAGTCACCGGGATGATAGTTTATATCTGGGTTGCGATTCAACCCCAAGCTCGACAGCTTAGATGCAAGGGTGCATAAATCCTGGCCATCCTGTCAGCCCCCTTCATTATAACTAAAGTAATAATTCAATCTGGCCACCTTGTTATCGAATAGATTAGGATGTACAGGTAGTGGACAAAAAAAATGGAAACACCTGGGTAAATGAGGGACACCAAGCAACGGCTTCCACACAGGTGTGGCCCATGTGTTAATGAAGCAAATAATATCCCAGCATGCTTAGGGTCATGTATAAAAATGCTGCACAGGCTTGGTTGCCTATAAGTAGGCTTATAGCATGGCTGCAGAGGAAAAACCTCAGCAGATGAGTCTTTGCCTTTTTTATTATTTTT
This sequence comes from Eptatretus burgeri, assembly GCF_056783735.1. Taxonomy (NCBI): domain Eukaryota; kingdom Metazoa; phylum Chordata; class Myxini; order Myxiniformes; family Myxinidae; genus Eptatretus; species Eptatretus burgeri. The sequence continues at coordinate 53,764,138 of NC_140972.1, read as the reverse complement.
TTTTTATTATTATTTTTTTTTAAGCAGCTTGTTAGCCTTGTTGTGTTTGTTCTGCATGATTTATTTTCCTCCTATCTCATCTATTTGTTTACCTTATACTTTTTGTCTTGGAAGCACTGTGTTTTCATCCATCTTTCCCTTCCTGCTTTTCCCCAGCCTTCCTCCTGTCTGGCGGTTTTTGATATGACTCAGCCAGGGGTTTGAACGACAGACCTTCCAGACTCAGAGCTAACCATGATGCCACCAAGTCTAGTTTCATCATGAATACCTCCCTCTACCAAAAAAAATAAAATAAACCAATGTCACCCGCAGGGTGACCCATATCTTGCCAAAAGGTGACCACGTGTGACTTCTTTAAGGTCACACTGAGGTGAACAGAGCTGCTATCCACCAGGAGCGACTCCTTGAGGAATATCTGCCTACGAGAGATTCCGATGAGAATCGTTCTACAGAGTAACTATGAAAAACATGCGTTTGCCTCATAACGTCACCAAATGACGTCATAATGTCTCAAGCTTGACATATCTAGAAAGCACTCATCGAGGTGTTCAATTTGAGGTACTACACGATATGGTTCCTAAAACTTGAAAATTTGACCTTGGGGTCAAATATGTTTGACCTGAGGCGCTAACCATGAAGGTCAAGGCCAATCGCCACCAAAAATTAATCAGCTGAGCGTCAGACCATGAACTATATTCCCATGAAGTTTGAAGATGATCCGATCAAAATTACTCAAAAAATAAGGGTTCGTCGACTCCCCTGATTTTCGCCAAAGTGACCTTGACCTTTGACCTTGACCTTCAAAATTTTGTGCACTGAAAGGGACCTCTATAGGCCTCTGATATGCGAAGTTACAAAAATTTCCGATGATAACTGTGCTCTGCAGAATTTTTTATACATGATTACAGACAAACAAACAAACAAACAAACAAAAAAAAACATACAAGCTGACTAACATATCTTGCAAAACTTCGTTTTGGCAAGATAATAAACAATCTTGAAAATGGACGTGAATTACTGTAAATGGAGCAAAAATAAGATCGGCTTCATTTTGGTCAACCGCAACAATCTCGCAACAGACATAACAGTGTTAAACCGTTTCAATATTGGCAATGGCCATCAGCTGGTAAGGTGCAAGCTTATACTCAACCTAAGATGAAAAAGAGCACGAATCATGAGAAAAAGATTCAAACAACAATCCATACATCCAGACTGTATGAACAAAAAAAGACAATTTCAAATTGAACTTAACAACAGATTCCAACATTGAGAAGAGAAATAAGATGTTGATGAATCCAACTACCAAATAATGAAAACCTCAGACATTGTAAAGAAAGGAAAATGGAGTCATAAGAACGAGCTATCATCACCAAACACAATCAAGAAAAGAAGGGAAATAAAACAAAGCGCAGTTCAGTGTGAAAGAAACGGTTGAATTGTGTAGTGATAGGCAGTCTTTCAAATGTGCTGCCCATCACTACCTCATACCCATGCACATCCACAAGCTCCGATACATGCACGAACTCTTCGCCATTCTGCCGTTGGTCCTCATTTTGTGTTATTCCTCCTTTCCTACTTTTTTGTATACAAAGTCGAGGCTCATGTGGGAGCAATGAACACACTTCTGTTTGTCCATCCTCTCCCCACATTCCCACAACCCCCCCCACCCCCAAGACCCTTTGGTTGTTTGGGAACCTTCTGCCTTTTGTCATTCAGCTCTTCCATGATCCTATACCTTGTATAAAAAAGAACGCAGTGAACTGAATAAGACTTAAGGGAAGAAGATGAGAGAAGGCACAAGAAACTAAGAGAAAAAAAATGGAGGCGAGATGCTTGTAAGCAATAAGTGGATAGACGCTTTGACAGGACATGCTGAGAAAATAGAACCATCATCACAAACATAGATTGCATCGTTAAACGTTCAGAAGATTTATATAAACAACTCGCAGAGAGCAAAAATACAATTTACCGGTACATCAGACATAAACGACAACGAATCCATCCTGCCAGTCACTGCCAATGAGATCAAGTTTGCCTTGAAAAGCATGAAAAGAGGTAAAGCCCTTGAAGATGATGAAATTATCAGATGCAATTGAAGATGTTAGTGATCTGCTGTGCAGTGATTTAACAAAGTTATTTACAAAGTGCTTGGAAGATGAAAACATCCCTAGAAGTCCGAAGAAGTCTGAGCTGATACTGATCCACAAAAAAAAAAGGACATATAATGGACCTATAGAATTACCATCCAATTAACCTGCTCCACAGTACTTATAAATTGTTCCAAAAAATTATCAACAACAGATTCAGGATTCAACTGGACAATAACCAACCACAGGAGCAAGCAGGTTTTAGAAGTGAATTCTCTATGATGGATCAACTTCATACAATAAATCAACTTCTGAAAAAAAATCAACAGAATATAAACTTCCTTTGTGTCTCGCAGTCATTGATTATGAAAAAGACTTCAACGATGTAGAAACAAATACCATCATGGTATCTCTCCATCACCTATATGTCAACTCCAGATACATCAAGATGTTAAGTGAGGTCGACAATAATAGAACTGGAACCTTGAAACTGCACCAACGTAGTGTCAAGATCAAGATCAAAGGAGGTGCAAGGATCCATGGCAGATGATATCTCACAAAAATTGTTCCCTGCATGCCGAGGAGTGTTCCTACGGTGAAATTAGAAAATAGAGAAATAAAATGTCGAAAGAGAAAGTCTATGCCACCGACACAGAGGACATTGCTTTAATTTCATACAATGCTGAAGAATTTAAAATCATGATGGAAGATCTAAATTTGAAAAGTCTCAAGGTCAGACTAAAAATGAATATGACAAAGACAAAATTAATACTCAGGAAGAGATTGTAGTTGTTCATTGCAATATTGAAGAAACCAGGAATTACATTTACTGAGGATAACTCATACAGATAGACAAACATTCCTCGACATTGTGGTCACAATAAATAAATAAATGAATTGTAACTATGCTGGACACGAGGCAAGAAGAATAGATAACCAGTGCACAACAATAATTGCAAATTGGCAACCTCGGGAAGGTCCTTGGAGAAGCAGAGGTAGACCCAAACGATGATGGAGCGATTAAATGGAAAACTCCTGCAATACAATGGCCAGAAATTGCATTGAATAGAACAGATGGACCCTGTTGAGGGAAGGAGCCCTTCATCCTGCCATGGACTAAATAGGCTGGTCAAGTCAGGTCAATAAATGAATGGTTACAAACTAAGTTAAAATACCTCCCCCCTCATCTAAACCTCAGATGAACTGACATAAATTAGTAGCAATTAAGTAATTGGTACTTTATAGATTGGTTGATTGCTTGATTCCAATGTCTACAGTTTATCATTGAGCCTGTAGGATGTTGAAAATTTAATAATGTGTGGTTTATTATTGTACACTGGCCTGGCTCAGACCCCCTTGATCTGGACATGTCCTGAACCCCCCCCCCCATCAATCGCTATATGGGCTTAAGTTTAGATATCTTAAATGTTAGAAATGATAGCCACTCGGATCTTCTTGCAATTACATCACAGCGACAAGGGTTATTAGGACCATCTAGGGCAGTGTTGTAACATCATCGTATAACGTCTCTCTCACCAGTCTGTACGTAATAAATATATGACATTCAGTTAAGTGTATTCTTTTGATTTCCTTGTTGCAGTTTGTTTGATAGCTCCTTGTATAATTGCTTCCATTTTGCTGGCAACACTCCATCACTCCATCGTTTTGTGCGACAGCTGTAGTAACTGATAGCAGCCAGGTGACGGCAGACTCCAAAACTGATTCACAGCTTGTCCCAGTTGCACACAACTAGGAGTTGCATGAAGAGAAGGGCAAAATGTATCACTGAAAGAAAATTGTGAGACAAGTGATAGTAGTGTGCAGTGGCATCGAAGGCCTGCAAATAAATGGCACAATGTACCAGTAAACATAGGGAAGCATTGCTACTAAAGGTAGTTACAAAGGCCTGACTTGATGGATGTCTGACTTGATGTTAACAAGTAGCAGAATGTACAGCTTTATTGATATGTAGTCCCAAATGTGTGACCATTGGCTTCTTTCCTGAAACTTTCTGCTCTCGTCAATGATTTCTGGTGCTGTTTGCCGTTGCTTTTTCAGTTACTTTTAGTGAACTTTTACACTCAATTAGCACCTGAGAAGTTTCTTTTAATGTCAGAATAATGGCATGCAGCTTTGTTGAGATGGGAGAAGAGAATCAACAGAATGAGCAAGCCATTACGAGATACAAGAGCATCCAGCTGCCATTAACATGAGATCGATGACTGTAAAAGCACCAGAATTAACAACGAGAAGAGGAACTGGAAGCAAATTTTGTCAAAGAATGGTGTTTTCAAGCCAGGCAGTTTTTGGTAGCAACAGATATATTCATCCTTTATCAAATTAATTAAAGATTACGATTGTAATTGTGATGTGTTATTCATTATATTCAAATGCATAGAAACTTGTAGAGTGACTTGGTGATTTCGTGGATGTAAGGCCTCATTGCATTGCCCTCATTGATATGAGCATTATTCTCATGTAGCCGGTACTCATTCACTTTGCTTAAATCTTTGCAGCCTGTGATGGAGAGCAATCTTCTTATTATTATTTTTGTTCTTCTTCTTCTTCTTCTTCTTCTTCTTCTTCTTCTTCTTCTTCTTCTTCTTCTTCTTCTTCTTCTTCTTCTTCTTCTTCTTCTTCTTCTTCTTCTTCTGCAGCAGTGGCTATGGGTAGTATAATTTACTCGGGGAATAGGTGTTCGGGTTAGGGAGATGGTGATAACTTGCCTATGATTCACAAACCACATGACAGGATACTTTAACTCCACCAACAAATGCTGGCAGACAGAACGCCCAGTTTTAAGGCATTCACAAGGATGTCTCACTCTGCCTGCATTCACATCATGGATGTTGTTCACAATGATGCCTCACCCTGCCTGCGAAACACCAGGGTGACAGTTTAGAGCTGGCCCGAGATTTGAAATCAGACTAGAGAGCTCAGGGGCATTGAGGCAACACTGCCAGCCTCATACTTGGCTGTCAAACACGTAACATCACAGAGGTGAACTGAATAGATTTCCGTACCAAGTTAAGAGGATGCAAAATATCATTAATTAGTTAATTTCTCTGTCTTTTTTTCAGGTTCTGCTCATCTTGGCTGGTAACATAGCGAAACGTTAAACATGGAAAAGAGAAATGTCCCACGTGGAAAAGAGAAAAGTCCCACATGATAAGGAAAAAGTCCCACATTGTACAGAAAAAGTTCTATGTGGAAAAGAGAAAAGTCCCACTTGGAAAATCCTCCGTCATGCAAAGTCCTTCCTCGGCCCACCAGAGCTCCTGAAGACATACAAAGCTTTCTTCCGCAGACTGATGCAGTAGTGCTCTCCCCTCTGGGCTGGTGCTCCTGCCTCCAACCTTTCTCAGCTTCACGCTGTGGAAACCAAGGCATTTCGGATCATTGGCATCTCTTTGGGCCTCTGAGTGAGGCTGAGGCTGTCTTTGGACCTCTCTCTCTCTCTCATCGCAGGCAGGACGGTGGTCTTTCTGTCTTCTACCGTCTCCTCTCCGGTCTCGCATCCCCTGCTGTGTCTGCAATTTGTCCTCACATATTTCTGCAGGGCGCTCAAGGTCCACCAACAACCTCCTTCTGGTAAAACTACCAAAAGCACGAATCACTGCTCACCTTCACTCTTTCATTCCTCTTTTTTTCCCGTCTTTGGAATAGACTCCCTCACTCTGTTCAATCACATTCTTCCCTCCAGGTCTTCAAAACAGGTGTTCACCACCACCTCTTATCGTCCCCCATCCAAATCCTCAATCTTTTCTACACCCGTTAATCCACCCCAAACCCACCTCCTTCAAATTCCCTGCTTTCCTTCCTGAAATTCCCTGTAATGTCCATCTTGTATACCATATGTTCCCCGCCCCATCCCTCTCCACAGATCTCCCAATGTCTCTGTTCCCCACTGTTTTGTCCTTCCCACTCCCACCCTTCTTGTCTCATGCCTCCCTTGCAGTGTGTTGTGTGTTTCCTCTCAAACGAGCCTCGACAAGGTATACAAACAAGCTCGAATGAGCTAAGATCCTCGTCCTCTTAATGATGACGTCATAAAAACGAATATGACGTCATTGTGATGTATCAGGTTTGCGATAAATTATCTGTGCTAATGCCCAGCTTGATTCCCGCAAACAAAATTCAAACAGCTTGCCTATTTTCGGAGATAATGGTATAGGCGATTTCCATTAGCGGCGATATTATGACATCAGCTTTTTTCTAGGAAGAATTTCCAAAATCGGAGATGGTTACTGCCTGCGCGTGGGCTTTCTGCATATACATGGCAAGTTTCACGAAGATCCAATGAAAAATGGATTGTGAAACAAAAATGTCAAAAAATAGGAATGACGTCATAAAAATTGATATGACGTCATAGTGATGCATCATATGTGCGGTAATTCATCTCTGCTAATGCCCTGTTCGATTCCCGCAAACAGAATTCAAAAAGCTTGCCTAGTTTGAGATAATTTTTTCGGCGATTTCCATTAGCGGAGATATTTTGACATCATAACTTTTTTTCGAGGAGGAATTTTCAGAATCGGAGAGGGTTACTGTCTGCGCAGGCTATTTTTACATATACGAGTATATGCCAAGTTTCAGGAAGTTTCAATGAAAACTGTAGGCTGTGAAACAAACTAGTTTCGGATATAATGGTATAGGCGATTTCCATTAGTGGCGATAATATGACGTTAACTTTTTTCGAGGAAGAATTTCCAAAATTGGAGATGGTTACTGCATGAGCATGGGCTTTCTGCATATACATGGCAAGTTTCACAAAGATCTCATGAAAACTCTGGGTTGTGAAACAAAAAATGTCAAAAAAATAGGAATGATGTCATAAAAATTGATATGACATCATAGTGATTTATCATATGTGCGGTAATTAATCTCTGCTAATGCCCTGTTCGATTCCCGCAAACAGAATTCAAAAAGCTTGCCGAGTTTGAGAATTTTTTTTAGGTGATTTCCATTACCGGTGATATTTTGACATCATAA
>NC_140972.1:53649559-53754559 GCF_056783735.1 Eptatretus burgeri | reverse complement strand
GTCCCTGTGTAATATTATCCCTGTGTCGTAAGAGGCGACCAGGATTGCGTCAGGAAGGGCATCCGGCGTAAAACATGTGCCAAATCACTATGCGGATCATACGGATGATCCGCTGTGGCGACCCCGAACGGGAGCAGCCGAAAGAAGAAGAAGAAGATATTGTTGCGAATTCGCGCCCGCCGGCGTGCGATCGGCCACGTGACTCGAATCGCGGCACGTCGCCCACCGGACGGACAATTCTGTCGTGACCCTCTCGGACTAACGCCGGGAGCTCGTCATGGGTGGGCCTTTCGGCCTCACCACGATCGTGCCAATCGGCCACCCGCGTGGGATAGGGTTGTTCGCCAAACTCGACCTACCTAAGTACCCACGCAGATGGTAGACCAGGCGATCGCACCTCGCCGCAGTTCGACTCCGGACACGGGCCGCTTAAGCGATCCGTTCCGTACTATCGGGATAACCGAGCGGTGTTATCGTCGCCTCGACAGTTCCGATTACTTATCGGGCGTATTAAGCCCACGATGAACCCGTTACGTGAAGCAAGCTGGAGATTCAATCAAAGAAAAGACGAAGCGAAACGGGAAAAGAGTTCAACATAATGCACATTTATTTTGCGGCACACGGAGAGCACACATATACAGCCAAACAGAATGCACATATATCAAATGCAACAAAAGAAACAATGACACAGAGATACTACCGACTAAGACCGACACACGGCAACACTTAAACAGTTTTACTTCCCAAGACTGGCGCCGACACACATTTACTCAAAAACAAAAGAAAGAAGCCACCCTCATAGGCAAGGGGGCAGACGGGCCCGTAGGCCAATGTGTGCGCGGGACCTGAAGGAGCGGTCAGGCCCGCGAGACCGGGGGGGTCCTACCCGCGTCCTCGTGATGAGCCGCAAATGTGGCTGCGGGGCGGTGCCCCGACTTTGTGCTCCTTCGCGGGTTTCGTTGGCACCGCTTGGAGTGGGGTGGGAACGGGGCCCCCTTTTCGCACTATCTCAGCGCGGGGGAAAAGGGGGGGGGGAATTGTTGATGCCCTGGGGAAAGGAGAATGGTTGGCTGGCTTGGGTCCCGCGACGAGCGATCCCACCACGACCTCGGCGCCGACCGCCGTCTTCCCTGCCTCGGACCCGAGCTCCTTGGACTCTTCCCCCAATTCTCCTCAGCCGACTGCAGAAAACCACCTTGAGGCCTTCGCCTCCCAACCCCACTCCGCTCTCCAACCCGACTTGACTGCCTCAGTCTCCCGACTCCACTCTCTGCCACCAAAACTGACTCTCCGCGGAACAACTCCTCTGCGCAACAACAACTCTCATTCGCCTCACGCTCGCCGTTTTATAGGCCGGCAGGAGAAAACAATGTGCAAATTTCCGGATCAGGATGACCTCGGGGGCGGGGCCACGCTCGCCCCTTGGACAGAGGAAAAGGGGCGTGAATCTCCCCTGATCCTAGAATTTGCATATCTCGATTCCAGATAGACGCGCCTGGAGGCGGGGCCAAGCCGCCCTGCGCTTCCTAATTGGACGGATCAGAAGTGAGCGTGGAGCATTCCTGATCCGAATTCTCCTCGGAAAGACCGCTATTTGCACTCGCGGCTCGGCGCGTATCTTGTACGAGCCAAGGACAGCCCGACGCTCGGTGCTCACAGGTGGTGCGGGAATGGCCGTAGAAGGAGGGAGGTGAAGGTGGTGGAGGGTTTCCGGCGGTGGCCGATGGCCATGGTGCCGTTTGGAATGGCGGTGATGCGATGTTTGCGGGGGCGAGTTGTGAAGGTAAAGGTCGTGGCGGTTGGCGTTGTTGTTGTTGTCTGACGGTTGGAGCGTGGTTGGTTCAAAATAAAGATAGAACAGAAAAACGGCTATCTCAAAGCGTCGCAGCCAGAATGGATCACATTTATTCCCTCGAAACAACGGGTTTGGGACGAACTACACATGTACTTGCAGAGATATCTCACCTGAGGGACCTGGATGGTGGTTTGCGAATTTCCACAGCCTTAAAAAAAAAAAAAAAAATATATATATATATATATATATATATATATATATATATATATATATATATATATATATATATATATATATATATATATATATATATATATATATATACATATATATATATATATATACATATATATATATATATATATATATATATATATATATATATATATATATATATATATATATATATATATATATATATATATATATATATATATATATATATATATATATATATTGTTGCAACGAGTGGCGTTGCTGCAGACCGATGCGGGACGTTTGCTCGTCGGATCAAGCTTGGTGATCTCGCGCACGTCCACTCTTCGCGCAGGGGTCAGAGGTCAGAGGATCGGAGGCCAAACCGCGTCTCACCAGCCCTATAAAAGGACGATCAGAGCGCCAATATATATATATATATATATATATATATATATATATATATATATATATATATATATATATATATATATATATATATATATATATATATATATATATATTGTTACGGCTGTGGAAATTGACAGAACACCATAAAGGTCCCAAGATCAGTTAGGCCGATAAGTCCGTGTCCAGATAGATTTCCCCACCGTTGTTGAAAGGGACTATTCATGTTAACCGGGCTGTGATCTTTGAGTTAGCCATTATTCTTTACCATCGTTATTTTGGACCAACCACGTCCACCACCATCTGTCTCAACAATCGCTCTCAACAACTGCTTCAGACCAACTGCCTTCCACCACCACAACCACACCTGCCTCTCACCAAACCACGCCATCCTCACCACCTCGCCAGCAACCGTCAACATTTCCACACCACAAACATCGCCTCACCTTCGTCTCCGAAACGACGCCATCTTTGCGCCAGCCGCAGCGAGTCCACATCGAGTGGCATTGCTGCAGGCCGACGCAGGACGTTTGCTCGTCGGATCAAGCTTGGTGATCTCGCGCACGTCCACTCTTCGCGCAGGGGTCAGAGGTCAGAGGATCGGAGGCCAAACCGCGTCTCACCAGCCCTATAAAAGGACGATCAGAGCGCCAAGCTCGCGTTCGAGTTGGGTCGAGTCGAGTTGATCGGTCGGCCTGAGTCAGTCTGGAGAGGTCGGGGAGTCGGGAGGAAGCCAGAAGCCAAGGAGCTGCGTGGAAGTCTGGGCTCGTGGAGGAGTTGGGAGCTTGGAGCTTGCATTCGGTGGAGAGTCCGGGCGTCGCGAAGGCGACGAGCTGGAGGTGCAGCCTTGCCTGCTGTGTCGCGCGGAACCACGCGTTCATGTGGAGAGAGCCGGAGAGAGCTCGCCAACCAGCGACAGGCGGTCCGAGGTGATCGGGCTTCGGCGCAGTTCGAGCATCACTGAGGGACGGACGGGTTCTTACAGAGCATCAACTCTAAGAGAGCAAAGACTCGTTCGTTCCTCTCAAACGAGTTGCCGACTGAGACCGAATCACCTGGCCGCTTGGCAAGGCCCGAGCTCGACCGCGGCTACGCTAACTGCTGTGGGGAAGGAGCATCGCGGGTCGCCCAAGCGCGTTCGTGTGGAGAGAGCCGGAGAGAGCTTGCCTGCCACACGGAAGGCCCGAGCTCGACCGCGGCTACGATAGCTGCTGTGGGGACGGGACGTCGCGGGTCGCCCAAGCAAGACACCACGAGGGTGCAGGTAACCTGCAACGGTCTCGTGGGACTCGTTCGGTCTGCCAAGTATCACGCCGTAAAGACCCAAGAGGTCCAGTCTGACCCCATTGCCTTTGATGGGGTCTATTTCCTGCTTTTCTTTCGAATAAATGTTGTGGCGCCGAGTCCCGTAAGTAAAACTGTGTAAGTGACTGTACATTAATAATTACTTATAGACGGTTTTAGCGCATTGTCTTGCCCATGTGCCGTTCCGCATTCATTGCTTGTTCTGTATACGTGCATGTTGGTGTTTTTGAATGACTGCAGGATTGTTCCTGCATACGTAGAGTAAATAAATGTGCTGGTTTAAATGTAAACCTGTTCGTTGCGTCCATGCCCCCATTGAAATGCCATCTTGTATTGCGGAATATTACTTGGCTTTTAAATAGCCAGTAAAGTGATCGGGTCCAACGGGACTGCGCGATATTACCCCGCTTGGTTATCCCAAAAGGAAGCGGGCTGCTTAAGCGGCTCGTTTCCAAGCGGTCCCGTTGAGGTACAACCTCTTGGTAACCTCCCTGCGCGAATAACTCGGTAAATCGAAGATTTGGCGATCGGACCCTGTAGCGCGGGTAGGGTACGGACAAGGTTGTGGTGGGATTGAAAACCCATCCGTGACTGGTTTCTGACGCCATTGCAGAAAGTCACGACTGGATTGTCCATTCCGTGGGCGAACCGGCTGCTATTGGTGAAACGCGGTCGTTCAGATGCCGGGCGGGCGCGAATACTACTATATATATATATATATATATATATATATATATATATATATATATATATATATATATATATATATATATATATATATATATATATATACATATGTATATATGTATATATATATATACATATATATATATATATATATATATATATATATATATATATATATTGTTGCGGGGCCGGGTATCGGTGGCGAGCACGACTGCTGGAGGGAGCAATAGAGTCGGCTCCACCGAACACACCGGAATTTAGGTCGTGACCCTCGGATAAGTCCAAAAGGCACAGGTCCCTTACAGGACCATGAATCACCAATAATTTGACGGCGTGGGGTCGTGTCAATTGCCAAACTTCAATATACCTAATTACCCACGCGGCAAAGCTACCGGGGAATTCACACCCTCGACGGACCTCGAGCGGAACGAGCCGTTACCGTGCCCGAACCGTGTGTAACCCGAGCGGAGATTACTGAGGCCTGTCGGTCCAAATGAACAATTTACTGCCTCGCTATTTCTCAACACACACCGTGCCAAGCCAATGAAAGAAACACAGAAATGAGCTGCAACATTTAACAGATATTTATTTACAATGGGCAGGGAGACACAGAGCAGAGTTATCCGAATAAGCAATGCAAGTAATGTACAACAAAAAGCACCAAACAATTCTACTTATCAGACGGGCCCACACACAGACACACGCCTAAAAGAAATGGTGGCCATGGCCTTTATTGATACCCCCAGCTCGGAGGGAAGGTGAGCTGGAGGTAAGAGCCTGGCTTGGACCTTCACGCTTCATGCGCTTCTCGATGATCGGGCCGGGTGGGACTCTAACCCGCAACACGATGCCGCTCCAAGCACCAGTTAAGGAGGATAGCGTCGGGCGCTGGCACACTCCACCGGCAAAATCAGCCGACGAGGCAGGCAAAGCAAGTCATCTCGGCAGGCAGGCAAGCGATTCTCCTCCGACTCGCAGGCAGGCGATTCACAGCGGGAAAACTCAGATTCTCAGCCTCAACCAACGAACCCTCCGACTCCCTCACTCGGTCGTCCCCCCCCCTCCCCACACAACTATGTCTTTTTCTTGACAGCTGGGAGCGATCCGTCTCGTGTCATTCCCCTCATTGAACAGACATGTCGGGCGATCCCCCAGCCGTCGGAGATTGGTCGGAGGGAGGTGCTCATATCACCGCCCCTCCACCAGGAAGTCGAGCAGCAATATGTTGCATTGGCTCCCCATTGGCCAAGAGGTGGCAGACGTGCTCGCACCCCTCCAATTGGCTGAGAGGGGTGCCATGCCAGTATTTGGAGCGAAATCCAAGACGCCAACGTCCGAAGAAACCCCGCCTGGCACATTGGACTCCGCCCACGTACGTGCTGTCACGAACGCGTGCAATGGTGCCGGTGGAGGATGGTGGAAGGAAGCAAAGGCAGGTGTTGTTGTCGTTGTGAAGTTTAAAATGTAAAATTCCTAACTATAAAATAACTCACAGCACACATACAATTAATCACCCATTAAACATAGGACAGGACCCTAACTAGAAACACATACTTACCGATAGAGCTGATCTATAGGACCTGGCTGTTGTGTGCAGTAAGCTTCCAAATTCGCAACAATATGTGTATTTGTATTTGAGATTGTCTTGAGCATTGTCTTGACAAGTCTGTCATGGTATTATATATCATTTGATATCAGAACAATCAATGCATTTCTTGGGGGCAAAAAAGCAATGAGAGGGGTCTTTCCATGAGCATAGCTTTGCTGTATGGTAAACATTCAGTGCCATGCCAAATGTAATTTGAGCAGCAGGCAATTGGCAGGAATGAGTGCAGGATTTTCACTTTTGCAAGCGATATCGTGCCGCGCTGGCTTGCAATAACCTTAAATAATTTGCTTTGCCATTCATAGACAGAGCTCACTTCACAGAGGTTTAATGATTGCTTTGATGAAGGTGCTTTTATCAATGCTGCCGCCACATAGCTTTTTCAATGGAGTGAAAGACATCTTCCCTATAATGATGCTGAGGATGGAAACAAGTCGCTTTGAAAGCATGCAAAATTCATGCCAATTATTGATAATAACACTTTCCCCTTTACATGGAGGCTGCCAGGAAAAAGAGCATAATTATCAGGTGAACTTTAACCGCTGAAATTTTGAAGTGCAAGATGGTATTATGCCCCATAAAGCATCCAAACACGCAATCCATTGAATGATTCGGGTTGGAATAGGGGAAGCAATTTGCAGCCATCCCACGGGTTCCATGTTGTATCGACTTGTTGTTTATGGTGTTTCCATGGTATTTTAATCATGCCTCCCTGGAAAATTTCATTGGTATGTTCTGTTGGTTGTTATCTCCATATGTGGGTCTCAGAAAGTGGCATGAAGCTTTCCCAGGTGTGTGTCTGTATCTGTGCCTGTATCTCTCAAGATCATTGCCATATAAGGTTACCGTTGCCACACTGGAATGCTTTTAGTATTGGTGACGTACAAATCCTCTAGATGCCGTATTTTGTTCAATTCATGAACCTATTGGAAGTACACAACAGAATATATCTACCAGGAGCAGGCAAAGACTTGAAATGGTCATTGTAAGGATCTGCATAATTTATCTCGTTCTATTTTTTTTTGCCAGAGGAGTTGCTCATTCATCCAGAAATTGTTGCTGATAGAGGGTGGAGAGGAAAAACAACTTAGAACTTCAGCTGATGGAGGAATTAGAGGAACCATTTTGATTGTATTTGAATAATTACAGAACACATCTTGCGATCTCGAATAGAGTGCAAAGTGAAGAAAAGGAGTAGTTACCAACCAATTTCCTATATGAAGAGAGAATTCCAACTGGAGAGAGTATTTAGGCATTGACAGAATGTGCTATCAAGTTGCATGATTTGAGAGGCACCACACCTTGGCAATTCAACTCATGGGATTGAAAGACTGGGTTAATCGATAAAAGTGAGCTGGGTACGACCAACCTGTGACCTGATCTACCGACAGCAACAAAATTACAAAAAGACCATTGTGGTCAATTGAGTTAACCAATCTTGCAAACACGAAATTGGTGCAAACCATCAGAGAAATTGCGACTGCATTGCAAGAATCTTGTCAGAAGGTCATCAGCAAGGTTGGTCTGCAGAGCGATGTGCATGGGATTCTGGAATAATTTTGGCTTTTTGGGAGTTGGGAAAGGCTATTGAAAGTGAAAGTGAAATAATCTGCCAAGAGCTTCACTTTGGATTTTGGCAAAAATAAACAATTTAATGGTTTTTGTTCTGTTTGATAATGAACTGGAATCACTGCCTTACTGTAATGAACATCCATATTGTTGTGGAAATGGCTTCTTGGGGGTTAATAATGCTTAGAATAATTCAGTTATATCTACAATAATAAATGTCAGTGTGTCTCCTCCATAACTCCAAAACCATGAAACATAGTGGCCCTAAACTTTGCATGCACACTAAGGGAACTTAAAGGTAATGCATGAAGGAAACTGGGTGTTTGGGTTAATTTAAACACCCCTTTTGAAGATAATCAATGGCCTTATTTATTTATCCTTTATCAAGGCTCATCCTTGGTTACCTCTCTCTCTCTCTCGCTGGGGTCTTCATTCATCATTATTTTGGCCTGCTCAACAATGCCTTGACTTGGAACAGGCAGCAATGGTTTCTTAATGATGAAGTTTTTTTTTTCACTTTCCTCACTCATATTATCGAATGCCTCATCTTCATATCTACAAATCGCTGGGTCCATTACAATGCATATAAACGCCTGGAGACGCCAGTGTTCATGGCTTTACTTCATTTCCGCACATACGATAAGCTCTATAATCTCTTAACCTGAGCTGAGTTTGAAAATTTTAACTGTGGAATTGACCTTAGCAGCAGTTCCGACTGTGCAAAAAGTGTTCATTTGTCGAATTTGCACATTGTTTGACAATCTGGGTATCTCCTAGAAATGTTCAATAATGCTCGATCGGCGATAGCTAATCACTTTCCCAGCCTGCTGTTCCTTATCAACCGTTTAGTTGAAGTAGTTGCTTGAGTGCTTAAGCCACTTCACGAGTGCTCTACAACCTGCTTGGATGTTAATTTGCAAGCCAAGGCGATACATGGTAAAAGTACCTGCACTGTCACTCTCGACTATCACTTTGCACTGTCGCTCTGCTAAACACAATCAAAAATACATCGATTGACATATGGTGTCGTGCAGTGCCAAGCCAGCCATTCTTTATGGACTGATGCTTGTGAACCACGGCGAGACGGTAGACGGCGGTATAAGTGACTTTTTAATCACAGCTGCTATCGTTTTTGAAAATAGAACTACAAACTAACATTCAAGACAATGATAGGTAGCAATGTAAATTAAGTAGATAATTATTGTTACGATTGTGGGGGTAGAATTGAATTGGGAGTATATCATTGTGTGGACTTGCTTGGTCCGTGGACGTGTAGGAGGCATGTCAATGTGAGAAAATGGGGAACCTGTGAGCTAAAGTGTTATGTGTCATCACGCGAGGGGTGGTGCAGTGTTAATTAGCCGAGGGAGTAAGAAAAAGTTTCCCAGTATGTGATTGCCCTCTGTGATTTTTTAACCTCTGCCATCGAAGATCGGAGGTTACTGTTTTCACCCCTTTCTGTTTGTTTGTTTGTTTGTGAACAGTATTACGGAAAAACTCGACGGATTTCGACGAAACTTGGTGGGGGGATTAGGTATGGTCCAAGGATCATGCCATTAGATTGTGGACTTGGTCCAAAATCCAATATGGCCGCTATGGCGGCCATTTTTAAAAAATATTTGAATTTTTTTTTTTTTGCATTTCTACATGTTTTAAGTGATTTCCACCCCCCCCCACCCAAAACAAAAATTGTTAGAGAAAAAAACATTTTTGCAACTTTTTTTTCAACAAAATTTTGATTTTTTTTTTTTTTTGCATTTCTACATGGTATAAGTGATTTCCAACAAAAAACATGCCAAAATTATAATTGCGGCTGATTTTGGAACTTCAGGTGGATATACCCACGTAAAATCAATTTCTGTCTCAAGGAATCTAGTTATGACGAATGACTTGAATATGTAAAAGGGAAAGTTGCAAACTATAACTCTGTGAACACTGTTGACATCAAATTGAATGAATAGGATATCAGGTTCACTTGAGTGACCTAGCAGTATTGGCGGCGGAGGTTTTGCACTCTACCAAGTGCTCCCCCTCTAGTTCCCTATGTTTTTATATTTCAAGATCGGCAATGAAGGTGGGGAATATCACCCTAAAACCACAACAAACAGGCAGAAAGCCAATCCTTCAAAGGTTGACAAGAGAAGTCACGCCCCGAGGGACGATTGAGGGGTGTGACGTCAGAAGCTGGCCAAGCATGCAGAAGCCGCATCTTCCCGGGCTTGGCGCGAGCAGGCCACACCCTGGAGGTGGAGGATAAATAGGATATCACCCTAAAACCACAACAAACAAGCAGAAAGCCAATCCTTCAAAGGTTGACAAGAGAAGTCACGCCCCGAGGGACGATTGAGGGGCATGACGTCAGAAGCTGGCCAAGCATGCAGAAGCTGCATCTTCCTGGGTTTGGCATGAGCAGGCCACACCCTGAAGGTGGAGGATAAATAGGAGTTGGAAGAGTGGCTTGCACGTTTTTGGCGGAGAGCCATGATCAGTCGGCTGGCACAATTTGAGAAGCATCAGACTCAGTCGGCTTGCACATTGTGGGAGGCTTCTGACTGAATAGTTGAAGAGGAGGGCAGAGCGCATGTCAGAGGTGAGAGCGGAGGTTGAGCGCATGCTGAGGAGGATGACACGACCATGGAATTCGTGTTGAGGTGATTTGGCTCGCACGAAGAAGCAAGACGCTGGCCTTTCGCTCTTGGTTGAGTCGGTGAGGAAGATCGGCACACGAAGCCGTAACACTGGGGCTCTGACCCTTGGTGTGGAGTGCCGCTCGCGGATTGCCTGGCGTGCATTTGTCCCGCTATGAGAAAAGAGCCATTTTGTGCGCGTCTGCACATGCGAATAGGAGCGCCTCAATTCCAAGTTACACAATTACGTGCTCTGGGCCAAGCTAAGTACAAGAATACTTGAAAGGAAGGGTTTTTCTTTTCATTTTGTGTTCCCTTTGTCTGTATTTGAGTGTGTGTGTGAGAGGCGCCTCAACTGTAGGATTTATTTACTTTATTATTATTATCATTACCTTTTGATTTATTGTCCGTTGTGAAGATTCATTTATTTTTTTATTAAATGTATTCCTTTTAAGAAACTGTAGGCGTGTGCTGTCTTGGTGCATCGCCCCTGTGCTGTGCTCCTCCTGGGTGGATCACCTCTCTGGCATTGCGCCCCCTTTCCTCCGTGCACATTAATCTCTGAGTCTCGGTTGTCACCTTCAAGGGAGAAGCATTGCTCCCCGTCCAGGTTGAGGTTAAACCTCACTGGACACAACAATATATTAGCATGTGTTCCGTTGCCTTCGTTAAATCTGACATAATGTTTAAAATGTAAACGTCACCTTGGAGTGGTCATGCTGAGCACCGCATGAAGATAGACTCCCTGATGAAGTACTTGAGAGTTTATTTGGGGTGAGTAGTTTCCAAAACCCAAATTCATCACAGATGCTGCAGGGCATGTAATGGCAGACCTAGGAATCATTTCTTACACCTCATGTTCACTCTGAGAATGGAGTACCGTGTGTTGATGAACAACTGTTGAACTTACTGTGAATCCACTATCCATCCATCCCTTCCCTCCATCTCTTCATTTGTCATCGCTCCCCCACCCCTCCTACCTTTCTCTCCTCCCTCTCTCACCCCTCTTTCAACTTTCATGAAGTGATAAACGATGATAAATTACCATAGGTGGGTTGTGTTGTGGTTTGGAGGTGGTTATGTTGTGCTGCGGTGTTTGTGTTTTGAGCCTGGAGTGTCAGGGGAGTGCATGAGTTGGGCAGACGTGCACTTTTTTGGTAGTCGGGGCTGCTGCTGGGCTCGATTCGGCTTGGGCTTTCTTAAAAAAAAAATACAATGTCAAGGCTCGTGTAAGAGCTAACACAAAGAACGTACAACAAGGGGAGCAGGAAACAGGAGGAATAGGAGAGGGAAACAAAAAAGAGTGGTGAATAGACCTGTGGAAGGGAGCGGGATCTTGCAGGGTACATGGGGTAAACAAGATTGACACTACAGGGACTTTCACTTCAGAGACACTACAGAGACTTGAGGTGCTTGTTTGTTGTGAAAACGAAAGTTGTAGGTACAATCGGCCCGAGCAGTCCAATGCCATTGGCAGTCAGGAGGCGAAGGGTCACGGACGGGCTCACTCCGCTACCCACAGACTCGGCCACGAGCCAATCTCGAGAGAGGAGGGGCTGGAAGAACTAGCAATGTCATGGTTTTCTCGAGTAATATAAGGGAGGAGTGATAGGGAATTGCAGGGAGTGCTATGAAATCTTCGAAGGAAAAGCTTCGTCCTTTGATCGTTCCTAGAGAGCCAGAGCCACCCCCCCCCCACCCCCAAAGCTGTCAGCATGCCTTTCTCTCTCCTCTCCATGGCAACAGGAAGTTCACCTGCTAGAGCGGCTGGGACTGGACCTGATCGCTCCTCCAAGACTGCCAGTTTTGGCCAAATAATGATTATTGTCTTGTGAATCCCCTTTTTGCCTATCTCTCGTGGTGTATCTGAGTGGGCCCTAAGGTTTAGTTAATTAAGGATACCCATAGGCTATTTTTGATGGGCAAAAACGATTCGGTCGTTGGGTAACGAGGATTTTTATTGTTGGTTCAATAATTTTGTGTCAAAGCATCCTTGTGTTCCCTCCTCCGTTCCTGGGTGTAATGAAACAAATCTTGTCGCAGGGTGAATTCTGATTGTCATATTTCTTCATTGGAAATTAAGGAAAAAGCTCATTGAGGGATTAATTGACTGCAGTGGTTAAAGCCACATGTAAATACAATGTCAAGTGTATCAGACTCGCTCAGCCTAATTGGATACAAGACAATGGTGCTGATTAGCGGAGTGCTCGACAGCTTATATGCTCCAATCTGCATGGTATCGTGGGTATTACTATTAGACATGTGATCCAGCATGGAACTTCATATCAGTTGACTGTTATGGTCACATTGAGATGACTTGCCAAATTCAAACTAGGCAACTGGAACTAACTAGACGACTACAACAATATCTTCTCCCGCCACTATTATCTTGATCATTATCTATCTATCTATCCATCTATCCATCTTTGTATGTGTGCATTTTTTTAAGAGAGATGGCAGTTTTATTGAAATGTCAAAGAATTTCACATAGTTTTCCAACGTTTTTTAAAATTAGTGCATTTAATACTAGCATTTGATACTAACAGCACCAGGTGTTGCCCAGTGCTGTTCTAATCCATTTGGCATTTTGTAGAAATCAAATTTTTATCTTGCCAAAACGAAGTTTTTGCAAGATATGTTGGTCAGCTTGTTTGTTTTTGTTTTTGTTTTTGTTTTTTGTCTGTAATCACGTATCGATCACTCTGCAGAGCACAGTTATCATTGGAAATTTTTGTAACTTCGCATATCAGAGGCCTATAGAGGTCCCTTGCAGCGCATACAATTTTCAAGGTCAAAGGTCAAGGTCACTTTGTCGCAAATCAGGGGAGTCAACGAAACCCTTATTTTTTTGAGTAATTTTGATCGGATCATCTTCAAACTTCATGGGAATATAGTTCATGGTCTGGCGCTCAGCTGATTAATTTTTGGTGGCGATCGGCCTTGACCTTCATGGTTAGCGCTGGAGGTCGAAAGTTTTGACCCCAAGGTCAAATTTTAAAATCTTAGATACCATATCGAGTAATACCTCATATGAAAGCGCTTGATAAGTGCTTTCCAGATCTGTCAAAAGTTTGACGCTATGTCGTCATTTGATGACGTCATGACGAAAAAACGGATTTTTCATGAAAATTTTATTTCCTCAGTTCTCATCAAAATCTCTTGATATTTCATGTACAACGGTCCTGGAGAGATACCATTAACCATACGAAAATATAAAGGTCAAAGGTCAAGGTCACAAAAAGGTCAAGCGTCAATGTCGACGAAACCCTTATTTTTTGAGTAACTTTAATCGAATAAATAAGTCACTCATGTTCACATTTTGGCAAGATACTGGTCACCCTGGGGGTGACATTGGTTTCTTTTTTCTTTCTTTCTTTTTGTGGGGGCCAAAAACACTTCTCTAAACCTACTAAGTGATGAAGGAATGGGGTGGGAGATCATTTAATATTAACTTTCACATACTGTAGCGATGAAGGCTTTGGCACAATGGAGCGATCTAAAATATAAATAAATAAATAAAATTCCCCTCAAAATATAAACTCCAACTTTTTGTTTTTTCAAAAAATATATTCTTTTGCGAAAGTTTTCTCCCTAGCAGTCATTGATGAACCTCTGAAAGTTTATGGAAGATCCGATCGGCCATTTCTGAGAGAAATAGAGACACAAAGCCAGCCAGACAGACAAACATCTCTGATCATATAGACACACAACGTTTCACCAAAAAACTACGTGTTTCTGTATCCAACTCGTTGTCTCCCACCCCCAACCACCCCCCCCCCCGAAAGCTCAGAGATGAGGGACATTAAAATGAGCTCCCGACCCACCGACCGAACATATGTCCATGTAGGTTTGTGCACACGATATTTTAAGAACCGTTTAACATTTCGCTTTAATATTGCAGATATCTATTCCTCACGACATTATCTCAACCTGATTAGATCATGGCGGTGATTGGCTGAATTATTTTGCCATGGCAACCATCTCGGTAACTTGGGTTGTGTACGCAACATTTCAAAAACTGTTCAATATTTAGCTCTCATATTACAGAGATATATTCCTAATACTACCCAAAAGATGGGGAGCTATAGTATCAATCAGCTCCTTGTTTTTTGTATTCCGCTGAATGACAAAATAAAAATTATCTTAATGCTGAATGCCTACACCCAGGGCTGGCGCGACCATAAGGCCAACTCGGCAGCCGCTTTGGGCACAGACCTCAGAGGGGCGCATTACTGACCTTTAAGGGTCACCGTTTTCTGCAAATTATCGTTTTAAGAAACAATAATAATAATAGGAAAAGGCACGCAAAGTGAGATTTTGATGTGCCTGAAATTGAAACTTTTATGAGGCGTCTTTAACTCTGTCTGGTTTTTGTTTGTTTCTCTGTCTGACTGTAAGCAAAATATTGTGGTAAAATAAATTTAGCAGTTTTAAGTTTTGTGCTATTTAATTTTTTTTCTACAAAACATCTGTTTTAAAAAATCGAAGTTGGCAATTTTTTGGGGGGATGCAAGTAGCTGGCCTTGCCTCAGGCACAAAATAGTCTGGTGCCGGCCCTGCCTACACCTCATGCTTAGTTTTAACCAAAAGTCCAAGTGAAATTCGAATTATCCTGATTACAAAGTGAGGTGAGGCAAGCTCCACCACCCCATATATGAAGGATATCCTTCTCTGTCCTTTTGTTCAGTATTCTGATTCTGATGCACCATACACTGTTGCAGAGCATCGGCGTTGCTGAAGCAGTTTCTTGGCAAGTGTTATACTCGGTGGTTTGCTATTGCCCTTCTAGCATTAGTTAGGGCAGGAATTTTAAATTTGGCTTGGGTGCCAGCGAGAGCTCACCTACTCATCACAAAGGACACCGTGGGATATTTGACGTCCACAAACTACACCCAGTTGAACGTCCATCAGAGGGACGGGAACACACATTGATGAACCACCCTGCACCGGGATGACAGTTTATAGCTGGCTTGGAATCCCAACTCAAGCTGGACAACATAGAGGTGAGTATGTACACCTCTAAGCCACCCTGCCAACATTTTTGTTCAGTATACTGAATATTTTTCATTTGAGATTGTCCACCTTATCAGCCAGACAGCATTCTGGTGCGGATGTTCAAGATACTGAGCATGGAGCCAAGGACAGAGGAGGGTAACAGGGGTAGGTGGGAGGTTGGGAACATCTTGCCTCATCTTACTTTAACCGAGTCCGATCATTTAAACCGGATATTAACCCAAATCCTATCATCCAACCTTAACTTCTCTTGTATGACTTCAGGAATATATGGGAAGACACTTGAAATGTACACATGTGCCACATGCGTTTATCAACTGGCTGATTCAAGGTTTTAACTTCCTTATGTAATCCAGTCATTCCAGGATACGTTTTTTTCAATGCTGCCATCTTGTGGGTAACGAGAGTGCATAGTTTCTTAGTTAGGAGGAATTTTCTTCAGAAACGTTGAGGCTGCAGATCATGCAACTTTGGAACTTTTCTGTTCTGAAGTCCTCTGTGGATAAATATTTGACCCTCGATTGTTTTAGTTACAAATGGGGGTCGGGGGGGGGGGATTTGTCAGAAAGTTGTGTCAGATTTGATTGTTTGAATTTTAAAAAAGGAAGAACCTTTTAAACAATTAACTTATTATTGCTTAAAGCATTTGCTGTGCTTGTATTCCTTTTGGGAAGGAGAATGCACATTCAGTGGAGCTGAACTTGACATGCCGAAGGTTCATCTTTGCAGTCATGCTCCTATTGCCACCACAAGTATGATATTACATCTTTAATAGGCGCACTTGGTTGCACCTTCTCATGGGGGTAGATTTTTGGGGGAAGTTTGGCCGAGGTGTGTCACGAACCACTGACCAGCTCTGACGTTCGTCTGAAGTTGATTTTTGGAAGTTGGGGAGGAATTAGTAATTTGTTCATGGTGTTGGAGATAACTTGCGCACTCTTCACGATAGCACCGTGCGATCTTTCACGTGCACCAACTAATGCCAGCAGACGAAACGTAGTGCCTGCGAAGCATCAATCCCAGAGATGATAGTCGGGTTGGTAATCAGACCCAATCTTGACAGTGCAGTTCAAAGGTGAGTGTGTTCCCTGTTGCACCATCCTGGAGAAAGGATTTGGTAGTTGAAAATAATAGAAGGAGAATAGAGGAGGGAGGTTTTAGGAAAGGTAAGAGTCAACGTTTTGGGAAAGGGGGGGGGGTGTCATCGTGTCAAACAGTTCCACATTTTATATTACGTAATATTCGGCCCTTAATTAGAACCTTACTTCAACCAATTGTTTTCACATTGAACCTGTGCTTCGATCTCGGGTGTACGCTACGGTACAGGATATATTGAGAGTGCAGGTTAGGAATGCCAGACTGACAATGCCTCGTTCCTCCAGCTGATGGCAGCAAAGTCGGTGCTTTCATTTGGTACTTTTGGGCCTTGTAACAGCTGAACGTCGCATTTAAAAAGTGCGTGAAAGAATCATGTGCGACACGGAGAATGCACATTCTGTTTGAACAGCTTCAAGGAACGATTATGACGTCACAAAGCCCGAAGTTTGCGCCGCGCACGTGGAAGAACGATCATCACGAAGAAGTTTGAGTACAAGCACAATGACAACCCGTTATTTCAATAATGTAGAAACGTTTCAATAAATATAACACTTCGAGCAATCGCAGAGAGAATAAATAAATAAATAAATAGATAAATGAGCCAACGTATGTGCGACAGACATTAAGAGTTCACAGTCGAGTCGTGCGTCGTCCGTCGAGCCGTTCTGTACGGCGGATAAGGCGCAGCCAACGAGGCGCAACCATGACGGGCGCGGCCCGAGCAGGGCCTGGCGGGTGTGGCGCCGGTCGATGTTCCCAGGGCGGGCTCCGAACGGCTCCATCAATCGGCAGCAAGCAGGCAACGCCATTAGGCTCCCTACGTTCCGCGTCAGAGCCCGTTAATTGGAACCTGATTGATCGTTGGCCCTTTGATAGGATATGCTGACCTAATCTCGCCATGCTCCATTTTCCAATAAATTACACAATTCATTTCCAACATTTATTACATATAAAAATCACAGCCTCGGGCGCTTTGCCTGCGAGGCCGCAGAACCTAACGCCTGTTTTCTCCTGCTTCCTATCAATGGCACTTCGAACGGTCGGACGAAGCGATGAGCGAAAATCGAAATATAATCAACGAGAATGTTCGGAAAATTTATCGTTATAATTTTCCGCCGTAATCTTTGCCCATTTTCCAGGACGGGCCGTAACATATTTCATAATATACAGCGAGACGGACTGCCCTTTAATATTTATTGGTCGTTGATTCTCAATTCAGCCTCGTATATGACTTCATTTGTCATCGCTGACTCGCGCCATTTTTTCCCCGAGCCCCCAAGCGCCGGGCCGCGCTCACGGCCGCCCTCCACCGTTACTCGGAAAGGCGATGCTTGGTAATCAAGATGGGGAACTGAAATTTTGAGAAGTAATTTGAAAGTGCGGAGGAGTTGTGACACGTTAAATTGCGTTATCGATGGCGTACTTTTCCCTGGACCCTTTAACCGCATACAGGTGCAGGTAACGCGCGTCCACAAAACCGGAGCACGAGCTGCATAACGACTTGTCAGTTTTTCTCGGAATTAAAAAAATCGAGATGTAATAAATCCATGGAGCGGGACCAAAGCAGCGCGTCACGTGACGGCACACATAAGTCAGGTGGAAATACTGTGTCAGTAATTCTACCCCCACCCCCCTTCCCCAAACCCCGAATAAGCTTGGATTCCCAAAAGCCAAACATTCGGACTTTATCAGAGATGGAATAAATCACGTGACTCCGTTGCGTGTCGCAGGTGTAACTCCTCCCCCCTCGTCCTCTTTTTTTTTTTCATCCCTTTTGATATATTTTACTGGAGTTTTATCGCGTTTGTCTGCAGATCAAGTATGTTTAATGCTCTGCCTTTTAGATATGAATCACCGCGTTACATTTACATATATATATATATATATATATATATATATATATATATATATATATATGTATATATCCCGGGATTCTAGGGCCAATTCTCGGTACAAGTGGATTTTTGCAATTATATATAATAATAGCATATAAAATGGAATCGTATTAATACTTTCCTGACCTTATGATGACCTTGCAATCTATTCTGTTGCAAACACCATGTTTAATCTCCGAGCGGAGTTTTTGCCTGCGGCCATCTTCGGAGCTGCCGTGATAAGGCTGTTAACATGCAGATAATGGTTATAATTAAAAGCCTGTAAATCGACATGGTAAACCGTGACGGATTGCGCTAAAGAGAGCACCTGCGGCCTTCTCTTGGCCCCTCCCCCCTATTCTCTCGTCACGCCACCGACACCCCCCCCACCCCCACCACCTACAGCGAGTGCGCCGGGAAGTTTCCCCTAAAAAGCGTCGTCATTTTTTCGTGCAAAATTCCCGACATCACTCCTTGTTATGTTAATGCTTCGCGGTACATTAAACCCGCCGTCTTCAGCTGCGTTTCCCTTGTGACGCGGTGTCGACGACGTCACAGATGCATCACAACCGCTCCAGTCAATCATCCTGATCACGCACCTCGACTTGGGGGACTCTTCAGGGAAACCCGTTTTGTTTCGCTCCCACATCTGCATCTCTTATTTATTTGTGTACTTGTTTATTTGTTGAGTGCACCGTTTTCCCTGATCGCTTTCGTAACTTCACAAAGCAACGAACACGTGCTTGGGTCGGCATGCTCCTGTGACGTCATTGCCATTGTGACGCTGTGAATATCACGTCCAACTGATCTTGTCGTTCCCATTCATTGCCAGCAAGGAAGCGTTATCAGCTGAACTTTACATCGTTTTGGTGATCCGCATACAATTGCGATTTGTTTTTAAAACCTGGGAAATCTGACAAAATCAATGATTCCATGGAAATGTATTTTGTAAAAAAAGATACACAGATTGTTTTTTTTATAACGAAGTGTTGTTGTGTTCAGTGAGTTTGTGGCTGGAGATTAAAACTCTCGAATGACTGACACTTACAAAGCTCTTTTGTTTTGCCAGACAATGTATATTAGATTTTGTTAAGCAGAGTACAAAAATGATTTAACTTAAACTTAACTGTAAACCAGGTGTTGGCTTTACGGTTAAAGTGGCTGGCTTAAGGTCTTAGGCTTAGGGTCTTAAGTGTCTTGACTTCGAGACCCTGTCGACCGTTAAATAACACCAGGTGGGTTCACTCTCAGCCAGTCATCTTTCCAAGGTTCGTAAAATGAGTACCAGCTTGCAGGAAACAGGGGGTACTGCATCAGTGGCACTGCTGTTCTCCCAGCAACCATGCAACACAGGCTGCATACAACTAACAATAATACTTTATAATCACCTTATATGATATTTCTACTTCAATGAAAGATTCCAAAGTAATTGATTATGTGGTTAATATGTATGCTGTGTGTACATCGTCGGGTTGGCTTGATAACCGAGTGGTGTGCTCACTCACCTCTGAGCTCTCTCGCCTGGGTTCGATTCGTGACCGAGCAATGAACTGTCATCCTGGTGTTTTGCATGGAGGGCGATGATATAACGTGGGCATCATCTATCGATAGACGTTAAACTGGTGACCCGTCTGTCACCATTAGTTTGTGGACGTTAAATATCCCATGCTGTGTTTCGCGAAGAGTAGGCGAGTTACCAAAACACACACACACACACACACACACACACACACACACACACACACACACACACACACACACACACACACACCCACACACACACACACACACACACACACACACACACACACACACACACACACACACACACACACACACACACACACACACACACGGCTGGAAGGATAGCAATGTACCCTCGTATTTGAGCTGTCTATCCTGTTATCGAATCTGTACCCAGCTCTTTACTGCCATCCTGGTGTTTCGCAATCTGTCAATGTGTGCTGTTAGAGGATCTATCTTCTGGCACTGGTTGTTGGTCAACTTGGTGGATGTTTATAAGAGCCCATGCTGTCCTTCGCAAAGGTAAGCGAGTTATCACCACCACTCCGGCTAAATTCCGACGATGTCAGGCCTGGGCAGCCGGTTCGTGAAAGACTTGGGGGCAGAAACCTTCCACTACTGAGCGCACAAAAAGGTGGGAATAATTGGGGCCGTTAAAAAGTAGTAGTAGAAACAGCAGATAGTGGTGATGGTTGCAGTAAATTCGTAGTTGTAGTGGTGTGAAAAAAGGTCCATTGCTTCACATACATTGGCGTACCTGTTACACGCTTACACTGTACTGCAGTACTGGTACATACATGGTGTTTACTGTGAAATGACGATATATTATTTGTTGTTTGATCCGTTTCTCTGTCCTCCGCGCGTCGTTAGGTACAGAAGGACACCGAGGCAGTTTCATTGACTCGGGATTACAATTTTGCATCGGCCACCACTCAGACACAGGCTACTCGACTGAGTGTGCATAAATTTACAATTTCATCAGAGTACCGGCGATAACTCGCCGACCCTTCACGAAGGATACCGTGGGATCTTTATTGTACCCCAAATAAGGCCCGCAGTCAGGACGGCCAGCTTAATATCCATCCAAGGGAATATCGGATCATGCCTGTGAATCTGACGGTTTTGTTGTGTTGGGAATCGAACCCATGCTCGTCAACTCAAAGGCCGGTGCACCATCACTGCACACCATCCTGTTGGACTTCCTCACTCCCAGTGCAGTTAGGTGTTCTCATCACAAGACAAACAGACCTTGGCAGGGTTTGTTTATTGAAATTTTAATCAAGTGTAATGTAGTTCGTTTTACTATGGGGGCACCACATCGCAATATGAAGAGGTACGAAATGGGATTTCCAAGCATATATTGCATGACGAAGGCTCATAATACAATCTGCTCAATTTATCTGAGGGTTCCGTAATGGCTTCTGTAATAGGTTGGACAATTGGAACCACGAAGCGGAGATACTGAAGCCATGTAACCGTGGAAGTGATTTTAAACATGGAAGCCTTTCGTGTGTTAAATATTTTCTTGCAGAGCTTGTTATACATACTCACCTCGTTTCCATGAACGTGGTGCAGCGCAAATAGGTGTTTGTGATTAAAATTCCCATTGACATCTGTTCGGGCAATAAGGCATGTGTGTGCATGCGTGAAGCTGGTGTGTATATAATGTACAACGTCTTGGATTAGTGTGTGTGCCCTTTATTTTGGACCTCGATTCTCAAACTCTTTGTTTAAGGCAAAACTTTTTTTCGTTTGAACTTCGTTTCGCATCACACCCCATTTATAGTTTTATCACAAAAGCATCGTTCTCATAAGATACATTTATAAGGTATCGAAAGGTGCATTCACTGCCTTGATTCGTCAGGGGGTGTTTTGTGTTTGTTGTTTTTTACCCAAGAACCGTCTTTGCCCGTGCCCCTTCCCCTGGAAAGAAAAAAAAAAAAAAATACTACAGGAAAAAACAACAAAAATAAAAACAGAAAAACTACAAAAAAACTCCAAAAACTAAAGAAAATTATAACACAACCCCCCCCTCCAAAAAAAAAAACTACAGAAAAAGTACGACAAAAAAAAACTACAGAAAAAGTACAAAAAAATATATATATAGGAAAAAAACTACAAAGAAAACCAAAAACAAACAAACAATAAAAAAAAAGCAAAGAACAAAAAAAAACTCCCAAAAAAAAAAAAACTAAAAAAAACAACAACAAAGCTACAAAAACAACAAACAACAAAAAGAAACTACAAAAAAACAACAAAAATAAAAACACTGAAAATCTACAAAAAAAACAACAAAAAAACGACAGAAAACTATGACAACCAAAATCCCCCCCCCCAAAAAAAAAACTACAGAAAAAGTTTTAAAAATATATAAAAAAAACTACAGTAAAAGTACACAAAAGAAAATACAGAAAAAAAACCACAAAGAAAAGCAAAAATAAAATAAAATAACTTTTTTCCCCCATATTTTGGTCTGGTGTTGGTTGATGTGGTGCAGACATGATGGGCCGAATGGCCTACACCTGCGTCTAATTTCCTGATGTTTCCTTGTGCCTTTCATTTTTTACATAAGGTGTCATCCTCGCTGTGACAATGCGTGAGCATTCAAGGTAAATGAATTGAGCCCTCCGCCAACCCACCAACCCGCTACCACGACGACCACCGTCAAAAAATGAACAATTGTATCAGCAATTCCATCTGATTTATCTTCGGTGACAATTAAATAAATCTGTAATTAAACGATGTTATATTTTCGCCAATCATTGCCCGTCAATCCTACAGCCTTACCATCCGAGTCATGCCGAGCATTAAGTACACATTGACTTGACATCAAGACTGTAATTGTTTTTTTTATGCATGGCAGGATAACCGAAAGGGGTATCTGAGCTGTCTAGCCTGGGTTTGAATCTCAGCTCAGCTATAAACTATTATCCTGGTGTTTCACAGGTGGACCGACGCATCAAGGTGTGTTCCATCCATTGGAAGAGCATTTATCTGGAGGTCCCATCTGCCAGCATTGGTTGCTTGTGAACGTTAAAGATCACATGGTGTCCTTCGTGAAGAGTAAACGAGCTATCGGTGGCACCATGGCGAAATTACAAATTTCTCCCCTAACTATTGCTGGGAAGGCAATGGCAAACCACCCAGCATAATCGGAGCCAAGAAACTGCTTCAGCAGCACAAACGCTCTGTAATGACAATGGTAGGTCTCATGAATTTTTATTTATTTATTTACTTAACCTCATGGCACCACCATTTGATCTTTATAACAGAAATATCCTTTTTGTTTAATTTATCTATACGTCTGTCTATCGGCCATGGAATTACCGATCAATCTTAGGTACCTTACGTACATATTAAGGGCATTTGAAATATTCTCGGACCGAGATCCTCAAACAATAGTCCGAGAAATGCAAAGGCTTCTGTAAACTTTAATTATACAAGCACATTTTAAGTACCAGCAATAAAAAAAAAACAAGCAGTCATAGACTGGTACTTACGAAATCGTCAACTTGACCTCTGACCTTGTCTAATAAAAGCTGTCTCTAGAGAAGGTAGCGACGCAAACCAGAAGTTTCTACGATGATTCTGTACCAAACCATCAAAAATCGAATATTTGACCTCACTGTGACCTTGACCTTTGACCGATTTTGACCAAAATCTAATCAGCACTAGCCATCACCCTCCTGAATCACGTGGTGTAATTTGACATTGGTAGCTTCTTCCGTTCTCGAGTTATCGTGCCTACAAACAAATAAACACACACACACAAACACACAAACAGATGACGGAAGTCATCAATATACTTAGGAAATCTAAAAAGTTGTTATTTCTTCAACGATCATGTCGAGCATCCTCATTCCGAGAACTTTTTATTGAACACCCCATGGCCCAAGTGATGGGATGAAATCGCGTTGGTATCTGTTGTACTGGGAATGTTCGATGTGCATATATCACAGTCCATTAATGCGCCTTTGAAAACTCAGTGCTATTGATTAATGAAGCTTTTCCAGGGACGCAACGCTTGCCGCCGAGGGACTACGTTCGGTATATCGCTGTGAAGAGACTTTCAATATGGATTATTCTTCATCAGCACTTTCCACGCGTTACATTAACTGAATGACCACGCTGAAGCGCATTCTGCAAAATGCTTTTGTGCAGCAGCGAACGTTGGGCCCGTGAAAGATCCGCTCCTCGGTTTCCAGCGAAACGCGTTTATCGATTCCTTTGGCAATTTGAATGACGTTACTCAATGATCCGTAATGGGCGTATTGCACGTTGCCATGGCAGCAGCACCTCAACAAGCCTCGGCCATCCTTTCTGCAACTGCAGTAACAGGCCTTAAGGGTGACTACCTACTGTATAGCTACAGTGCGCGCTCGTCGAACGGGCGATTTGTTTTCAGCGTATTGCATGAACGGTGCTCGTGTTGCATCATTTACAGGAAAGACCCACGAGGGTGAAGTTGGAGCCTCTCGGTGCCACGAAGTTTTTGTGCTGTATTCCCAACGTGCACCTGCGTCGCTACCCGAAAAACCTACTCACGTGACTTTCCTCAAGCCCTGGGCTGCGTAGAGGCTTGAGGATTGCGTGAACGTCACAGGGATTTTAATATTTAACGAAAAAGCAACACACGAGATGGTGTCGCCTTTTTGGCTGCGGCGATGCATTGCCGGATAAACTCGCGGCACGGCCGCAGCTCAACGGAAGGAGAGGGCGCCGCTCCCCACGACATGCAGCAGCAGCATCATTCCACCAAGAGCGGAGGAACCTCGTCGCTCGCCAAGTTCACCATTCGCTGTATCCTGGGAGTAACCGCTGATGAGGAGTCGGGAAAGGAGGAAGAAGTGAGCAGATTCCATGCCAAGCCGGCCAAGACTCTGGATTTACGGGACGGGCCTCTTCTCGAGAATCCACCATTCGAGCAAACCTCAAGATCGGCTTTCGTGGCAGCGCATCTTGACGCGCAACCACCGCGGGGTACATCGTGCTTTCCGGAACCATTGAATGGGTCCCAAAAGGTGGCATGTTGGTTGCAGAGCACAAAGATTTGTCATGGTGAGTGGTGCAACTGTATTCCTCATGTATGTTCCTCTTCTCTTTGAGGAGACGCTTGCAATTGAGGTCGACAGATATATTTATCATGTTGTGGCTTACACTGCGTAAATGTGCTAAGTATAGTTTTATGTGAAGGTCATCGCCTGCATAATTGCAGTGATTCGTGACCTATACGTACATGGTGTGTCATCCGACGACTGCTGTAGGAATTACGCGTGTGAGCGACTCATCCGTCAAACAAGCACGATTGCGCGACCCTCTTGCAGGTGCAGAAGAAGGACATGGGACGCAAAGCACGGCGCGTCGGCTTGATGATGAGTCAAAGAAAGAACGTGTCCTCCCTTCGACGCCGAGATCCGACGAGCGATTAAACATCCCTGGTGTTATGTCTACAGCCCCTTTCTGCCATGAGGAGGTGACCCGGAAAAGCTTGCAAGAAGATGATCACAGAGCTCGGACACCTCCGAAGAAGAAGACCCGGACGGTTTTCTCACGGAGCCAGGTGTTCCAGCTCGAATCGACCTTCGACATGAAGCGCTACCTGAGCAGTGCCGAGCGGGCTGGCCTGGCCGCATCGCTGCATCTCACTGAGACTCAGGTGAAGATCTGGTTCCAGAACCGACGTAACAAGTGGAAACGGCAGCTGGCCGCAGAGCTGGAGGCGGCAAACCTGGCGCAGGTTTCGGCGGCTCACCGCCTGGTCCGCGTTCCAGTGTTGTACCAGGAGAGCAGCATGGCGAGGAATAACACACCCCGACCTCTGCCTTTGCACTACCCACTGTATTATCCAAGCAGCGCCTTGTCCCAGTTTTCACTTGCCTACAATGGCGGCATTTTGTAGGTGTCTTGACAAGAAGGTGTGCAATTTGAGCCTCGTTCACATGACTTTTGGCCCTTGGTGCAAGTCGTATTAGCATTAATTTGAGTACATGTATTTTTTTTACAATCTGATCAAGGACTATCGGCAGCAAGTGTTATAATACATGGTGTATTTTGGCCATATAGCTCTATGCTGTATACATAAAATGTATGTATGTGCGTGCGTGTGTGCGTGTGTCAGACTTTTTTTCTCACCGAGCTATCACCGTGATTTCTTACGTGGAAGTTTTTGTTAAAAACTTTGAACAAATTTTAAATTATTCTAAATCAGCTTTTATGGCTACTTGAGCTATATTATTTGTGAATCAACGAACTGTGGCCCAAAAGTCAGGAGCTGCAGTGTTAATATTGTATAAAGTAAAAAATGTCCAAGGACTAAAAAAAAATGATTTCTGAAAGTAAAGAATTTATTTATTCATGATTCCCATGTGAGATTACCGATGATAAAGTAAATTAATAAAGTAAATTACAGCAAATGTTTGAATTGTCGGCGATGAACTTGCATGTACCTTTTGATTCTATGGTGCACGTGATGTGTGAACATTTCTTAGCAAGCTCCACTCTCTCATCTTATGTTAATTTTGCTGCCATCACTGATCTCAAAAGAAAGAAGGGGCAATTAATTTCATTAAATATTCATATTTAAAATAATATTTGTAGTAAAAATTAATTATTGTCGTCCAACCTCCCAAATCTGATCTGACTTGACTTTTGTGCCACTGTGTGTGTATGTATGTATGTATGTATGTATGTATGTATGTATGTATGTATGTATGTATGTATGTATGTATGTATATATATATATATATATATATATATATATATATATATATATATATATATATATATATATATATATATATATATATCCTGGCCTATGCTTTGTGTGCACCGTTCACTTTTCCTTGCCCTTTTGATAATTGTTTTGTGGAAGTGGAAAGATTTCCTGTTGCAATGGCAGTACTATTCCGACAGGTGTCCCGTGGCAACAGGCAGGGGGAATGGATGTCTCATGCTTTCTTGAAACTCTTTTCGATTATGAATCCGTCTCAGTCATCGGTCATGCAAATAACAGAATGTAAGGAAACGTTTTAACATCACCCATTGCCTGCAATGCCTGAGAATGGGAGTACTGCCACACGAAGAAAGTCGCTGAAATGAGGCGCGGTATTGATCCCGTCGTAGAGACTCAAAGCACTCTCTCCGGATTCATCCTTTTCTGAACCGTTAAAGTAGATTTTCACACGTGGATTGTTAGTGACCTTGTTGCACAAGTAAAACATTCCAGAATGCTGTCGAGCATTCCTTCTGTCATTGGAAACATAACTGTTCCTGCCTTGTATATTATGGGTCCTTCAAATTGCCTGGCTATCTTTGTGTATATGTTATACGTGTATGGACAATACAATAAATTACATTTTTACGAAACCCTATCACGTCGTAGAATGACTTGTGAACATGTCATCGTACTCTTTGGAGAACCTCTGTTTATTATGTTTGACTCTTCATTCGCTCTACATCCCCTGCATTAAAAAAAGAATAAAACTTTTAGTTATATATTTGTAAAGTTCAACTAACAGGTCCAAATAAGAAACGACTTGCATATGTTATTCTTCACATCTCTGTAAATCGTCCGACGTTAAATTATTTTGATATCCCTTATATCGACGCACAAGTACTCAAGTACTCTGTGATAAACCATTTTTATACAAGAGAACAAAATAAAACCAAAAATGTTCCTTTCATTCCTGGATTGCTCTTGAGAAGCACAAGGCATCTGTGGAATTGATGCCAATTGCACGCCATTTGCTCACTAAATTACGAAGAGCCCGATTCAACTGGCCATTGACCCGCAATGAGAGCCCACATCTGCACCTTTTCCACTGATTTCTCACGCGATTGACTAATTGATGGCGGATTCAGGCATGCATGAGATGAGACACTTTGCGCAGGGCTGCGCACTGTCACTTCGCATTAATCTCGCGACAAATCCACGTGCGCGTCCGGTTGCGCGTGTATCGGCCCATCAAGTGTGTGCGATCGCATGTACTTGTGTATGTGTGCACACAGTCAATGGAGCCGGTGGAATTGTTCCAGTCAATGGAACTGGTAGCCAGTTGCACGTGTATACAGTGCACCAACTTTTACTTCAGTCCACAAAAGCAACGGCATACTCCTACTTTATACCAGAAACTGTATCTATTGAACCTCCCAAAATCCAGGACCACTGCTCACCTTCACTCAATCATTCCTCTGTTTCCCCACCTGTGGAACCAACTTACACATTCTCTTCAATTTAATTCTTCCCTCCACGTCTTCAAGGCAGCTGTTCACCACCATTTCAGATCATCCCCAATCCAAAACCATGATCTTTTCTACCCCATTAACCCTCACCTCTGCCCCACTCCCCACCTCCAAATTCCCTGTTTTTCCTTCCTGAGCATTTTCTCCTGTATCCATCCTGTTCACCCCTTGCATTATCCCCAAGCTCTCATTCTTACCTGCATCCCTCCTTCCTTATCTGTCTCCATCTATTTTGTCCCTTTGTTTTGCATTCCCCCCCCCCATCTTTTTGCTGTTTCTTTTGTTCCATTGCGTCCTGATCCATTTTGATCAAAAAAATTTCGACTCCATTTTATAATTTGGATTATTCAATGGATTTTTTTTTAATCCAAGATTACAGAAGGCATTGTTCAGAATTATTTACTCCGTCATTAGTGCTGCTGATGAGGTTTTGATGGTCAAGTGATGCCTGCATCATAAAAATATCTGTGAACTTTGACCTATGTACAGATTTCACAAAGTTTTCGGAATGAAATACTCATTGTAACATTCTAAAAAAACGCCGTTCTTGTTTTTCCGTATGCAGCTTCAATATACTTACGTAGTAAGGAAATATTTTTCTCACTGCAGTGATTTTATCAAGAAGTCGGTAGATTTCTTATGTCGGGATGGCCCGGACACTTCATTGGTTCAATATAACATAAATCCTTAAAAAAAATCCTCCGAGATAAAACTTATAAACCTATAAAATTACCTACCAGTCATCTGCGGAGAATTCCCCATCCAATAACACTCATTAAACCTCGGGACATCATCGCAGAACTAAAAAAAGAAAAAGAGCAATCAGAGATTGCAGACCCTCACCAGGACTTCTTTTTAGTGGTGTATTTTTTATAGGTTTTAGGGTAAATCCAATATGGCTGCCAAATCATGTGACCTATGACATCATATGTGTGAACCTTTTGTTCCTCATGGAAAGGTGGGTAGATGTGTAAAGTTTTGCCTCGATCTGTTCAGCCACCAGAGAGGATTTTTGAAGGTTTTAAAATAAAAAAAACAATATGGCTGCCAAATCACGTGACCGGTGACGTCATCATTTTTTTTTTTCTGTGGACCATTTTATCCCAAGATGACCCAAAATTTTTCATACTGATCGGATGTGGTGTTATTCATTTACAATTATGACGTCATAAACAAGGCCATAATGATGCCATAAAAAACACACTCATTCCCCATGAGTACTTGTCATGTGCCAAGTTTAAATTTTTTGCTTGGTGTGGTTTCAGAGATAGAGGTCCAAAGTTTTTCCTTTTTTCCAAAAAGGCTGCCACACCACGTGACCTATGACGTCATAATTATCATTAGAACATTCCACATGAGTGAAAACACGTATGGTCAAAATTTCGTCTCAATCTCATAAGCGGTTGCGGAGAAAAACACAAAAGTTCTGTGCGGACAAACAAACAAACAAACGGAACCAAATGCAATTGTCTCTTCTCCGGCGAGGGTAAAAACAAATGAGACCCAAAAGTTCCCGTTTTGTCATTCTTCTTTTTCTTTTCTGACAGCCTAACTCAAGATTGGTTTAAGGTACGAATTTGGTTTAAACACAAATCTACTGCATTTTATAGTGGGAAGGTGCAAACTCATCGAAAGTTTAATTGATTAAAAGGATTCCACGAAAAAGTACACAAAACTACATCCCTTTGTAAATTGGAAGGGAACACAAATTGTACGCGTAAATTGTATGCATACACACACACACACACACACACACACACACACACACACACACACACACACACACACACACACACACACACACACACACACACACACACACACACACACACACACAGTGTCTTTTCTTGGGACAACCATTATTTAAAGAAAGATGGAGTTTCTTATGACCATCCCTACGTTGTTTTCATACTTTTTGGAGTAACATCCCGACATCCTTTTGTAGTTTTACATCTGTTGATATAAGGT
The DNA here is from genome assembly GCF_056783735.1 of Eptatretus burgeri. Classification (NCBI taxonomy): domain Eukaryota; kingdom Metazoa; phylum Chordata; class Myxini; order Myxiniformes; family Myxinidae; genus Eptatretus; species Eptatretus burgeri. The sequence goes on along the minus strand of NC_140972.1, from coordinate 53,724,649 downwards.
GGATGGCGGTTATGTTTTCACCCGTTTGTCTGTCTGTTTGTTTGTTTGCTTGTGAACAAAATATCTCAAAACATTATGGACGGATTTAGATGAAATTTTGTGCAGAGCTTTGGTATCTGATAAGGACAAAACGATTCGATTTTGGTGAAGATCAGAATCCGGATCTGGATCCGAGAATTTTTGGAGTAATTTTTCACCATTGAGAGATAGGGCCAAAAACGACAAATTTCAGGATATCTCAAAGTTTTGGACGGATTCAGACGAAACTTAGTGGATGAGTAGGTTCAGTGACAAGAACAGGCCAATGAAATTTATATTTCAGGTCCGAGTCCAGATCCGTCCTATCATGGGGATACCATACGTAAACTAATCAGCCTGGTGGAGGTATGTACTCCACCGAATGCCCTCCCAGTTAAAAATGTTTTTATTACTTGGATACTTAAATGATGAAAAAGAAAGGAACTATTGCCATTGGTAACACTATTGTCAGTATTTCGATCCGAGAGCACTTGAACGCCCCTCGTATACAAGATCTTCCATAAATGTTTTATGGTACATCGGAACTCTTAAAAACACACTCTGAAGGAATGAAAAAAAGAAGTGATGTTAAGAATTATTTCCAGAGGTTTCGCTGTCACGGTAGTCTTCGTTTTAGCATTACTGGGGGGTGTGTACATGTCGGGCTTCGTGGTTAGCTTTTTACATGGGAATCATATACTTTAGAAATACCTCTAAAATTGTATCACATATTGTTGTGGTGCCGGGTATCGGTGGCGAGCACGACCGCTAGAGGGAGCAGTAGAGTCATCTCCACCGAATACCCGGAATTTAGGTCGTGATCCTCGGATAAGTCCGAAAGGCATGGGTCCCTCACAGGACCATGAATCGCCAATAATTAGACCGCGTGGGGTAGGGTTAATTGCCAAACTTCAATATACCTAATTACCCACGCGGCAAAGCTACCGGGGAATTCACACCCTCGACAGACGAGCGGGACGAGCTGTTACCGTGCCCGAACCGTGTGTATCCCGAGCAGATGGTTAACAAGGCCTGTCGGTCCAAATGAACGGTTTACTGCCTCGCTATTTCTCAACACGCACCATGCTCAGCCAATAAAATAAATGACAAGGAACAAGCTGGGACATTCAACATGAGGGGAATTTATTTACAATAATCGGGGGACAAGGAGAGCTCGTAAGGGCAGAGTTATCCGAATAAAGAAGGGAATTAAATGTACAAGCAATTCCTTAAACAATTCTACTTAGAGACAGGGCCCACGGACACACACAACACACACACACCCCAGAAAGAGATGAACCTCGAGGTCTTTATTGCCCCTTCAGCTCGGGAGGGAAGATGAGCTGAGGGAAGAGAACGTGGCTGGCTACCTGGCCACGTTCGCGCGGTTGGACGACCTTACCTTCCCGGAGCACCAGGCACCAAAGAAAGAACCAGGGCAGCCGAACTCAGAGGAGGCGAGGCGAGGTGATCTCCAGTGATGTCAACCGCTTGTTGTAATGCGCCAGACAAGATGCCTCGGATGCGCGGGATGCAGTCAGCCACAGACCCAGACAGAAGAGCGCTCGCGCAGACGGGACGCAATCATCATTCCTTTCCCGTTGTTTTTGGGGCCGGGTCCGCTCCCCCATTGCCTGCTCCCATTAGGTGGACGGCGCGTCGCGGATCCACCTTCTTGAAAAGGATCGCCCCGACTTTGGTCCACGCGTCGCCCATTGGGCGGAAAATTACGCATACCCTTATTTGGCACGAAGCCAGAACGAAGCGCTCTGTGCCCATATTTGGGGCCAAGCTAGAGCGAAACGCTTCGTGACCATATTTGCTGCGAAATCCACACCGTCTGGGGCATGGAATTCTGCCCACACACGCCCACATGCTGGTGAGCGCGGACAATGCCGCAAACAGAAGGTTGTTGTTGTTGGGGTAAAAATCCTATCTATAAAATAACCTCGCAGCGCACGTATGCTTAATTCCCATTAGACATAGGTGAAAGGGAGATATCTATCCACATTTACTTAATGAAATAACTGAGCTACGGGGACCTGAATGTTGAGTGCTCATGGCTGCCAGATTCGTAGCAATATAACCTGCTTAATGCTTGTCAATCATCAAAAACATGGACAAGATCCTGGTCTAAAGCAATCTTTGAAATTCTCTATGTATGATTTCTGCAAGTATTACACCTGAACTCATTTTTCCAAATCACCTCACATGCTTACAACGTAAGCATCGCACAACGTTAATTTGGTATTTTAGCAGATTCTGATCTGATGTACCATCATGCTCTGTGTTACAGAGCGTTGGTTCTGCTGAATCAATTTCTCGGCATTGGGTAATGCTTGGCAGTTTGCCATCCCTCTCCCAGCAGTAGTTAGGTCAGTATTTGGAATTTGGTTATGGTGCCGGCACTATCTCACTTAATCTTTGTGAAGGACATTGTGGGGTCGTTAACATCCACCAAGTAATGTTGGCTGATGGGACAGCCGTTTAACATCCATCTGAAGGATGGAACACACATTGATGAATCACCCTGCCTGTGATACACTGGGATGACATTTTATAGCTGCACCGAGATTCAAACCCAGGCTGGACAGCTTAGAGGCGAGTGTGCATACCTCCAGGCCATCCTACCAGTCTCTTTCTGAAGATTATCAACTTCAGTTGCACTAACCGATACAATTTAAAAGAAAAGTAGATATATATTATTTAAAAGATGTGGGGATGGCTCACATCAGAAGCAATTAAAGAAATAATGCAGGAATTAACATTGAACACCACACCTACAATACGTATCAGCATAGTGTGAGACAACGCTCCATCTTATTTTCTATGGAAGCTCCAAACTGGCATTTTCTTTGAGCATGATACAGACCCCAACAACCCCTTCTGATTGACAACACGTCCAGTGTTATGGTAAAGGTTGTTAAATGTATCCAAGACGAGTCATTACAAGTTAAACATCAAACAATGTTTACTAAAATAGGAAGCATCCGTCCATGTGTGTGTTCATCATGCTATATTTTATGGTAGCAGGGATGCCCGGCATTACCTGGTTTCGCTCCTCCCGCCCCTTCTGCTCCCTCCTCCCATCCTTTCCCTCATCCCATTCCTCCCCTTGCCTCCTCCCACCCCACCTGCTCCCTCTGGACTCCGCAAATAAGTCTGTAGTTGTAGTAAAGTTATAAGCTGACAGGTCTGTAGTCAAGGAGATCCGTTTTTGCAACTTTTTATGCAGGGCAGTTATGTTGGCTGATTTCCTAGCAGATGGAAGATTACCTTGGGCAAATGATAGGTTGAAAAGGGGAGAGAGAGAGGATGTGCAAGGGCAGTGGAGCGGGTTTTTAGGACACGTGAGCTTATGCTGTCCAGTCCAGTTGCAGAGTCAGAGTTGAGGGTTGAAAAAAACCCTCTCAGGTGCAAAAGACACAGAGTCCAGGAACAGTTGGGTATGACAGGGAAGGGTGGGTACTGAGATTAAGGGGTGGGAACACAAAATTTGGAAAAAAACACTGAATTGAGGCAGTTGGCCATTTGGTCAGTTGTGGTGCCATTTGAACAGAGGGAAGTGATGGAAGGGTAGCCAACTCCAGAGATAGACGTGACAAGGCACCCAGGTTTTAGAGGAGGGAGGCAAGTTTGATAGTTCATTTATTGAGGTTGGGCAGATGGTTTTGTCTGAGTCTCTTGAGAGGGGACACAAACTTGTTGCCGACTTTTTGGAATGCAGTGAGATTGCCTTTGATCAGATTTGCCTTCCAGGAAGAGAAGGCAAGTTGTTTCAGATCAACTGCTTCACTATAGTATTCAGTGTACCATGGGTGAAGAGAAGGGTAGGATAACTGAAGATGAGATGGGATGAATCTGTTCATGAGAGAGAGCAGCTTTTTGTGGAAATATATATATATATATATATATATATATATACATATACATGAAACGGGAAGAAATTAAATGAGTTACAGACGTAACGTAATTAGACATCCTCTTGGGGGCCCTCGAGGTGCTGAATGAGGAGTCGGAGCCGTTGGGATTACGGGTTTCTTGGGTCAAAACTAAGATCCAGGCTTTCGGTGACATCTTGGATGCTGCTGTCCTGTCTGTGTCTGTTTGTGGTGAGGATGTTGAGGTTGTGGAGAGATTCACTTACCTTGGCAGTGATATTCATGTCTCTGCTGGCTGCGAGTCAGAGGTCAATAGACGTCTGGGTCAGGCCTGGGGAGTCATGGATTCACTGGATCATGGGGTGTGGCGCTGCCGGTACCTGTGCGGGAGGACGAAAGTCCGAGTCTTCAGGTCCTTGGTACTTCCAGTCTTGCTCTATGGGTGCGAGACTTGGACTCTGACCAAGGATCTGAGACGGAGACTTAATTCCTTTGGTACCAGGTCTCTTCGGAGAATCCTTGGCTATCGCTGGTCGGATTTTGTGTCCAACGAGCGGTTGCTGAGAGAGACTCGGATGAGATTTGTTACCTGCATAGTCCGTGAGCGTCAGTTGCGGCTGTATGGACATGTGGCTCGTTTTCCTGACTCTGATCCTGCTCACCAGATTCTCTCAGCGAGGGAGTCTCATGAGTGGAGGAGGCCAGTGGGTCGACCACGTGCCTCATGGTTGCAACAGGTTGACCATCATCTCAAGGAGATGGGGATGGGCCTGGCATCTGCCTGGGGGATGGCCAGACGGAGGCCCCTGGAGTACCGGCGGAAAGTGGACGCAGCGACGTGCTGTTCTGGCACATGCTCCCATACCTGACCTGACCTGACAGACGTAGCTTCTGGACGTGGAGAGGCGGTCACAAAGGGTGGGAGGGTTGGACTCAAGCAGAACACCCAAAGAGTGAGGTCAGCACTGTACAGAAGAACAGACCACCCACCCTAACCCCTGGGGATAACTGTGCTTGCGAGAGTGCATCTGCACCATCTTGCTCCTCACTTTCATCACTCCTCATATTTGCAGCTTCTCACCTTCAGGGGCCGAGTTGCTCCAGCTCGTCATCGTGGAGCCTCAACCAGCCAGTGCCTGCCCAATCAAGCCCTCAGCTGCCCCTTTGTACCTCATGAGTCTGGTTTATTTGGCACCTCGGTGGATCACATTATTTATCTACTTTCTTGGATATAAGTTTCTGTGTCCGCACACCCCTATTTGTGTCTGCCGACTGCATGGTTTGTTCAGTCTCGCTATAGCATCTTGCCCACCTTTCTCCTGATGTCAATTTGCTAGCAAAGGTACCCAATGTTGCCCGGCATTGCCCGGTCCCTCCTTCGACACCTTCCCCTTCTTCCTCCCTCCAGACTCCCACCTTTCCCCTTCCCCTCCCTGATCCTTCTCACCCTACCCCACCCCCTGCAGTGATGGGAAATGTGAATGAGCATTTCAAGTCTCATTACAATCAACTCTTCTTTCCCACTGACTTTTTAAGGCTTGTTCTGGACCTGCTCATGAGATTGAAAGAGGATTGATGAGATTGAAAGAGAATTGAGAAAGAAGAAGGAAGAATGATAAAATGAGATTGAGAGTGGCGAAATGCGATTGAAAGAGGATTGAGGAGGAAGAAGTTGGGAAATGCGTGATGGGTCTTCGGGACAAGATTGTTCGGCTGTTTATGGAGACATGAGGTCTCCGGCGTAGAGGTATATCACATTATTGAGCCTCTGATGCGGTAACTGGTGTCAGGAGTGGGATATTAAGAACTCCAAATTTAAAACGATCACTCTTGACATTACCAGCAAATGGTGTCAGGATTTCTGATTGGCTGACACTCACAATTAAAATTTTACATGTCCCAATTCGCACTTAAATCATTATCTTTGGGGCGCACCAAATTTAAATTAAAAAGAAAAAAAATTGGCACACACGGGAACTGGACAGAATGGCGGATGTCCAGAAAATGGCAAACACCGGAGAGCTTGTGATCAGAGGCTAACTGTAGGAGGAGTTGGGTGAGGGTTATAGGATAGGAACCTCCATATCTCCTGATGTCACACAGAGTCCCTTTCCTATGGGCATGAGTGTCGGTCAGGTGTCTGGCACGACGTTGGCTCCAAGCTGGTTGAAATTATTAATGGACAAAATGGATGGACAGGGGGGGAAATTAATGGCACAAATCAAAGAGAAGATAGGAGGAAAAAAATGGATATGCAGGGCACGCAACTGAGTGGAGAAACAAATAGATTTGTAAACAAACTGGAAGAGAAAATATGAGAATTCGGATAACAAATGTGGGGGAAATGAACAAACAATGTGGTTTTAGGGGTGCATGTGGGAGCAATACTTGAAAGCAGAATAGCGGATTGGTTTGGGATGACAACAAAGGAAAATACCACAGGGACATTTGTAAATGGTAATGGCCTGGAATGACATCATGTCAGTGTGGATGTCACCGTGTTCCGGTGGGAAAAACCGTCCACGAGACGAAGAAGACAGGGTTTAGAGGGGTAGAAATGAGCGCTACCTGATTTCTGGTTAAAACGGTGCTCATGGGTGCACAGTTCGACCGGTGGCAGTTCTCCTTGTGGCCCCGGGGACGAGAGGGTGAGACAAGATGTCTGTTCTGGTGTATGTGCAGGCTGCCTCGCCTGAGCTGGCAATAAGGGCCGAAAGAGGTGACCACTTGGGCATATGTTCTAGCAGCCTCTCCCTGAGGCTCTGGGACAGCCAGCATTTGGAGACCTGCCATACTGAGTTGGTCTATGGATATGGGTTAAACTGCACAGACTTGCGTCCGAATAGCATCGTTCAGAAAACCACTGGAGCATCTGTGGTAAACTATGGCATTAAATTGGAATGATGGAGAAGGTCCGGAGAGGCACACACACACACATAACCTTCTACAGATAGTCTGCTGTCATGAATGGGCTCTGTTTCGGAAGAGAGCATCATCATCACACCATTTTAAAGCCTTTTTCCCTGAGCAGGGGTCAGCTTTTTGTGGGCTCCAATCATGGTACCCTTTCTTGTGGCAATGTTTTAACGGCCAGATGCCCTTCCTGACGCCAACCCTTTAGTCACCTTCGACATGCAGGGATATTTCGGAAGAGCCCTGGGTTTATAATTGGCATGGGATACATGAGAATATTGGCTGCAGAAGGCACTCCTTGCATTGAGTGGGGCTCCACAGTGATTAATTGGGTTGTTGTTAAATTTACCTTTTACCATTGTCATGACTCACCGTCCTTTGCTTTTAGGGGGAAGTAGGTGAGGTGGGGAATTGGTATTGGTAATGGGCAAGAGTGGCCATGTGAGCCAAGCATGTGGATTGGGTGGAAAAGGTTCAAAATGTTTACATGGTTTTGTGAATGAAGAATTTATTTTTATATTTTGTCATTGTGTTTTTTTTTGGGGGGGGGGTGTTATTGGTGATTTAGCGTGTTTGTGGGCCATGGCAGGAAGGAAGACAACCTCTAGCAAGAGATGAATGGCAGCGAGAGAAGGATCATTGCAAGTTCGGTTTGTGAGTGGTGAAGTAGTGCATGTCCGCGAGTGGATCGAGGTCTGATGGAGAGCAGGAAGCCTGGGGCTCCACCATGCATCACCTCTGGTAACTCAGCAAGTGGCTGGGAATGGAAAACCCGCCACAAGGAGCGTCGGATAGGTCGGCCACAGGGCAGAGAACCGCTGACAACCATGTAAGGCCAAGGAATGCCATTTGGGTGACCTCCTCCAGCAGAGTGTGCAGCAAAGGGAGCTGTGGTGCTGTGGGGTGAGATGTATTGGGAGCCCAGGATTTTCATCAAAGTAGGACGTCCTTTGTGCTGCGGGCCCATATACATTGCTACACCATCGCAGCACATTTTAGGACCTCGCCGCTGCTGGGTTGAGGCCACATCTGCAGGTAATTGTGATGCCATGGCCTTGAAGGGAATGACTAGTGGTTGTGGAAGTGGTTATATTTGTTGTGTAAAAGGAAATGTTCCTTTTGGTCTTCTGTGACTTGATGTGTGCTGTGGAGGGCAGGTAGCCCAGTAAATTGGATAGGTAGTTTATCAATTGGGTATATGGTCTCAGCTGACAGCTGGAACAGGTGATATGCACTCGGGGTGTGGTCAATTAAATGGGGTTTTTGATTGGATTCGTGAAATTGTCGGTTATGGTAGGCCTGCTTGTTTTTGTGTATGCCATCTTCTCTCCCCTTCCTTGGAACACCTTAAGAAGGCACTCGAAGTGCGGGGATAGAAATTGATGAAGACCGTTTTGTGTATATAATTTTGTACGTTTTAAATTATTGTATTTTTATTGAAACTAAGGGGATAGAATGGAAAGGAACCACACCCTGTGGTTCGCCTACCACACCCTCTCAAATTAATTAGACAAGTTCAGTAGGTGTGTGACGGTAATTGTAAAGGTTGAAATCTTTGGTACCCGAAGGAGAACCTTGGTAGGAACCAAAGCCAGGGCGGGGCTGTGGTATGTGGAAGGGGGGGGGGGGTTCCATAGCCATATTGTGGTAAGTGTAACATGGACCGTGTGTTTTGAGGAATTCAGCTTGTCATGTAACAGGGACAGCTAAGTTGTAAGTAATGTGTTCCATGGAGACAGTGAGAGTTCACCTTTAAGATAGTCAGGGTAAAGGCCCAGTCACACCTTGACGTTTTAGCCAGCTTATGCCGATTTTTGGGAAATTTGTCTAAAACGCTGGTACACGTCGAATACGTTATGGGTAAGTTTTGATAACATTGAGAGCACGCTGAAAACCACTGCCATACGTCGTTGTACGCTGGCTTTAAAAGTTGTACTTTTCGGTTGTCCCAAATTTTCCATGCTTGAAATTTTAAGTCTTATGCCAGCGTATGACTCACACGTTCCGCATAACACTGGCCATAAGTTGTAGGCACGTCACGCGATCGTTGACACACGTCGACACACGTTACTTGTAAGTTACTCATAAGTCAAACACGTCGAGGTAATGTTTAGCGTACCCGAAACTTATTTCTAACCTATGAGTAACGTGTTGTACTCACGTTACGTGATCGGTGACACACATCGACACGCGTTACGTGTAAGGTGCTCATAAGTCGAAACACATCAAGGTAATGGTTAGCGTCAGTGTTCCAGACTTTCTGGTTTTATTTATTTATTTATTTATTCTTCCTTCCTTTGGTATGATGGTAATTTTGACACTTCGATTTCTAGTGCGGTTATAATATAATATAATTAATAGGCTGCCGCTCAACGATTTAAATCATAACCGCACTGTACACTGAACACCGTCATACTGAAGAAAAAAAAAAAACCGGGAGTCTGGAACACTGACGCTAACCATTACCTTGACGTGTTTCGACTTATGAGCACCTTTCAAGTAACGTGTGTCGATGTGTGTCACCGATCGCATATCGTGCGTGCAACTTATTCCCATCGCATGCGGAGCGTGTGTCATATGGCAAGTACGTCATAAAATTTTCAACATGTTCAAAATTACAAGACGTACTCCACTTACTACGACGTATGATAGCGTACTTTAGCGTTCTATTCACGTATACCAAACTTACCCATACCGTATTCGATGTGCGCCAGCGTTTTAGACGCATTTTTCAGAGGTCGGCATACGCTGGCAAGATCGCCAAGGTGTGACTGTGATGTTGACACTTCCATTTCTGCGGCGGTTATGATTTGAATTGTTGTGCGGCAGCCTTTTGATAACCTACGTCACGTCATCGTCGGCGATGCGTGCAGCGCGCTATGCCGAAGTTAGACTATCGTTGGGCATAGGTTGTGAAGACCGACAACAGGTTCAGCATTCGTTGGTATAAGTTATGTATAACACAACGAAACGTTCTGTGGCCGTTTCTAATACGTTATGCATAAGACCAAGTCGTTATGAATACGTCCGAATCTTTAAAAAAAAAACATCAAAGTTCAACGTAAGCCAGCGTTTTACATACATTTTAATACGTTGCCATTGCTGGCTAAAACGTCAAGGTGTGACTGGGCCTTTAGGTTATGTAAACCATCCTGTTTGAAAGGTGAGGCTAGGTGGGGGGTTTGTGAAACAACGACACCAAAGAAAGTGCTTTGGACCATTACAAACAATCAAAACGTGTGCCTCGGCCTTGGCAGTGATATGTGCTGTCGAAGAGGTAAAATAATTTTTTTTATGGACATGGGTTTTTGTTTTTTTAAATTCAACACTTTTTGCCTTCACAATTTCTCACCTTTTCGGATCGAGTTACTCCAGCTCATCATCGTGGGGTCTCACCCATCTCATGCCCATACAAGCCCTCACCTGCTCCTTTGTACCTCGTAAGGGTCTGGTTTCTGTGGCACCAAAGGAGACAGGATTATATCTCTTGTTCCTCGTGTTTGCATGTCCCCACATCCCTAGTTGTGTCTATCGACCGCCTGATTTGTTCTGACCAGCTGTTGCTTCTTGTCCACCTTAATCCCCATATCATTTTAAAATAAAAGCCATATTAATTATAAGGAGCATCTCCTCTTTTATTTTTGCTTCCTGCGTTCTTCAACTGCCATTATTTCCAACTGAGTATGGGGTGAAAACGTCACTACAGCTCACCACCTCAGCAGGGTGAGTCTCAGGAAAAAAGATAATTTGGCTGTTCCTCGAAGACATTAGGTCTCGTGCGTCGAGGCATATCACGTTTGTGAACCTCTAACACAGAAATTTATACTAATGAGATGTATCAGTTGTTTATGCTAATGTATGCATACATGGGCGCACCGGGCGTGGTTAAAGAGAGTCATGTGACCCACCCATGTTCCGATACGGTGCTGTGCTGTGTTGTGCCCGTGTCGGGATTAAACCTATTGTTACCACTTCAGAGTCTTTATCCCTATTTATTGAATACACGACAACTAATAAATGTCAGTGTGTGTGTGCGAGTGTGTGTCAGGGTGTGAGCATGTGTGTGTGTGTTGTTCAATAAGCAGAACATTTTCCCTGCTAACTTCCCTACCCCACCCCCTCTCTCTTTGTTCCATTCTCGCTCCACCTCCTAATACAGTGCAGCATCCTCCTACACCTCTCTTTCCCTTTTTCTGTCTCCAAGTGGATCTGGACCGTGGTTATGCCCGGATGGCGGTTATCTTCACATGTATCCGAATAGTGGTTATCTCCATGCATGTCTGGACAGTGCTTTTATCCAGATGGCGGTTATCTCTGGACATATCCAGATGGCGGTTATGCACAGACGACCGCTCCTCTCACACTGCCTTCCCTTGCACTTCCCTCACATGCTGCCATCCCATCCCGTCACACTTCTTTCCCCTCCCTTCATGCTGCCTTCCCTTTCCTGACCACTCCTTACTCCCCCATCCCTCCTTGCTTCCTCGCTTCCTCACCTCTCCTCCACACCTCTCTCTCCCCCCCACTCTTATATACCCATCTTCCACATGGTGGTTATCTCCAGACATGTCCAGATGATCGTTATGTCCTGTCAGAGCCTCCCCTCATACTGCCCTACCTTGCCCTCCCCTCACGCTGCCTTCCCTTGACGTATCCAGATGGTGGTTATCTCTGAACGTGTCCAGACGGTGGTTATGTCTGGATGGACCCTTCCCTCACATTGCCTTTCCTTTCCCTTCCCTCATGCTGCCTTCCCTTGCCCTCCCCTCTCACTGCTTTCTGTTTTAGCACCCCTTCTCACTCCCATCCTCACACCCCAATCCTTCCTCACTCCTTCACCCTTCCTCGCTATCCCCTCTTTCCTCACTCCCCCACCCCTCCTCACCCCCCTCCTTCCTCACTCCCCACCCCTTCTCGCTACCCCCTCCTTCCTCACTCCCCCATCCCTTCTCGCTTCCTTCCTCACTCCCCCACCCCACCTTGGTCTACGTCCTTCCTTGCTCCCTCTCCCTCCCCTAACCTTACCCACCCTCCTCTCCCTCCTTCCTCTCTCTCTCTCTCCTTCTTAACCCCCCCCCCCACTTCTTAATAATCCCATCAGCAAAGCGATGGGTTGTATTTGCTATTATATTAGGTATACAGTATATGCACGAGACAACCTTCCACGGCCACTGCTTAAAGTGAAATGAAAAGTTTGGCACACACAGCTGAATATATTGTTGCAGATTTTTCTCCAGTAGGGACACGAGAGGAATTCTCGGACCCACTTCTCGGCTGATGACCCTGACGCCAACAAACCATAGATAACTCCACAACATGGTGGATTGCCAAGTAAGCACAGTCACCATTGGAGACGCTCAATTTTGGTAGATCCAACTTCCAAATCCTGCTTTACCTTCCTGGCAAATTAATCACACCAGATAAGGACTGTGCTTCCCAACACTTCACTGCTATTAATCAAAATAGCCGAGCAACACCGTAAGTGGAACGGTGGCTCTGGCTGACCACAACAAAACAGTAGGGCTGAACTCCCCTGTCACTGTTCACACATGATGTCAAACCAAGAGAAGATGACAATCAGGCTGTTTGGGAAACAGTTTATAGAGTTCAACAAGGAGCCCTTATTTACAAGCAGAGTCAACACAGAAATCTTAGTCAGTCACTTAGTCACAGGTTTTTAAACACAGGTTCCTCAGTCATTCCAGGGAAACGGAGAGAGAGAGAGAGAGAGAGAGAGAGAGAGAGAGAGAGAGAGAGAGAGAGAGAGAGAGAGAGAGAGAGAGAGAGAGAGAGAGAGAGAGAGAGAGAGAGAGAGAGAGAGAGAGAGAGAGAGAGAGAGAGAGAGAGAGAGAGAGAGAGAGAGAGAGAGAGAGAGAGAGAGAGAGAGAGAGAGAGAGAGAGAGAGAGAGAGAGAGAGAGAGAGAGAGAGAGAGAGAGAGAGAGAGAGAGAGAGAGAGAGAGAGAGAGAGAGAGAGAGAGAGAGAGAGAGAGAGAGAGAGAGAGAGAGAGAGAGAGAGAGAGAGAGAGAGAGAGAGAGAGAGAGAGAGAGAGAGAGAGAGAGAGAGAGAGAGAGAGAGAGAGAGAGAGAGAGAGAGAGAGAGAGAGAGAAACAGACAGACTGACTAGTTTGAGGTATAGGGTTAGCCTCTCTCTCAGTCAATGTAAGCCAGTGGGCTTATGTTGGTCCCAAAGAAAGAGAGGGGAGGAAGAAAGAAGAGGAGGGTAGAGATCGTCATGCAAAGTGCAAGAGAGGAGTGAATGGTGAATGTGCGTAGCGCTTAGAGGAAAACGTGAATGCGAGTCAGTAAGCTAGCCCTGAAAGAGGACAAGGGCTTTCCATTGATGCTCTAAGCATTCACAGGGAACAAATTCGATTTAAGGAAAGCAAGATATAGGTATGCCTGATGTTGGCTTAATGGTTAGGGTGGTGGGCTTGGAATCCAAGGGTCCTGAGTTCAAATCCCGCTCAGCTGTTGAATTCATACCGGGTGGGATTAACTCGACCTGTCATTCTTCCGAGGTCGACAAAATGAGTGTCAGCTTGCTGGTATACTGTGTCGGAGTGGCAACCCATCTCGGATTGTGCCCAGTCGCCAAGGAGATTGCTTAAGGCCCAGTCACACCTTGACATTTTAGCCAGCAATGGCAACGTATTAAAATGTATGTAAAACGCTGGCTTACGTTGAACTTTTGATGTTTTTTTTTTTAAGATTCGGACGTATTCATAACGACTTGGTCTTATGCATAACGTATTAGAAACGGACACAGAACGTTTCGTTGTGTTATAGATAACTTATACCAACGAATGCTGAACCTGTTGTCGGCCTTCACAACCTATGCCCAACGATAGTCTAACTTATGCATAGCGCGCTGCACGCATCACCGACGATGACCTGGCGTACCTTATTAAAATGCTGCCGCACAACGATTCAAATCATAACCGCCGCAGAAATGGAAGTGTCAACATCACAGTCACACCTTGGCGATCTTGCCAGCGTATGCCAACCTCTGAAAAATGCGTCTAAAACGCTGGCGCATGTCGAATACGGTCTGGGTAAGTTTGGTATACGTGAATAGAACGCTAAAGTATGCTATCATACGTCGTATTAAATGGAGTACGTCTTGTAATTTTAAACATGTTGAAAATTTTATGACGTACTTGCCGTATGACACACGCTCCGCATGCGATGGGAATAAGTTGTACGCACTATATGCGATCGTTGACACACAGACACACGTTACTTGTAAGGTACTCATAAGTCGAAACACGTCAAGGTAATGGTTTGCGTCAGTGTTCCAGACTCCCGGTTTTTTTTTTCTTCGGTATGACGGTGTTCAGTGTACAGTGCGGTTCTGATTTAAATCGTTGATCGGCAGCCTATTAATTATATTATATTATAACCGCACTAGAAATCGAAGTGTCAAAATCACCATCATACCGAAGGAAGGAAGAAAAAAAATAAAATAAAACCAGGGAGTCTGGAACACTGACGCTAACCATTACCTTGATGCGTTTCAACTTATGAGCACCTTACAAGTAACGTGTGTCGATGTGTGTCAACGATCGCGTAACGTGAGTACAACACGTAACTCATAGGTTAGAAATGTTTCGGGTACGCTAAACATTACCTCGACGTGTTTCGACTTATGAGTAACTTACAAGTGACGTGTGTCAACGATCGCGTGACGTGCCTACAACTAATGGCCAGCGTTATGCGGAACGTGTGAGTCATACGCTGGCATAAGTCTTAAAATTTCAAGCATGGAAAATTTGAGGACAACCAAAAAGTACAACGTTTAAAGCCAGCGTACAACGACGTGTGGCAGTGTTTTTCAGCATGCTCTCAATGTTATCAAAACTTACCCATAACGTATTCGACGTGTACCAGCATTTTAGACAAATTTTCCAAAAATTGGCATAAGCTGGCTAAAACGTCAAGGTGTGACTGGGCCTTTAGGCAGCACCAATGCTCTGCACAGATTATGATCCCAATGGATGGGTTAACTCTGCCTGTCTTCCTTCTGAGGTCAGCAAAATGAGTTCAACCTTGCTGGGATGATTGAGGGATTCAAGTATCCTGCGTCAGAGTGGCGATACATCCAGGACTGTGCCTGATAGCCCAGGAGACTGCTTAAGAATCACCAATGCTCTGCACAGAGTATGGACCTGATGGATGGAAGATATCGATACCATCTGTCAGTGTGTTGTGACCAACGCATCCAGGAAATCACGACTGCTCGGTCCGTTTGCCAGCCATTTGCTGTACTGTGATCACCAGCTCATTCGTCCTTGCAGTTTCAGTCTATTCTTGCACATTTCTGCATTTCAGTCTGGGTTTTTTATAAGCTCTGATTCAGCTTGGGTGGAATGATATGTTCGCTCCCCCATTGGTTCACTATGATCCACCTTACGCCATTTGACAATTGGCCTTGGTCAGTGGGGGAAGCATGGTATCGTGCCTTGCGGGACACCCTCCCCCCTTTGACCTTTCCCCTCTGACCCAGTGTGGCTGGTGGGGATGGCAACTCAATGGCATGATGGGGTTGGTTTCCAGGTGGGGAGTGGCTTTGTGCCTGCTCACGCGGCAGCTATTCAGTCCTTCTGCTCAGCCGTGCCTGGCATGTTTTGACTGTTTGCTCTCTGTGGATCGCTGACTTGGAATGTGAAATTTGGCTGTTGGTTTTGTAATGGAGAGTGTTGCAAAGCGTGTATGGATGCACTGCAGAGGTGTGGGGAGAGAAGGGGAGAGGGGAGAGGGGGAGACGGAGTTTTTAGATGGAAAAGAAAAAAGTCACAAAGGGGTTTGAGTCTTCCGTACAAACATACAACATATTCTTTTTTAACCGAAACTAGGGGAGAGGGAATTTAGCTACACAATGTACAGTAAACCCTCCAATATAGCGCAGGGGGTTAGGTTCCTGGAAAATTCCATGATAGTTAAAACCACAATCGTGGAAACAAAGGGCCAATGGAAAGAGGGAGGTTCGGTTCCAAGACTTTGAGAAAATATCGAGGAAGATATCGATGGCAGCCAGAAATAAACACATCACAATTGAAATAAACACGTAATATATATATATATATATATATATACACACACACAGTCTGACCCGGATATAAGAACACGTTCGGAAGTGAGAATGTATGTTCTTATATCCGGGTTCATCATCCACTTCACAAAACTGGCCACGGGAGGCAAGGTTTGAGCACCGGGGGGGGGGGGGGGGTCGTGTACTTCACAGGGACGGTGATATCAACTTATTTAAATGAACGTGTTTATTCTGCTGCATTGGAAAACACACAATGGTTTCACGTGTCGCACTTTGGATTCACGGTGAAAGTTACTTTGCTTTCATGAAGGAGTCGGACAGTTTAGTTTGGTTTGGACCATACTTCTGCTGCCACCCTCCAATACTTTATCATGGAGAGAGTACAGAATTTTTCTGGCATCGGTGTTGTCACTGTGATCAAAATAGGCCGTCAGTGTGTCAAGCGCCTGGATGGCTTGGAGCTTCGTGGGCGGTGGCGCAACCGATTCTTCTCCCTCTTCATCTTTGTCGTCTTCCACCTTTGCTTGTGGTTGCATTAGTGTCGACAATCTCTTGATCAGTCATTTCTCCATAGCACTCTGCCCCTTCATCGATGTTGACAAATGAAAGGAATTCCTGTTGTGTAATGCCCTGAACATGCAGAGCTTCTGCGACGTCTTCTTCGTCGTTGTTGTGTTCAGAATCGCGTTCTTCATCTTCGGACCGTTTCACGAAGCCAGCCTTCTTGAAGCAGTTAGCGATTGTCTGGGGTGTAACCATGAAGAGGGCCCGTTTCAACATGTGCATCGCCTTCAGAACTGTGATAGTTTTGCTCACTTCTGACGCTGGTTTCTGTGGCACGCTGTCGATAGCAGCAACTTGAAGCCGAACAATTTCTCGTCGGTAGTACGCCTTCATGGTTCGGATCATGCCTTGGTCTCGAGGTTGAATCAGAGATGTCGTATTGGGCGGCATGAACTGGAGCTTTATGTTCGTTAGCGTCACATCCAGTGGAAGACGGTGGCACACGGCGTTGTCAGCAAACAAGACGATGTTTCTACCACTAGCGCGCAACTGACAGTTGAGTTTGGTAAGAATTTGCGACCATATTGCACATGTCATCCATACATTGGAATTGGCAAAGCAAAGGAATGGCAGGTTATGAACATTTTTGAAACACTGTGGACTTGGTGGACTTGCCAACAATGAAACCTCACTTATCACTGCCATCGAGATTACACAACAAAGGAACAGTCAGGCGGTCTTTTGGAACTTTACCTCCGGCTGGCTTGTCACCGGCACTTCTTAGAGAACCACGGGGCATGGCCTTATTAAAAAGGCCCGTTTCGTCGGCATTGAAAAATGTCTTTCGCTGCATAATTTGCAAGCAAGTCGGGGAGCACATTTTTAATCCAGTTGCCTGCCACTGCACAATCAGCTGCTGCTTTCTCACCATGGAATTTCTTGAATGAAACGTTGTTCGGTTGCTTCCAGCGCATCAGCCAACCGTTACTAGGTTCCATCTCAACACCGAACGAAACGGTGAACGAAGCAGCCTTCTCTTTGATGATACAGTCTGTTACGACAGCATTGCTTGCACGAGCCTGATGGAACCAAGCAGGTGTCGCTTCATTGACGTCTTTGTGGATGCTGTCACGGCTACGCTTTCTGTTGATGTTACAGTTGTTGAGGACTTTGATACGAAGTGACTCCTCATCTTTGACAATTTTGCTGACGGCCGACAATCCAACGCCATACTTTTTCACGACATCGGCTCTCGTCAGCGATTTCGACATAAAAAAATCCAAAATTTCAACTTTCTCCGCAACACTCAGCGTTTTTCAAGCGGACGCCATTGCGATGAAACGAAACTACCACTTTCTCATTCGGGATTTCCGGAAAACTACTCTATAGGAAAGTGAAACTAACGCGTCAGTCGACTGATGCCAGCTTTTCCTGTGGCTTCGGATAGAAAATTGTACTTTTGTGTTGAAAAATATGTTCTTATACATGGGTTTTCTTTGTACGTCTGTTTCTAATATGTGGGTTTTCTTTGTACGCCTGTTTCTTATATGTGGATTTTCTTTGTACGCTTGTTTCTTATATGTGGGTTTTCTTTGTACGCCTGTTTCTAATATGTGGGTTTTCTTTGTACGCCTGTTTCTTATATGTGGGTTTTCTTTGTACGCTTGTTTCTAATATGTGGGTTTTCTTTGTACGCCTGTTTCTAATATGTGGGTTTTCTTTGTACGCCTGTTTCTAATATGTGGGTTTTCTTTGTACGCCTGTTTCTAATATGTGGGTTTTCTTTGTACGCCTGTTTCTAATATGTGGGTTTTCTTTGTACGCCTGTTTCTAATATGTGGGTTTTCTTTGTACGCCTGTTTCTTATATGTGGGTTTTCTTTGTACGCCTGTTTCTTATATGTGGGTTTTCTTTGTATGCCTGTTTCTAATATGTGGGTTTTCTTTGTACGCCTGTTTCTTATATGTGGGTTTTCTTTGTACGCTTGTTTCTTATATGTGGGTTTTCTTTGTATGCCTGTTTCTAATATGTTGGTTTTCTTTGTACGCCTGTTTCTTATATGTGGGTTTTCTTTGTACGCCTGTTTCTAATATGTGGGTTTTCTTTGTACGCTTGTTTCTTATATGTGGGTTTTCTTTGTACGCCTGTTTCTAATATGTGGGTTTTCTTTGTACGCCTGTTTCTTATATGTGGGTTTTCTTTGTACGCCTGTTTCTAATATGTGGGTTTTCTTTGTAAGCCTGTTTCTTATATGTGGGTTGTCTTTGTACGCTTGTTTCTTATATGTGGGTTTTCTTTGTACGCTTGTTTCTTATATGTGGGTTTTCTTTGTATGCCTGTTTCTAATATGTGGGTTTTCTTTGTACGCCTGTTTCTTATATGTGGGTTTTCTTTGTACGCCTGTTTCTAATATGTGGGTTTTCTTTGTAAGCCTGTTTCTTATATGTGGGTTGTCTTTGTACGCTTGTTTCTTATATGTGGGTTTTCTTTGTACGCTTGTTTCTTATATGTGGGTTTTCTTTGTATGCCTGTTTCTAATATGTGGGTTTTCTTTGTACGCCTGTTTCTAATATGTGGGTTTTCTTTGTACGCCTGTTTCTAATATGTGGGTTTTCTTTGTACGCTTGTTTCTTATATGTGGGTTTTCTTTGTACGCCTGTTTCTTATATGTGGGTTTTCTTTGTATGCCTGTTTCTAATATGTGGGTTTTCTTTGTATGCCTGTTTCTTATATGTGGGTTTTCTTTGTACGCTTGTTTCTTATATGTGGGTTTTCTTTGTACGCTTGTTTCTTATATGTGGGTTTTCTTTGTACGCCTGTTTCTTATATGTGGGTTTCCCCGTATACATTTACATAGAAACATGTTCGGGAATAAGAAAACATGTTCTGATACGCGGGGTTTTCTTTTATCCGGGTCTCTTATATCCAGGTCAGACTGTATATATGTATATATGTATTATAAGGCATGTTACCATTGAAATAAACATGAAAATACAATGCAGTGTAAATTAAATAAAAACACGAGTTTTACCTTTTAAATTTATTACAACACGTGAGGTAGGTGAGGGTAAATATATTATGTACTCATACTGTACTCTGCTGTAAATAGGAAACACAAGATTTATAGTATCTTGGGATGATGCTGTTCGAGGGGGGAGAGTGGAGTGGAGTGGGAAAGGGTGAGCGGGGAAGGGGAGAGTGGGGAAGGTGATTCAGTGAACGGAAAAGCAGCATTTGCTTTACGACGAAGGTGCCTGCAGCATTGCCACAACCCACAACAGAGAAGGGTAACGCAATCCTTAAATCACCTAACCTTGAGCCATGATCTTCCCTGCTCGGGGACCAAGGTACGAGATGACATCGTCTTCCATCTAATCAAAGTTAAAAACCTGTTCCGTTATAAATCCCTTTGCCTCGATTTGTTTTTGAGCTGTACATGAGAATACGTTTGAGAACTGGTGTTCGAATCTGGGTGTTGGAAATTAAATGTTTTGGCAATAATGTTTGAATATTATATGGTGTTGGAAAATGAACGTTTGGGAATTAGGTGTGAAATATAAAGAAGGTTTGAAGGATACTGAAGGTTTACGAATAAAGAAGAGTACAATGGGTGTGGTGTCATTAGCACAATGATGAGGACATACAAAGAGAATCAAACACCATTTATTCCATCCAAACAGGCCTCACTTGACTGAGCCAACAGCAGCCTCACTCGGAAGTTCACAATACAACACTCCTCCCCCATTCAAGTCACATAATAACCCAAATATGTGGGTCGTACAACATGTCTGGAAGAAACACGTGGACATTGAGCCGCGGACATGACAGGCGATGGCAGGACCTTGGAAACAGGTGATGGTGCCTCACCAGATACCAAACCAGATGCAACTGATACCTGAGGAACATCCATGCTACTATCCTACAGATAGAGGGACAGGTGGTTGGGATGTGATTATGGGCATGTTGATGGATGAGGACACATCAAACGGTGGAACAGAATTGGCAGCATATGAATAATCAGACCCACGAGCCAACAATTGATTCATATGACGTTGCCAGGATAGACCGGCCGAAGTACGAACAAGGTAGTTAGCTGGTCTGAAAACTCGGATCACAGTAGCCAGTACTCATTTCTGTTGGTCAAATAGTCTTTCATGAAAACTGGCTGGTCAACCAAGAATGAACAACCATTGGTCGCCATAACAATTGTCTGTGTGCAACATCAAAGCAAATTCAGCCGCGACCGTGATTGGTGGCCATACCTGTGGAACGCTGGCGTTTCCTGCATCGTAGAATGTGCCGAATTACGATAGGCGTGCAAAAACACATGGACCCTACTCTGCACAGATTGTACCGCTTGGCCCCGACGTAAGGAATATTTCAAAGCTTTGACAAATGACTCGGCCTGCCCATTTGTAGCTCAATGGTAAGTCAACGACCTCAGTTGTTTGATACCATTACCATGCATGAACACAGCAAACACCTCAGATACAAACTGTGGACCATTGTTCCAAACTAAAATCTCCGGAACACTTTTGTTTTCAAAAACACTCCGCAGATGCTGCACCGTGTTCTCTGCCGAAATGGACTGCATGGTAGCTACTTCCGGCCACATTGAGCAACTGTCAATCACCACCAGAAACATACGGCCCATGATTGGTCCCAAAAAATTCACATGAACGCGCTGCCATGACCTATCAGCGGGCGGCCACAATGAGATACGTGAGGGTTTATCAGCATCAGTTTGACACATCACACATGCTTTTACTGTCCACTCAATGTCCACATCAAGCCTGGGCCACCACAGCAAACTCTGGGCTAAACTCTTAATTTTGACCACAATGAAATGACCCTTGTGTAACTCATTGAACATTTACACCTCAATCTCATCTGTGGGTTCTGCGCCGACCTTAGGAGATGGCAGATGAGGCAGTCCATCACAGATAGCATGCCGTTTGGAAGCACGAAATTTGATTTCGTAGTCATACGCACTGAGGAAGAGACAACATATCTGCAGCCAAGCAGCGGTAGTGACTGTAATGCCTTTCCGAGGATTGAACAAGAACTGAAGTGGCTGATCATCAGGTTGGAGGAGGAAATGTCAACCTATCAAGTACTGACGAAACTTCAACATGCCCCATACCAGACCGAGCACTTCACATACTGAAACAAAGCCGGGTCTACTGGTACATACCCTGACACGTACAGTATTGAGGGTAAGGTGGTGACGATCCTTTTGTGCGATCTCAATTTGAAAGTAAGCATCACGCAAGTCCAACTTCATGAAATACTGACTCCCCATCAACTATGAATATATCTCGTCAATGGATGGCAGTGGATACTGCTCCACATCGAGGTTAGGCTTATCGGTTGCTTTAAAGTCACCACATAGACGGATACCTCCATTCCGCTTTGCACTGTGACCACAGGCATTACCCACTCAGAGTGCGCCACCGGTTCAATGACACAAACCTTTTCCAATCGGTCGAGTTCCACTTTGACCCAATTGTGAAGAGCATATGGCACAGGTCGAGGCTTACAGAATTGCAGACTGACACCCTCCTTCAGATGTAGGTGACCTTGAGCACCTACAAGCTTCCTGAGCCCAGGCTCAAACAGAGCTTGGTGTTTTCCCAAGATCCCCTCCAACCAGGAAGGAGGAGATGGAAACGTCGTATGGACACTGTAAATGTCTGCCCAATCCAGACAAATTGTGTGCAACCAGTCACGACCCAGGAGAGATGGTCCCGAACCATCAACCACATGCAGGGGCAACACTGCTTGCTGTTCCTGATAACGAACCATTACATCTATCAAACCTAATGGTTTGATCAACTCCCCAGTGCAGGTGCGAAGGATTGTGTGAACTGAAGCTAACACCAGACAATCCAAACGACACCATGTCTGCTTGCTCATGAGACAGATGAATGACCCGGTATCCACTGCAAAGTTGACTGGCCTGCCATTCACACTAACAGACACCTCACATGGGGGTGATTTCTAGCTGTCGTCATCGGAAATATGCCAAGTCGATCAACCTCACTGCTAGCACTTGACCACATTAACCGATGATGGTGTCTGGCCCTGACAGACCCTCTGCACATGGCCTGTCCTACCAGACCGGTGATACACTGAATTCTGAAATGGACAGTTCCGATGAAAATGTGAACCACTACAACCCTGACAAGCCTGTGGTTTCAGCTGAACCTGTGGTGCCCCACTTGCATGCAGAAAGAGGTTTCTGATATGCTGACCCAGATGGGGAATTGTGAGCATGTGACGTGGCGACAGCTATTGTGGTGTCTTTCACACAATGATGTGGACACACAAAGAGAATCAAACGACATTTATTCCATCCAAGCAGTCATCCCTCACTCAGCTGAGCCAACAGCAGCCTCACTCAGCTGTACACAATACTGCAATGTGGAAAATTATACTGATAATTATTGGCCCCGTAATGGTGGGCCGTAGAGATGCCGCATTTTCTCCTCGAGCCAAACGATGTAACAAGTTGATATTTTCGCCCAACATCATAACCTTTCTCTGCCTTTTGGTACAACTAACTTTGTCCATCACTTTACATTTGGGCTCATCAAAAACGGTGCACAAGAATTAAAAGGCTCATAATGTAAGGTAATCGCTTATGCGTGGAACACAAACGATGAATCAACTCAGGTCAAAAACCACGATTGGTCGAAATGAAATCTCGCGATGACAGAATTGGAACAAAATTGGTAGAAACCCACGATATTGGAGGGGTTCCATATATATATATATATATATATATATATATATATATATATATATATATATATATATATATATATATATATATATATATATATATATATATATATATATATATATATATATATATATATATGTATATATATATATATATATATATGTATGTATGTATGTTTTGTATATGTATATATATGTATGTATGTATGTTTTGTATATATATATATATATATATATATATATATATATATATATATATATATATATATATATATGTATGTATATGTATATATAGATGTATGTATGTATGTATATGTATATATAGATGTATGTATGTATGTATATGTATATATATATATATATATATATATATATATATATATATATATATATATATATATATATATATAGATGTATGTATGTATATGTATATATATATAGATGTATGTATATATATATATATAGATGTATGTATGTGTATATATATATATATATATATATATATATATATATATATATATATATATATATATATATATATATATATATATATATATATATATATATATATATATAGATGTATGTATGTATATGTATATATATAGATGTATGTATATATATATATATATATATATATATATATATATATATATATATATATATGTATATATATATATATATATATATATATATATATATATATATATATATATATATATATATATATATATACATATATATATATATATATATACATACATACATCTATATATATATACATATACATACATACATCTATATATATACATATACATACATACATCTATATATATATATATATATATATATATATATATATATATATATATATATATATATATATATATATATATATATATATATATATATATATAGATGTATAGCCTGGTGTGTTGGCGCAGTGGTTAGGGCAGCGGCTTGGGATCCAAAAGGTCCTGAGTTCAAGCCCCGTTGAGCCACTGAATTAATACACCAGGGGGTTGACTCAGCCTGTCATCCTTCTGAGGTCGGCGAAATGAGTACCAGTGTATACCCCGGTTAAAATAGGTATGCCATATCCCTGTGTCGTAAGAGGCGACCAGGGTTGCGTCAGGAAGGGCATCCGGCGTAAAACCTGTGCCAAATCACGATGCGGATCATACGGATGATCCGCTGTGGCGACCCATAACGGGAGCAGCCGAAAGAAGAAGAAGAAGATATATATATATATATAGATGTATGTATATGTGTATATATATATATATATATATATATATATATATATATATATATATATATATATATATATATATATATATATATATATATATATATGTAAGAAAAAAGAACAGACATTGTTGAAGCTTTTCGAATTGCAGCTTGTCAGGACACACACAAGAACACTGGAAGTGCAGACACAAAATGAAACAATTTATTTGTTCAGACCGATGGGGATTGGTTCTTTGGACTATTACTGACAACAGCATACACATCATGGCTTTCAGGTATCGAGGGAACCCGTGACCTCCCATTTTTTTATGGATTCAGGTCAGAACAGATATAAGAACAGACGCTACAAGATTGCCCTCATGAATACCCTTGTTAATAGGGCGTGGGCCATATTTTCACCCTGTCCACCTCCTGCTAAAATTGAGTGCGTTAAAACCATTCTCCGGGACAATGGCTACCCTGAGCGACTCATCTGTGGGTTCATGCAGCACAAAACTGCCAATCGGTCTGAGGACAGTATATTTGGACCAGAAAAGTGTCCGTTTTATCTTAAGCTGCTATGGAGAGGTAAAATCTCTCAAAAGTTTGAACAACAGGTGAAATGGTCAGTTTCACAATGTTACAACTCTGTTTCAATGAGAGTAATTTTTACCACCCACAAATTGCTCCCCTCATTCCAGAAAGATGTGCTCCCTACCATAAAACTGAACAATATTATTTATGAATTTCAGTGCGGGTGTGATGCCAGGTGCGTCGGTCGCACATCACTCAGACTCAACATTACCAGTCTCCCGGATTTTGCATGTTCCGGAGGAATTCCGGGAAGAATTGAAAAATTCTGGGAAATTCCGGAATTTTTCATTTTTCCACGAAACAAAAATAAATTCTATTAAATTAAAAAAAATTTTATCCTAATCTCACGCCTTGGAGACTTCTTCCTCATCATGGTAGTGCGAAACTCGCTTGATTTTGCTCTCTCTTATGCTGGTTCCTGTCGCTCTCTGACTGGGTATACCCAACACCAGTCCATTGGAATTTGGCTTCATGGCCACTAATGACGGGCAAGTTATTTTTTCCGTACCCCACTAGATGGCGCATATAGCCTAGCCGAACTGCACACTGCATTGTGGGACTGGCCGCACTGGCTTAGTTGCAAATGGCGGCTATTCTGAATTAGTTTTTCACCACCAATTCAGTGGTATTTCGGTTTCTCAATGTTATCATCATGAGTGATTCATCAGATTCCGCATCTGGAACGGCCAAAAGAGCTGCAGAGGACGTGGTAACATCAACAGAAGGTAAAAAGCAGAAAAAATATGGACAGACTTTCAGCAGGAACTGGCAAGACTTGGAAGAGTTCAAGAGTTGGCTAGTCCATGATTTCTCGAACGGTATTAGTCGTTGTAAGATTTGTAATTGTGAATTGAAAAATCCGAACAAAAGCTCATTGATGAAACACATTCAGACTGAAAAACACAATAAAACGGAACGGGAAAAGAAAGGTGCGTGTCACATCAGTGCCTTTTTGTCGAAAAAAAAACGAGGACAACCTGAGTACGAGAACTGCGAGAGCCGAGGTAAAAATCACTGGATTTATGGCTGAGCATAGGACGCCTTTTTTTACACGCTGACCATTTGACGCCTTTATTACACGCCGCCCATTTGACACCATTTTTACACGCCGACCATTTGACACCTTTTTTACACGCCAACAATTTGATGCCTTTTTTACACGCCGACCATTTGACGCCTTTATTACACGCCGCCCATTTGACACCATTTTTAAACACCGACCATTTGACACCTTTTTTACACGCCAACAATTTGATGCCTTTTTTACACGCCGACCATTTGACGCCTTTATTACACGCCGCCCATTTGACACCATTTTTAAACACCGACCATTTGACACCTTTTTTACACGCCAACAATTTGATGCCTTTTTTACACGCCGCCCATTTGACACCATTTTTAAACACCGACCATTTGACGCCTTTTTTACATGCCGACTATTTGACGCCTTTTTTACACGCCAACAATTTGATGCCTTTTTTACACGCCGACCATTTGACACCTCTGATTTCATCATTGTTTCCAAAGGACGATTCATGCAAAAATATCAAACTGAAGAGAACAAAAGCCCAGTACATCATGGAGGATGGTATTGCCTTCCACGAGAGACGATTTTTAGCTGAGAAACTACGGAAAACCAAATTCAGTATCCTTCGTGATGAGTCCACCGACAAAAGCGTCAGTCAAATCCTTGCAGTCATGGTGAGGTATTTTGATTATGAGATATCTAAAGTGAAGGATTCGCTACTTGGCGTGATTGAGGTAGACGATAGCACTGCTGCGGCTGCGGGATTATACAAGTTCGTGAAAAAACTATTGCATGATGTGGATATACCACTCGCCAACGTTATCAGACTCGGCGCGGACAACTTCGCCACTATAATGGGGGTAATCCAACGATTTTCAGGCCCTAATTAAAATGGATGTGCCTAATATATTCGTGCAAGGAGGCATCTGTTATTCCATGGCCCTGTTGCCAATCACGCTGCCAAACTGTTGCCGTCTTGGTTGGAGGGCGTACTACGAGATATAGGAGCCTATTTTAGCCGCAGTGCTAAATGCCAACGCGAGTTTGATCTTATACAAGACGTGGTTGGGGAAGGAGTGAAGCACAAAATTTTGAAACTGTGTGACACCTGATAACTTTCGTGGGGTGCCATCGTAGGCCGGATTCTAGAACAATGGACGTGCCAGAAGTTGTTTTTCCAAACCGAAATGCGAGATGTCAACGATCGCATGGAGAAGGACAAAGCTGGTCACATCTATCAGATCATGAATTCCCCTGGAACGGAGCATATGCTTCTGTTCATACACTACATTTTGCCAAAGATCGACAGACTCAATGCTCAGTTTCAGTCAACATCGCTGAATATTCATCGAGTATCAGATGCGATCCAAGATGGGTAGAGGGGGCTACTCAGTCTCTTTGTGGTGGAAACGAAGATAAAATCTACCGATGTAAGTGCTATCGACCCCAGTGATATTTCCATCCACAAGCCGCTCATGGACGTAATTCTGGGCAGCAAGTGCACCACCAAACTCCTTGAAGAACCACTTCATGAAAAAAAAGAAGGACGTTTCCCTGAGGACTGTAAGACGTTTTTGGTGGACTTGTGCTTGCAGATTAGAGATCGATTCGATATGAATCCAAATGGTGTTCTCGGATGCTTGAAAATAATCAATCCGCGAGATGCCTTGGGTGATGGAGACGCGAAGCGAGCCGCTTCTATTAGCACGCTGGCCGCCCAGTCGTTTGCTCATTTAGTTCCCGATCTTGATGAACTTGATGATCAATGGCAGGAACTCGGTCTTTGTGACATTACAAAAGGATACGCTGATCCTGCCGCACTGCTGGACAATCCAGAGAAATTCTGGGATTCAGTGAGTAAAATGAAGGATGGACTCTGCGGCCACAAATTCGACATAATTTCACAGTTCATGAAGTACATGATGTCTTCGCCACATTCGTCGGTATGCGTCGAACACATATTTTCTCGAGTCAGTATGACAAAAACGAGACACACGAATCGGTTACATGCTTCTACACTGGAGGCGCGGCTCCTCGCATACCAGCATGTAACTGACAATGGAGGATGTGTGGCCTCGGAACTGTCCAAACTCATCGTCGAGGATGTTCCTGGGGGACGGTGTTGGCAAAGGTACGAGAACAGAATGGTAGTCAGAATCAGGAAGAATTGGTCACATTCTATGACGTTTATGACTAAATTCTGGTATTATATGTGGGGTATGACAACACCAACCCTGATCACGAACGTCCTCGATAATGAGTTTGGATTTTGGATGGTTGTGTGATCGATATATGTAGCTACGTTCTTATCATAGCACATCTTTTGCAATTTTATATCACTAAGTAAACACTTGCATCTTGTTGTTTTAATTGCATATTGTTTTTTGTACTGTTTATATATATTTTCCGTCAGAAGGCCTTTTCGGGATTTTCCGGGATTTTTCATGACGAATTTCACGGATTTTCCGAAATTCCGACTGGTAACGTTGCTCAGACTGGAGGATCGGATCAAGCAGCACATTCCATTGGGAATCTGGAACAACTTGGAGACTAGTCGTACACAACCATCCCGTACATGTAAGAACCCAACAAGAATGCCTGCTCAAAGTGGTTCTGCCATTGGTCAGCACCTTCTGAACAATCCCGAATGTGCCCAGGACTATCACACTCAACGGTTCCAGATTGTGGCACGTGCGTGTACTGAAGCACATTTAGGTATTCTTGAAGCCACATTTATACACACACGAGCGACTGTTCTTTGCAAACAAAAAGAGTATGTGCAAACACTGCATCCATTCTGACCTGAATCTGAATGGGAATCCATAAAAAATGGGAGGTCACGGGTTCCCTCAAAGCCTCAAGGTCATGATGTGTATGTTCGTATCAGTAGCAGTCCAAAAAACCAATTCCCAATGGTTTGAACAAATAAATTGTTTCATTTTGTGTCTGCACTTCCACTATTTTTGTGTGTGTCCTGACGAGCTGCAAGATGAAAAGCTTTGACAATGTCTGTTCTTTTTTCTGCTATTTTAAAATTTTGCACCACCATATATATATATATATATATATATATATATATATATATATATATATATATATATATATATATATATATATATATATATATATATATATATATATATATATATATATATATATATATATATATATACATATTGTTGCGAATTCGCGCCCGCCGGCGTGCGAGCGGCCACGTAACTCAAATCGCGGCACGTCGCCCACCGGACGGACAATTCCGTCGTGACCCTCTCGGACTAACGCCGGGAACTAGTCACGGGTGGGCCTTTCGGCCTCACCACAATCGTACCAATCGGCCCTCTGCGTGGGATAGGGTTGTTCGCCAAATTCGACCTACCTAAATACCCACACGGAGGGTAGACCGGGCGATCGCACCTCGCCGCAGGTCGACTTCGGACACGGGCCACTTTAAGCGACCCGTTCCGTACTATCGGGATAACCGAGCGGTGTTATCGTCAACCTCGATGGTTCCTATTAATTGTCGGGCATATTTTAGCCCACTACCAACCCTTTACGCGAAGTAAGATGGAGATTCAATTAAAGAAAAGACGAAGCGAAACGGGAAAAACAGTTCAACATAAGGCACATTTATTCCGTGGCAAACGGAAAGCACACGTATACAATTACAACAATTATGCACCAAAAGCAAATGTAACAAAAGAAACAACAATTATGCACCAAAAGCAATTGCAACAAAAGAAACACAATGCAGATCTACTACCGACTACGCGAACACTTGGCAACACTTACACAGTTTTACTTTACAGATGGCGCCGACAACACATATACTCAAAAGCAAAAGAAAAAGGGGCCACCCTCAACTACAAGGGGGCAGACGTGGTCTGTGGGTGCAAGACCGGGCAGAGCCTACCCATCTTATGATGAGCCGTAAAATGGCCGCGGTGCCCCGACTCCGCGCTCCTCCGCGGGGTTCGTGGGCACTGCTTGGAATGGGGTGGGAACGGGGCCCCCTTTTCGCACTATCTCAGCGCGGGGGGAAACAGGGGAGGGGTTGTTGATGCTCTGGGGAAAGAGGATAGCTGGCTTGCTTGGGTCCCGCGATGAGCGACTCCACTGCGCCCTCGACCGCGTTCCCGGCTTTTCCTCTCTGCAGCTCCCCAACAGACTCCAAACCCCGACAGACCGACTCTCCTCCAGACCCGTCTTGACTGCTGCTGCCACACTTCGCCGCCGCACCTCTCCAACTCGCCCGAGCCCGAAACAGAAACTCTCCCAACTCGTCCCGCGCTTGGCGCTTTATAGTGGTGTAGGAGAAACCATATGCAGATTTTCAGATCAGGATGGGCTCGGCGGCGGAGCCACGCTCGCCCATTGGACGGAGGAAAAGTGGGCGTGAATCATTCCTGATCGGCGAATTTGCATATATCGATTCTACTCCGACGCGCCTGGAGGCGGGGCCAAATCGCCCCGCGCTTAATGATTGGAGGGATCGGAAGTGGGCGTGAATCATTCCTGATCCGACTTCCCCTCGGAAAGGCCGCTTTTTGCACCCGCTGCTCGGCGCGCGCCCCGCACGAGGCCAGGACAGCCTGACGCTCGGCATTCACAAGCGGCGCGGGAATGGCGGCAGAAGGAGGAGAGGTGAAGGTGGTGGAGGGTTTATTGTGGCGATGATGGCCATGGCGACGCTTGGAATGGCGGTGATGCGATGGTTGCGAGAGCGAGTTGTGAAGGTAAAGGTCGTGGCTGTTGGCGTTGTTGTTGTTGTGAAGCGGCGTTGCGGTCGGTGGTTGTTGTGTGATGGCGGTTGAGACGTGGTTGGTTCAAAATAAAGATAGAACAGAAAAACGGCTATCTTAAAGGGTCGCAGCCCGAATGAATGACATTTATTCCCTCTAAACAACGGGTTTGGGGCTAACTACACATGTACTTACAGAGATATCTCACCTACGGGACCTGAATGGTGGTTTGCGAATTTCCTCAACCACAACAATATATATATATATATATATATATATATATATATATATATATATATATATATATATATATATATATATATTCAAAATATATAAAAAAAAAATATATACACATATAAATATATTTTTAAAAAATACATCTATCCAATGCGACCATATAACTGGTGTTGGCTTAATGGTCAGGGTGGTGGGCTTGGGATGCTAGGATCCTGAGTTCAAATCTTCCTCGGCTGTTGAATTAATACCAGGTGGGGTTGACTCTGCCTGTCATCCTTTTCAGGTCAGGTATGGGAGCATGTGCCAGAACAGCGCGTCGCTGCGTCCACTTTCCGCCGGTACTCCAGGGGCCTCCGTCTGGCCATCCCTCAAGCAGATGCCAGGCCCATCCCCATCTCCTTGAGATGATGGTCAACCTGATGCAACCACGAGGAACGTGGTTGGCCCACTGGCCTCCTCCACTCATGAGACTCCCTCGCTGAGAGAATCTGGTGAGCAGGATCAGCATCAGGAAAACGAGCCACATGTCCATACAGCCGCAACTGACGCTCACGGACTATGCAGGTAAAAAATCTCATCCGAGTCTCTCTCAGCAACCGCTAGTTGGACACAAAATGCGACCAGCGATAGCCAAGGATTCTCCGAAGAGACCTGGTACCAAGGGAATTAAGTCTCCGTCTCATATCCTTGGTCAGAGTCCAAGTCTCGCATCCTTGGAGCAAGACTCGAAGTACCAAGGATCTGAAGACTCGGACTTTCGTCCTCCCGCACAGGTACCAGCAGCGCCACACCCCATGATCCAGTGAATCCATGACTCCCCAGGCCCGACCCAGACGTCTACTGACCTCTGACTCACAGCCAGCAGAGACATGAATATCACTGCCAAGGTAAGTGAATCTCTCCACGACCTCAACATCCTCACCACAAACAGACACAGACAGGACAGCAGCCTTCAAGATGTCACCAAAAGCCTGGATCTGAGTTTTGACCCAAGAAACCCATAATCCCAGCAGCTAAGACTCCTCATTCAGCACCTCGAGGGCGCCCAAAAGGATATCTAAAGTCTCCGCAAAGATGACTGCATCATCTGCAAAATCAAGGTCCGAGATCTTCACATTCCCAAACGATGCACCGCAGCTTGATCTCTCCGACATCCTCCCTAAAATCCAGTCCATACAAGTGCTGAAAAGTTTGGGGGCCAGTACACACCCCTGACGAACTCCAGTAACAACTGGAAATAAGTCAGAGATGGTACCACCACACTTCACAGCACTCTCAGTACCAGAGTAGAGTTCAGACATCAGATTGATCAGTTTTGGTGGAACCCCACGAAGACCAAGAATCCTCCAGAGGACATCCCGATTCACTGAATCGAACGCTTTACAGAAATCAACATCGGCTGCAAGCAGCCCCTGAGGAAACTCTCATCTGCGTTCGGCGAGGACACGAAGAGCAAGGATACGGTCAATCGTTGACCTCTTTGGTGTAAAGCCTGACTGTTCTGGACGCTGGTGCTCAAGCTGATGGTGGCGAACCCTATCAAGAATTATCCGAGCAAAGACCTTGCCCAGCACTGAGAGCAGCGTCACCCCTCGGTAGTTGTTGCAGTCTTGGCGATCACCCTTCCCTTTCCAGAGAGGAACAACAAGGCCCCTCTTCCAATCAGTTGGGATGATGTCTGTGTTCCAGGCAGAGCACAAAACTGCATGCAACGACACGAGTGCAGCATTTTTTTGAGGTCATCCTTTTGAGGTCAGCAAAATGAGTACCAGCTTGCTGGGATCCTGTGTTGGAGTGGTGACCCATTCAAGATTGTACCCAATCGTCAAGGAGACTGCTTCGGCAGCACGAATGCTCTGAACAGACGATGGTCCCGATGGATGGATGAGACCATACACTGTACAGAGCATTGGTGCTGCACCAGCAGTCAGTCTCCTGGGCTGTTGGACACAATCCTGGATGGGTAACTACTCCGATGCAGATATACATATGAATACTGTAAAACCCTGACAAATTGCGGATTTGATATTCGCAGACCCCATGCATTCGCGGTTCATTAAATGTGGCTTGCTTCTACATTTGCGGAACTGTGATTCAGATATTCATGATTTTTCTGGTGCAAAAACCATCTGCCACCAGTCGCACGCATAACAGTTCTAAAAAACATCTTCCATCAGCAGTGTAGACACCACTTCCAGCCACGCATGAACAATCTCTCACAAGCCACGAGAATAACTGCTCTAAAATCATTTTCCACCAGCCGCTCATAAACCACCGACAGCCATCCCTAAACCATCATCCACCAGCCGCACACATAACACAGTTCTCAAATCATCTTCCATCAGCAGTGCATAAAACACCTCCAGCCACGAATAAATCATGTCTGAAAAGCCACGCACATAAAACAGTTCATAAACCATCTCCAACCAACTGCGCATAAAGCAGCTGCACATGTGCATAAACCATCCCCAACCACCATCCTCAACAAACAATGGTCACACTACCCACTCCTCCTTAATCTACCCACAACCCCAACACAACTAGTTATGTGCAGCATGCCCTTGGTCTCATTCTTTCTTCTCATCCCGCTGCCTTGACCTGATGAGATTCGTCGTGCTTGTGGACTTTTTGCGCTCATTGTTCGATCATGCATCCTAATTGTATGAGTAGTGCAGGAGACGTGTCTGCTTCCAAGTGGCAGAAAAAGAAAGTCATGAGCTTGAGCCAGAACGTGGAGCTGCTTGACTGACTATCAAGAGGTGAGAGTTTGGCCTCTGAGTCTTCCACCAAAGCGAAGGCCTCCAGGTTGGAGGTGACGTTTTGTATAGGACTATGTCTAATGAAGATCAGCGGAGTGCTCGTCACACTCTATATGTTTCGATTTTCCCGCCAATCACATCACATGCTTTCTGGTTGAATGGTTTGCATTAGCGGGAACAATCGTCTGGGTGGCAGATGGATGGTTGTTCTTTGCGGATTATGTGGTTTTACCATGTGAGACATAATCCGCAGCATTGCTCACCATAACAGTCAGGAGGTGTATCTGACACACACACACACACACACACACACACACACACACACACACACACACACACACACACACACACACACACACACACACACACACACACACCACCTTGTTGATGCCTGCACCACTGTTCTCATCCTCACTCATCCACCCCCTCCCTGTGAATTTATGTCGATAAACTAACACGTTGAATTCAGGTGGTGTTCATGTTAAATGAACATGCATGATCTGCCAAATGGTCTCTTCTTGTGTCAAAGTTCCTTGTTTAACAAAAGGTTAAATGTTTCTCTTTCTGATATTTAAAAAAGAAAAATTGTGACGTTTGTTTGACTATTGTGAGGTTTCTCATTCCCAGAAGTATTTGAAGTTATCCAAGGGTTTTCACTCGTCCTAAATCTAACTTTGAAGAAGGGCTCACTCCCCAAACGTCCATCCACCTTCTTTCCTACAGCGGTTTGCATACACACCTCTCTCAACATTTGTTTGAGAAAATTAATTGTAATTTTTCTTATTTTCCAACCGAACTCGACTAATTCGAGACTTTGTATAAAGACAGTTTCCTTCGTGTCTTCCCTTCACAGTTGTGTTATGGTGGAAGTGTTTCCTTCTCTTGAATGTAGGTAGAGGATCCCTGTGCACGTTTCTATGTCATCATGAATTTTGTATTCTCGTAAATTGCAATCAGGACAGGTTATTACAATTGTGTAAACCTGCCATTTTGTGGCTTGTTTATTTATTTTGACTTGTACTATCAGCATGTGCAGCTTCAAATCCCCCCTGTACACATCCACTTACAGATTGCTCTGTCTGCATGACCACCTTCCATTCATATATCTGGCAGATTTACTCGATTATTGGATCAAATCTCAATATCTATCGAAACAGTCAAAACTGAAATACCAATTTTCACGATTTTGATATGAACACAGAAAGCGACTCGATGTCTTGCTACATCAAGCGTGGCAAAATTGTGACGTCATTCTACAATGTGCACGGTTTCACATCACTTTCCTCATATAATATGGCTCAGGCAGAACCTCTCCGTTTGATGAAAAAACAGTCAGCTTTTTCAAATACTGGAGGCGGTCTTCCCCTGTCAGTGTATGAACGTACGGGCATCTTGATTGATGAGTGTGCCACAGTTTAAATGGAGTAGATTATCTTGGCAATCTGCCATTCATTCAATCACGCTGTCAAGGGTGCAGGTGCTTCAGGCGACTGGAATGATCCCAAATATTAAAGTTCCAAATCAAAAATTTTTTTTCTTTCCTTCCATTTTTTTTTTACAACAAGGTCTTAAACAACCTCATATTGCTGGGGAGGAAAAGCAATTTCGAAATGACGTCATGTTACAGCCAAAAAAAATCAAAACTGTGTGTAGATGTG
Organism: Eptatretus burgeri; assembly: GCF_056783735.1. Taxonomy (NCBI): domain Eukaryota; kingdom Metazoa; phylum Chordata; class Myxini; order Myxiniformes; family Myxinidae; genus Eptatretus; species Eptatretus burgeri. The sequence continues at coordinate 53,689,297 of NC_140972.1, read as the reverse complement.
CAGTTTCAGCCCTGATCTAACAGCATTCTGAAAGTGTTTACATTCTCACATGTCATCAATATGGAATTACTCTACTCTTTAAAATAAAAAAATTATTGGTTAATATATTAACTACTGGTGGCCAAGAGAGACCTGGTGACGTACCTGCGAGAAGGAAATTAAAGGAATGGTCACCTGGAACAGAATCACAACTTGGACCCAAGACCGACGAAAATGGCGAAAGTTCAGAAGGAGATCCATATGTCAGGTGTCATTGATTGGGTAGTAAGCTGTAAGTAAGCTGTACTGTACTCCGTTTTAATGGGAATTGAATCTGGGTCCTCATTAACCCAGGCTCAGTAAACTAAGAGCACAAATGCAATTTAACTCCAGATTCTTTAATATTTTCCTTGGCGACTGTGGACCCAATTCATTGTTTGGAGATTTTTTTTAATTACGCAATTACTGGGGTATTGAACAGCTCAGTGATGAACATGTTTATTACCCTCGCTGAAGGAGAGGGTATTGCGTTTGGGTCTGGTTGTCTCTGTCTGTTTGTTTGTTTGTTTGTCCGTACAGAACTTTCGTGTTTTTCTCCACAACTCCTTGTCGGATTGAGAAAAAAAGTTTCGCCATAGGTTCCACTACTCATGTGGAATGTTCAAATGATAACTCTGATGTCATACGTTATGTGGTGTGGCAGTCATGTTGTAAAAACGGATAACCTTTGGAGCTCTGTATCTCTGAAACCGCACCAAGGAAGTAATTGAAACTTGGCAAACGGCAAGTACTCCTCATGGGGAATAAGTGATTTTTATGACATCATAGGTGCCTTCGTTATGATGTCATGATTGCATATGTAGAACGCTACATCTGATCAGTGTGAAAATTTTTGTGGTTCATCTCAAAATATAATGGTCCACAGAAAAAAAAAATCATGACGCCATCGGTCACGTGATTCGGCAGCCATGTTTTTTTTTTAAACTCTTCAAAAATCTTCTTCTCTGAAGTGGCTGAACAAATCGAGGTGAAACTTTACACATATGACCACCTATCCATGAAGAACAAAAGGATCACACATATGATGTCATAGGTCGCATCGTTTGGCACCCATATTGGATTTACCCTAAAACTGATGAAAAATCTTCTCCAGAACGCCTGGACAAATGGAGGGGAAACTTCACACAAATGTTCCCTAAGCCATGGGTGTACAAGTTTGTGAAGGAATAATTGATAGGTCACATGGTTAGGCAATCATATTGGATTGAAGAAAAATATTAAATAATCTTTTCTCTGGAACCCCTTAACAAAGAGACATGAAACTTCACAATTATGTTCCAGTAATGATGAGGAATACACACTTTGAATTTAAACTTGATCGGACACATGGTCTGGCAGGTAGAATTATTTACTTTTTTGATATGTATTTTTAAAAATTTTAAATAAGGCTACTCAAGATAATCTACTCCATTTAAACTGTGGCGCACTCATGCCTGTGCCTGGATGGGTTTGAGGGTAGAGGAGCAGTACAGCAGCTGAAATGCGAATCCTATCAAGGTTCCTCCTTGATGACTTCATCTTTGTCTTTTGCTAGTTGGGGTTCCTTCTGATTACTCCAATGCAGGACTGTACTTATTTGGTTTTCCATTTGATTTGAAATGAATTAATTTTAATCTCACTCTAAATTCAATTGAATAATGAATAATCACAACAAAAACGTCACGGCTCAGGGTCAGGTGTCCAATCAAGGTGGGGTTGCATCAAAGCGGGACGTCTTGGTACTCAGTCATCACTGACAGCAGTTATAAAGTGGCAGATCTAATTATGTCTCTTATTAATTAGGCAACACACCAGTACACATACACCACACAAGATACACCACACAAAAGAAGTCCTGGTGAGGGTCTGCTATCTCTGATTGCTCTTTTTCTTGTTTTTTTTATCTTCAATTGTATACTTCCAATGCCAGTGACTCTGCAAGTAATGATGTTTCGAGTGCTGGGCTCTTGAGACAAGTTTTCTATTTTATTTACTTCTATGCAGCCTGTAGCTGCTTGGCTTTATAATTTTCTGGGGGCATGGTGATGCTCTGGATGCAATGCCCCATTACCAGTAAGCTGGTACTCATTTTGCCAACCTCGGAAGGATGAGAGGCTGAGTCAATCATGACAGGTTGAGTCAATCCAGCTGGTGTTATTTCAACAGAAAGACAGGGGGCTTGAACTCAAGTCCCTACGATCTTAAGCCAGCCACCCTAACCGGTAAGCCAATACCAGACTTTGAGACAAGTAATGCACTAATAATAAGTATATAGTGATTTAAATAGATTGTTTATTCTCCGCTACCATGGTTTGTATGCTCAATATTTCAGATTCAACTCTGTTCCCTTGGGCCTTGCCCACTTTGGCCATGATGGATTAGTTAGCGTTTTGGAGTGATGTCTTTTGGTGGTAGTACTGTATTAGCAAAGATGCTATTTTTTGTGAAGTTCTTCAAGAGCTGATCCTATTCAGTCTGTTTCAATATACACTTTCTGGCACTGTAATTATTGGAGAAAATGTTCAAAATGGCAAGTTAAATCATGGATCATGTTCAGGTAACCTCAGCGCAGGTGAACATTGTGTGCGGACATTCGCATTGAAAACGCGGCCTCGATTTGAATTGACAGTAGAGGACGCTCTTCCACAAACGTTCACTGCGGAGCCTCATTTAAAAGGCAGGAAACAACTTTAGCACCGCACTCGTGTTCTTGATGACATTGACATGGCAGTAATTAAAGGAGGTGAAAAGCTGCTTTGTTTAATTTAGTGTGACTTCACTCAACCTCGGTTTCCATTCATGTTCTTGTGGAACACAGCTGTGTGACGTTTGAGGTGAAGGGTTGGGCTTCTGCAAAGAGGAAGGTGGGGCTTCATGGGCGTGTGGCGTATTCGTGGACATTTTCATGCCGCTCATTCCAAATAAACCCAATGAAGAATGCAATTCCCTGGTGAAAGCTTGATTCTTCACATCTCTTAACCAACCCATTTCAACACATTAACATCCAACTTGAAAGTGTTTGTAAATATATGAAATAAACAATCGTCATCTTTCATAACAACACCCGGTCTTCACTGGTTATAATTCAGGTTTATATTGGAACTTACAAGTTGGAAATATGCATTTATTCAACACTAGCAGGGGTACCCCGCATGGCCCGGAGTTGTTCTTATCCTGGTGGCATTTTTAAGAAATAAAATTTTGGGTTTTTTCCCTATTTTTTGGATGGGGGCTTAAAAACATTTCCCTACACCCACGAATTAATATTACCTTTCACATAAGCTACAAACGCTTTGGCACTACAAGAGCAATTAAAGAAAAATCCATATATATATATATATATATATATATATATATATATATATATATATATATATATATATATATACATATATATATATATATATATATATATATATATATATATATATATATGTATGTATGTATATATATATATATATATATATATATATATATATATATATATATATATATATATATATATATATATATATATATATATATATATAGCCAATAACACTCCTCGGCACTCATTAATGATCCTCTGAAAGTTTTACGAAGATCTGGTCAGCCATCTGTGAGAAAAATTGCGACAGACAGACAGACAAAACAACTCTTTCATAGTGTAGATACCATGTGCCAAATGGTCTCGAAAAATACAGACATCAAAACACCTTTTTCTTTTCGACTTGTTTTTAATATGTGACCTTCATGAAGGGAGTATTACGTGAGATTGACAAGATGGAACAGCAATATTGTGTTCCACGCATGTTTAGTCCCAGCAATCTGAATCTAACGAGGGGTCGCACTATCCTGTACGATATTAAATAAGGAAATGAGGAGGCCACTTGGCCGGTTATGACCGTGTTGCACACTTGAGTTAATTTTTGCTGCAGGTGTAAAACGTCGCCCATTCTTCCTCCAGGTGTCCCTTTCTTGTTGGTATGTTTCCCTCCTTTTCACTGTATCTAAGTAACCCCATCTTGATCATATGACATTTTGGAGCATATAATTTCTTACCTTCATCTAAGTCTCTACACAAAGAGATAGACATCAAAACACAAAAGACATGCATGGATATGAACACATGAACAACTGGAGTTCATAGAACACAATACCTCATGCAGTGTGACTTCAATTTTAATAACAAAATAATTTTTTTCAGTTTTGGGCGTATTCATAACGAGATGGACTTATGCATAACGTATTAGTAACGTACACAGATTAGTAACGTATTAGTAACGTCATAACACGAGGCTCCCTTGCTGAGAGAATCTGGTGAGCAGGATCAGCGTCAGGAAAATGAGCCACATGTCCATACAGCCGCAGCTGACGCTCACGGACTATGCAGGAAACAAATCTCATTTAAGTCTCTCTCAGCAACCGCTCGTTGGACACAAATTCCGAACAGCAATAGCCAAGGATTCTCACAAGAGACCTGGTACCAAAGGAATTAAGTCTCCATCTCAGATCCCTGGTCAGAGTCCAAGTCTCACATCCATCGAGCAAGACTGGAAGCACCAAGGACCTGAATACTCGGATTTTCATCCTCTCACACAGGTACCAGCAGCACCACACCCCATGATCCAATGAATTAATGACTCCCCAGGCCTGACTCAGATGTCTGTCGACCTCTGCCTCACCACCAGCAGAGACATGAATATCACTGCCAAGGGAAGTGAATCTCTCCACGACCTCAACATCCTCACGCCAAGGAGGTATAGACAGGATAGCAGCATCCAAGATGCCATTGAAAGCCTTTATCTTAGTTTTCACCCAGGAAACCCGTAATCCCAGCGGCTCAGACCCCTCATTCAGCACCTTGAGGGCCCCCAAAAGGATATCTCGAGTCTCCACAAAGATGACTGCATCATCTATGAAATCAAGGTGAGAGATCTTCACAATCCCAAATGATGCACCACAGCTTGATCTCTCTGACATTCTCCCCAGAATCCAGTCCAGACAAGTGCTGAAAAGTGTGGGGGCCAGAACACATCCCTGACAAACTCCAATAAAGCTGGAAATAAGTCAGAGATGGTATCACCACATCACACAATACTCTCAGTACCAGAGTAGAGTTCAGACATCAGATTGATCAGTTTTGCTGGCACCCCACGAAGACTAAGAATCCTCCAGAGGACATCCCGATTCACTGAATCAAATGCTTTACAGAGATCAACAAAGGCTGCAAGCAGCCCCTGCCGAAACTCTCGTCTGCGTTCGGTGAGGACACCGAGAGGAAGAGTACGGTCAATCGTTGAACTCTTTGGTGTAAAGCCTGACTGCTTTGGATGCTGGTACTCAAGCAGATGCTGGCAAACCCTAACAAGAATTATCTGAGCAAAGACCTTGCCCAGCACTGAGAGCAGCATCACCCCTCGGTAGTTGTTGCAGTCTTGGTGATCACCCTTCCCTTTCCAGAGACGGACAACAAGGCCCCTCTTCCAGTCAGTTCGGATGATGCCTGTGTTTCAGGCAGAGCACAGAACTGCATACAATGACATGAGAACAACATTTCCACCAGCCTTGATAAGTTCAGCATGGATGCGACAGATCCCAGGAGCTTTTCCGCATTTCCATCAGTTCACCACAACCTGTGTTTCCTCAAACAAAGGAGGTTCATAGTTGATTTGAGGGTCAGCAATAGAGATAATTACACCAATGACATCCAACTCAACAGCTCACGAGTCAGTATGGTACAGCCACTCAAAGTAACCAGCCAAGTGGGCATTCACTTCAGACTCCTCTGTCAAGAGCCCACCACCCTCCACTCCAACTGCAGTACACGGAGGGACGGGCTTGGAGGAACGCAATGCGTGAATTCCCCTCCGAGTCGGATGAGAATCCCTTCACCACAGGTGATGCTCTACCCTTCACAGATTCCTCACACATAGGCCTCCTTGTCCACCATTAGCGCACATACAGTTTTCCACCTCAGCTCCCTGAACAGCTCAACTCTGCCATTCAGCCTGGCCCTGTGACTCTGGTCAATGGTATCCAGTGTCCCTTGAAAGACAAAATTCTTCTTCAACCAACGGTGAGTTCCAAGACATCTCCCGGCAACATCAAGGACGGTGATCTTGAAGGCACTCCACAACTCCTCAGGATCTTCCAAAGCACCCAGAGTCTCCAAATCTCCACTCAGCCTGTTCGCAAACCCCTCAGCTACCCTCTCATCCTTGAATTTGCCAACATCCAGCCGAGGTTGGGATGGTACCATTCTCGCGGATTTCAGCTGCAACGTCAGCATTGCTTCAACAAGCCTGTGGTCCGTATTGAGGAACTGAGCACTCCGGTCGACCCTGCAATTCTGGATTATCCTCCAGCGACCATCAATGAGGACATGGTCAATCTCCTTTGCCACACTGCCAGCGTTGGAATACCAAGTCCAGCGATGAGCCTGTGGGTGCTGAAACCAGAAACCAGCCACCCTAAGTCCAACACTTCTTTCAAAGTCGAGGAACGTAGTGCTCTTCCGGTTCACAGTTCCTGACCCATGGGGACCAACTCATGTCTCATAACCATCCCAATAATTCCCATCGATGCATTGAAATCCCCCATGACGAGAAGAGTATTTCGCCTGGGGCACTGATCAACCACAGACTCAAGTGTGGTGCAGAATGCGTCCTTCACGGTATGATCACTCGCCTCAGTCGGAGCATATACAGAGACCAGGGAAATGACACCCAAGGAGTGATGAATCCTTCGTCTCATAATATGCTCATTGACCACTGTTACCTCAATTATTATTGGAGTCAGCTTATTGGACACAGCTACAGCAACTCTTCAGGCATGGTAACCATCAGAGTGACCAGACCAATAGTAGGTATGACCACCCACCATGATCTTGCTGCAATCCGTTCTCCAAACCTCAGAGAGTGCTGCAATACTGAGGTCCATGTGCTTGAGCTCAGATGATAACAGAGACAGGTGATCATCCTCTCTTCGGGAAAGGACATTCCGGGCACCCACCCAAAGGGACCGCCTCAGGTTAAACCAAGGAGACCGCCGTCTGGTGGACAACCCTGTGTTTGGACCTCAGCACCACCCCGACACACACCACCGCAATCTGACCCTGGAAGGTTACCCCATGGTTTGCCTCCTATCATCAAAGATTGTGGATCCTGAAGGCTTTGCCCCAATCCCGTCATCTGGTGAGCTGTCCTGTGAAGGGAAGCTGCACAGGAGGTACTCCCACAGAGAGGGTTTTGAGATTTTTTTCGTGCTTTCACAATGTTTTGTGTAATGAAGAGTTTTACGGTTGCCGGAGTGCAAAACCTCCTAATAAGAAGTCACCCAACTGCAGAAGGATGTCCGCAGATACAGTTCGGCACTGGATATCGATGGCCGTTGGCTCATAAGGAGCTCCTTCGCCCTTTGACAGGTTTTGTTTTTCATCCTGCTGGGTGTCCATGTCATACACCATCTTCACCTCACCAAGAAACTTTGTGGGGTAGACGCTTTAATCGCCGACAACCCGACCATGGAACAGGTTAGTACAGGTTTACATGGTATCTGTAGCAAGTTACAGATCTAATCTGACCTGACCTGACTGAAATCTTCACGTACAGTGTTCATGTATATGATTAAATTTTTATAAAACAAAGATTGTAAACGTCAAATAAATGAATGAATTCCTGAAGGTACTGCCATTTTCCGCAGAGTCTATACTCTATAACATCACCACATCTAACACATTACATGAGTTATTCGTGCCTGGTGTTTGTGTCCTTTATGTCATCCTTAAAAACAGTAAGTTTCCTGTTTGGAATTATTTCTAATTTTGTGTGGCTGCCAGGCAGGTGGACAGAGTAAAACAATTATCTCACTACTCTCTGCGCGCGTGCGATCAGAACAAATTCAGAGACAAAGTACTGTTACATGAAATACTTGTCTGCTGATCCATGTTCCAATTCATGTTCAAAATATAACATTTGATTTAAATTTGTTGTTCCTCGATTATAAACTGACGATCATAAATTGATGAGAAAGACGGGTGGACAGACGGAAATGAAGCAATTGTTCAACCACGCTTTTCACTTTGCGTGCAAGGAGGAGTTATGTTGGGAGCCACTTTACTTTACTTGCTGTTGGCCACAATAGGCAAGTTGCAAATATCTAAATGAGGTCAGCAACTCTTTTTTTTTGGATATGAAATCAAAGCTCCTGTAAGAGCTACAACACAGAATGAAACAGAACATAACAGAATAAAGAAAATGTAGTGGAAAGAGGGAAAAAACCAACTTCAGGGTAATGGGGCACAGCAGAGGGACACTTAGACAAATAATGGATGTGGGGAAGAATGAGATCAAGAGGAGGGGAGAAGGACACAGTGGGTGAACAGGATGGATGCAAGCTCAAACACAGCAAGAAGAGGAAGGGACAATTGAGGATGAAACAGAAATGGAACAAAAAAAATGAAAAGCAGAGTGAGGGAGAGGTGGGGGGAGAAACCTAATGTGCGAGTCAGAGGAACAATGAGTAAGCCTAACAAGGAAAGGCAGACACACAAGGTCAAAATATGCAAACTGGCTTGCAAAAATATCTGGCAATGAGTATGCGATACGAACCACAATCTACACAAACAAAAGTGGACAATAACCAAAGGAAGCAGAGACAAATTTGGAACGGTTTAATTAACTTTAGAAGCACGTCAATCGGAGAAGAGAAGAAAAGCTACCACTGCCGGAAATCATTCCTCTTTGTTCATTGCCCCGCTTGTTGAGTTTGAGTGTGGCCGCACTGCCCCATTGTCAGTTTGTGAATCTTTTTGCCCTCTGTCGTTCCACTATTGCTTAAGCCTCAATCTCATATCGAAAAGAAAAATATAAAATCAGAAAGAATTTTTTTTCCCTGTTCACATAAATAACGTCTTTTATTCTTCTTATTTCTTTGTTTTCTCCATTTGTATTATTCAAATATAAACATGTTATTTTACCCATTCACATGATTACATTTCAATTTGTAATTGTAAGCCGACTAATAAGAGTAGCTCTGAAAAGCTACAGTTATTTCCTCTGCCACTGAAGGTGGATGGAGGTTTTGTATTCAGCTTTGTATGTCTGTCTGTGAGCATGAGATCTCAAATAGTTCTGGATGGATTCGGACGAAACTTGGTGATCAGGTTGGGTGTTTGACAAGGATGAATTTATTCGATTTCGTTAAAGATCCGGATTGAGATCCGCGTACGAGAATATAAATATTTTCAAAAGTGATTCTTCACCGTTGAGTGATCGGGCCAAAATCGATATGTAGCACGATATCTCAAAAGGTTATGGACGGATTCGGAGAAACTTGATGGATTAGTTAACCTCCGCCATCGAAGATGGACGGAGGTTACTGTTTTCACCCGTCTGTTTGTTTGTTTGTTTGTGAACAGTATTACGGAAAAACTCCTCGACTGATTTTGACGAAACTTGGTGGGGGGGATTAGGTATGGTCCAAGGATCATGCCATTAGATTTTGGACTTTGTCCAAGGTCCAATATAGACGCTATGGAGGCCATTTTGAAAAAATGTTTGAATTTTTGTTTTTGCATTTCTACATGTTTTAAGTGATTTCCAACCAAAAAAAAGTTAATTTTGTTGGAGAAAAAAAAAACTTAGAAATTTTGCACCTTTTTTTTCAAAAAAATGTCGATTTTATTTGAAAAATATTTGAATTTTTTTTTGCATTTCTACATGTTTTAAGTGATTTCCAACCTCCCCCCCAAAAAAATTTGTTCGAGAAAAAAACCCAGAAATTTTGCACCTTTTTTTTCAAAAAAAATTTCGATTTTTTTTTTGGCATTTCTACTTGCGCATCAAACTCGTTTAGTTTATTCAATCGTGGTTCAGTAGAGTCTGATCCGTTTTGACCTACAATGAATAGGATATCAGGTTTACTTAAGTGACCCAGCACTATTGGCGGTGGAGGTTTTGCACTCTACCAAGTGCTCTCCCTCTGGTTGGGTAGGTGACAAGAACAAGCCGATTAGATTTTGGTTAAAGTCCGGATGAAGATGCGGCCTATCAGTGGGATACAAAATATAAACTGCTCAGCCTAGCTCAGATATGCACTCTACCGAGTGCCGTTCTCGTTTAATATGTAAATAAATATACAGCAAACCAATTTGGTTAACAATCATATAATTTTTTTCTTCCCAAGTCATATGCAGGACTGCACTTTCAGATTACAGTGCTTCTGAACTCTGCCAAAAGGCTATCGTGCAATTTCAAAATTAATTTCCTTTTCGATCCTCATCAAAGAGTTTCTTGGATCTCCACGGTGGTCGATCTTTCATCTGAAGCTTGTGGCTGCACCATGAGATGGGATGCTTGGCTGTGGCACTCATGCAATGCCCCCTGTAGGTCAGGGCAGGAATGAGTAACTTCTTCAGGATGCTGGCGATAGCTCAACAACTCTTTGTGAAAGACAATGGGATTTTTAGCATTCAACCAACTAATGCAGCACGCGCTATTTATCATCCATCCGAGGAACGGTGCATTCATTGATGAATCGTCACACTGAAGAAACACCAGAATGAGAGTTTATGGCTGGGCTGAGATTCAAACCCAGGCTAGAGAAGAGTGTGTGCATTTCTCAGCTGTCCTATCCAGCCCTTCCAAAGCAGTTATGGACGAGGAAGAATCCTAATTAGCCAAAGTGTTCAATGCTCTCTGCTCAAATAACCAGGGAACGAATAATTTGGTCAAATATAATATGGATGCAACTGCAACACCACAATGAACAACCATGAGGGTCGAAGCCACAACACCTCAAGTGTGAAATAAAAACAGAATGTACCTTGCACTTGAACTGCTCCAACAGGCTCAACATGTTGAAACGTTATTGATCTATTTACCATACCTTTCTCTGAAGACCTCCTGATATTTGTATGTCAAGTTTCACATGTAGGTACACATGTAAATTTGGAATTCAAAATGTTCTGTGAATGAGATACTCACGAAGTGTACGAAAATGTAAGATACTCATTTACATGTTTAACTCAATGATTGTTTGAATGTAAGACTGGTTCTTTCCCACTCTTATGTTGTACGTCTTGTTCAATTACAATGTGTCCTGTTTCACTGCAACACGTCTGAACGTCATTGGGCCAGGGCCTGGAACTCAGTTGGTGATAGTTTGGAGTTAGAGAGTCAATCAGAATTTATATTCCTCATATCTTGGTGAGTTCCTCCTTCCCCATTGCATCAGCGATTAACATTGAAAATCAAGTTTCATTTCAAAGCAAAAGTTCTCACAAAGGGAAACATTTTAATGATTGCCTCTTCTGAGCATTGACCTCCCAACTTTGAATGCTGAAAACTCTCAGCCTCCTTCACTCATCACAGCTGACCAAAAATAATCTCTGTGCGCTCATAATTTGAATCAAACAGTTTATGACTTTACATGATTGTTGTTGTTGAGTTTGGAAAGCAGATTCCTGCATGAAAACCAGAGAAGGGTCCAGGAGGTCTGATCACCTCTCCCAACACCCCCACGCCCCCAACCTTACCTCTCCGTCTTTTCAGCAAAAATCCTTTTGAAACTTTAACATTTATACCCCTCTTCACATTTCTACTGCTCATTAAAGAAATGTTTTTTGTTTTTCTCTCCAGGGATTATGTTCAGAGACATTCAATCATGATTATATTCACCAATCATGTGCTGTGGATATATTTTTATGAGAATTTCAAAGACACGTGTAGCCCCCACCACACCTCCTACCCTTCCCCCGAAACCACCCTTCCTTTTCAGAAACCTGTATCCCCCTTTGACATCAAACCCTTAATGTAGAAATAATCGTTAATGAAATGTTATTTTTGACGACACTTGTGATTAAATCACAAGCCACTGATCTCTCTTGTGTTGAGAAAGTTTTAACCTCTGTGATGTTGCCATTCTGCAGACACGAGCAATTGAACAAAGATTCAGCAGTTAATGGGCGTGTAATTGCAAATCCTTCAACTGCCAATTCACCTTAATTGAATATATTTTTAGATAATTAATGAAAACGATATAATGGGGTAATTAAAATTCAAATATAGGGTTGGGGGTGGGGGTAAAGTGGTGGGGGAATATAACATGGCAAGAAAAGTGTTTCTGAGTAAACATCTGGAGCATCTCCAAAAAGCTTGAGGGCCTTTTTGTGTAATGTTCTTCTAATGAACGCATGTTTGACTGGGATTGAATTATGAATTCAACCTGCTGGTTGCATCATTGATGAGGCGTGGGAGCGTGTGTCACTGATGCAAAGTCCCCACTGCACATTACAGTGGGAGTTTGGAATTTTCCCAGCTGCCTGCATGCAATGGCCTACTCTTTTTGAATGGTCCACTGGGATCTTTTACCATCCACCAGAAAATGCTTGCATGCACATGCGCCACCTGGCTTAACGTTTTTGCAGAGGATGGCACAAACTCTATTAATCCAACAACCCGGCGAGAAAGCACCAGGGTGACAGTTCATAGTTGGGTCTGGAATCAAACCCAGACTCGATGGTTCAAAGGAGAATATGCAACCTCTGAGCTATCCTGCAGCCCTTACTTATGTAATGAAGTATACACCAATGATAATTTTTGGTCAATTACTTAATTGTGTGCACTCCCTGATCATTTTATGCAACCTGTTTACCTTATACACTCTTTGCCATTTTATTTAGCTCGAGATGTAAATTAGACTTCATCAGGTGATGAAAGTGATCTCGGTACTATAAACCTTGAGGAACAGCACAATTGCAGACTAGAAGGGCAAGTGGTAGGGCGCATACTTCCACCACATCATAATGCCTGATCCACGAGAACATACCGGGCACAATACATTGTTGAAATATCATGCTATACAGTATGATATCGTTTTTAGCCCTAGATCTCTCAATGGTGAAGAATCACTTTGAATATTAAATAATTCTCGTATCCAGATCCAGATTAGGATCTTCACCAAAATCGAATCAATTCGTCCTTGTGACACACCCAACCTGTCTGTCCACCAAGCTTCATCCGAATCCGTCCACAACTTTTTGAGATATCTTGCTATATATCGTTTTTAGCCCGATCTATCACTGGTGAAGAATCACTTAAAAAATTCTCGTCGTCGGATCCAGATCCAGATGTTCAGAAAATTATAATCAGTTCGTCCTTGTCACACACCGAACCTGTCCACAAAAGTTCATCCGGATCCGTCCACAACTTTTTGAGATATCCTGTACACAGACAAACAGACAGACAGGGGTGAAAAAATAACCTCCTTCACCTTCGGTGGTGGAGGTAATTAAACAATCAGAAATTGAAACATGGGTACTAATAGGAATATATCTGTTGGTGTTTTAAGCAAGAGAAGTTCGGTTTTGTGGATATGAATAATGGATCGATATTTGTATATACGGCAATGTGATATCACAAAAATATAACAATGCGCAAGTGCATGTTCAGCGAAGATGAACAGTCTGTAATCATTCAGGTCAATACTCTGTTGATTGATTAATCACGAATTCATGCAGTAGGGGATGTTTAGGTCAAATGACTAATGATCTCTGCGGTTCTGAATGTTGGACAAGCAGGTGCAGTAACACAAGCATGTTGGTAAAAAGCAACATTCTAAAATGTGATTTAATAATGAATTGTATATTGTGGAGAATCTTTTTTTTAATTGAGCTTCTTAATTGATTGGCCTATTTGGCATTGTCATCTCGGCACACAGCTTATGATGGTGGGATCCCAAGTTCAAGTCCAGTATTGATTGTCCATTGTCTACAAACAACCAGTTTACACTTAGAGGATGTTTGGTGAGAACAATCTAGTTGAGGGTGAATGTTCACTCCACTGTCATTGGAAACATAAAACCACTTCGTGGTAGAGTAAAGGTTGTGGGAATCCAGGCTCCATCAGGTTATACCATGGACACCAAGACGGTTTTGATGTCCAAGGTATTCCCATTGACAATCTTAACCAGATTTGAGTTTTCTCCTGTGAAAGATTGCTGTAAAGTTTTCTCCTTTCGTGTAAAGCACGAAATAGTGGATTTGTGAAAGATTGCTGGGTGCACATTGAGAATTTTAACGAATTTGCGACTTTCAACATGATGTATGAATGCTAAATGAGGCCTTTTGTGCAAGCTGTGTGTGTGTGTGTGTGTGTGTGTGTGTGTGTGTGTGTGTGTGTGTGTGTGTGTGTGTGTGTGTGTGTGTGTGTGTGTGTGTCGACACATTTTCGGTTTGGTTTGGCTCGCCAGGCACTTCAAACCTTCCACTGGAAGCATGAAACCTGTGATTCAAATTGTCTTTTCATCATAATTTTTTTTAGCATTTCGACGATAGATTGGCAATTTCAAAATAGTTAATCATAAGTGTTGTGTTCCGGAATGCAAATCGGACTCACGAGAATATAGGACACATGAGAAATATCCGTAGATGAGAGGAGTCGGGTTTGTACCATTTACTATTGATACAATTAGCAAGCAGCGGCCGTGGTTATAACACACATTCTCTTGTGGCCTCAGAACCAAACAAAAAATATATATTTATAACGACCCTCATGGCCTACTCCCACTCCCACCCCATCCTCCCAAACATGATTAATAGTAAATATCATCATTTGAAACTTACCTGATCATTGACATGCCCAAATATGACCTTCCCATCAGTGTTAAGAAGCATATGAAGGTTTGGATGAAACTCACCATCTACGAACCTTCGGCCTTTCATAGGGCCATGCCATTTGGAGTTTTTGCAATACAGACAGCAAAATTTTAACTTTTTGGACGAGTTGATCGAGAAGTTCTCCGACTGTTTTCGGTGTGCAGAGGCACACCCCTTTCTCGCAAGTACGTTTACAAGTATTTTTGGCTTCTTTCAAAGTTTTTTCAGTCGTTTCACTTTACTCTGCTTATCTGGCAGGCATGAAACATGTTCAGACCCACCCTGATGAATTTAGTTACTCGGGGTTTCTGCACACGCATGACGAGCAATCTGGGGCAGAGTATGTCGTTTTGAAAATGCTGCATTGTTGGTGGTTTAGGCCGATGAGAATTATACAGGTCAAGCTCGGGTCTTTCTTGCATTGATATCAGGATAAGAGAAGAGTTTGTGTATTAATCACATGCAGGAACAAATAAATTACAACAGATCACTGTATTTTAACATGTATTACAAGAACATCAGTAGATGATGGACAAAAACCTGTTAAATATGGGCTTTGAACTTGGATTTCCTGCATCACGAGCCAGAGGTTCAGGTGAGAATGCCAACCGGCTGACCCAAATAAATCATTTTCATGAAATGAAAGGTTTATGCTAAAATTGCAGAGGAGCTGAAGGTGTGGGGTAGAGTCATTAAGATGAATAATAGGTATAGCATACTGGTACCAAGTATAAGAGGTTGAAGAAAAACATGCTGAAAGTTGAGCAGGTTCCAATAAAAACAAAACACTTGGTATTTTGACCTACTTGACTCAGCGGTGGAAATCAACAGCCGCAACTGTAAGGCTAATTATTTATTCAGCCTGTTTACCTGATAGGTGAGTTAGAGGTCCTATGTCAATGCGCAATTACATTGTCTTTGTCCGTCTACTCTCCACCACTTCACCCCATGTCGAACTCGAGGCACAAATGCTCTCTTGTTTTTTCCAAAATATTTGATTATCTTATTATTGATATTTTCTCGGCAATTGAAAAAAAAAGCATCGGCGTGGGTTGGACTGTTGTGAGCAGATCATTCTCAGAAACTTTTGAACGCCTTGTCACATATAAAGTGAAGATCTCAAAAAAGGCTAATACGTTTCAATGATTGATGGTTGTGAAATCGATCAGTAATTAATACCTATTACACGTTGTGAAAGTCAACCACAAATAGACAAAATAACCAATAATTTGATATTTGATTTCTACATTTGTACATGCTCCATCAAAGCCATTCTATCATGACCTCGATGCTCGTAAATAAGTGTCATATAAACATGGTGAATGGGATTTTTTAACCTGGCTACTCAGACAGGTGCTCTGGGGCTGGCAGGATAGTTTAGAGGTATTCAAACCTGCCTTAGAGGTGTTGACCCTGAGTGTGAATTTTTACCCAGCCATAAACTCACCTTTGCATTTCATATGCAGTACTATGCCTCAATGTGTGTGAGTCCATCGGAAGGATGTTAAACCATTTGCCAGAATTAGAAAAGAAATATCCCATGGTGTCTTTCGTAACTAGTTTGGCAGGTTACTGCCAGCACCCTCAACAAATGACAAATTCCTGCTCAAATAACCTTCAGTTGAATGTCAGGCCTGACCGGCCAGTTCATGAAAGACTTGAGCCAAAACAATTCCTGGCCGATCCCAAGTTGAAAAAATTGGGGCCATGATGGAGGAAGAAAGGATGGAGAGAAACTTACATGTGAGCCTGAAACATAGACCAAACCAGGCCAATATTCTTCTGACTGCTTAGTAATAAGTCATTGGCTTCCAGATTCACAAACTGTAGAACAATGTAGTATTATTGGGTTCGACTCATTCAGCAAACAAACACCAGATACCACCACTTGTCTAACATCTTCGCATATTTAACATCACTCCTCCACAGGAGAAGAACTCTGATATATACTATAGCTCGTGTTGTACAACGCTTACTTACTTCATCGTAAACTTAAACACACCATCAAGACATCAAGCGCTTTGGCCTGCGGGCAACATTTGGTGACATTGCTTCACAGGTGAATTATTTATTATGCTGTTACGAACAAGCGGATGGCTGGATCGGAATGCGCGTTTATTTATCCTATTGTTCGTATTATGTACAACCATGCTATTCATCTGAGACAACACACAGCAAGTGCGCAATTGAGCTTCCTTAAGTGGAGAGGGTATTGGCGCTCGTTACAGCCATCGAGCGAAGGGTTAAAACAGTGGTCGAAGAGGGAAATAGATACAGAGTGAATAATTCATCGCAGCATTATGTAAAAAGCGAATATAGATTCTGGTGAAATAGACCGTTTGAGTGAACCAACAGAATGGAAATGTCAAGCACTTCCATACATTTCAGGAACTTGTTCACTTTTGTGGATGAGTGTGCCCTGAGCATGACCCATTCATCTGCTAATACACACCAACATAATGCTGCAAACAGCCGTTAATTATTTGGCATTTGAACAAGGTTGCATTTTAGTAAAACTGTCGTTTTTAAGTTTCCTAGCAGATTTAAACAAGAAAGATCTCCACAAGGGAATTACCAAATAGACGACGACTGAAAATGAAGCGATATGCAATTCTCTTGTAGTCTGTAGATTTGCAAGTCTTCAGATCAACACCAGTTTTGGACAGTGCACTTTCTGCCCTTAAGCTCTGTCACAGGAAATATAAAAAAATTTTCATACAGGTTTATCATATATATATATATATATATATATATATATATATATATATATATATATATATATATATATATATATACATATTTATATATATATATACATATTTATATATATATACATATTTATATATATATACATATTTATATATATATATATATATATATATATATATATATATATATATATATATATATATATATATATATATATATACATATATATATATATATATATATATATATATATATATATATATATATATATATATATATACATATTTATATATATATATATATATATATATATATATATATATATATATATATATATATATACATATTTATATATATATATATATATATATATATATATATATATATATATATATATATATATACATATTTATATATATATATACATATTTATATATATATACATATTTATATATATATATATAAATATGTATATATATAAATATTTATATATATATATATATACATATTTATATATATATACACATATTTATATATATATACATATTTATATATATATATATATACATATTTATATATATACATATTTATATATATATATATATATATATATATATATATATATATATATATATATATATATACATATATATATATATATATATATATATATATATATATATATATATATATATATATATATATATATATATATATATATATATATACATACATACAGGGTGTCCCAAAAAATGTACTCACTCTTTAAATGATAATAAATGCGTTGTTTATTGACTTAAGGCCCGGTCACACCTTGACGTTTTAGCCAGCGATGGCAACGTATTAAAATGTATGTAAAACGCTGGCTTACGTTGAACTTTTGATGTTTTTTTTTAAAGATTCGGACGTATTCATAGCGACTTGGTCTTATGTATAACGCATTGGTAACAACACAGAACGTTTCGTTGTGTTATAGATAACTTATACCAACGAATGCTGAACCTGTTGTCGGCCTATACAACCGATGCCCACCGATAGTCTAACTTCGGCATAGCGCGTTGCACGCATCGCCGACGATGTCGTGACGTAGCCTATTAAAAGGCTGACGCACAACGATTCGAATCATAACTGCCATAGAAATGGAAGGGTCAACATCGCGGTCACACCTTGGCGATCTTGCCAGCGTATGCCAACCGAAGAAAAATGTGTCTAAAACGTTGGGGCACGTCAAATACGGTATGGGTAAGTTTGGTATGCGCGAGTAGAACGCTAAAGTATGCTATCATACGTCGTAGTAAGTAGAGTACGTCAAGAAATTTTAAACATGTTCAAAATTTTACGACGTACTCGGCGTATGACACACGTTCCGCATGCGATGGGGATAAGTTTTACACACGATATGTGGACGCTTACACACGTCCACAAAGGCTACTTATAAGCTACTCATAAGTCGAAACACGTCACGGTAATGTCTTTTTTACGCGAAACTTATTTCTAACTTATGTTTGACGTGCTTTGAACCAATTCTTTACGTAGTCCCAACACACATCGATGTATGTAGACGTATTCCAATGACGTCTTCCGGTCGACAAAAAAAAAATAAATGAACGTGTTTCTAGGTTACAACTGCCATATAAAGACGTGTTCCCAGCGGTTTTGGGAATAGGTATATAAAAATGCTGCTCATAAAAGGGGAACCCAACAGTGTTTTCGAGTCCTTTTTGAGTCTATGTCCATGTCAGCAGTAGCAGTATCAGTATCAGTATCAGTATTAGTATTAGTATTAGTTTGTTCATGTTGGCAGTAGTAGGTGAGTGTGAGGGGGAGGGTGTGGGTTATGATGGATCCTCCTTGCGTCCGCGTGTCCACAGGTAGGTTCATAGGCTGCCACTCAACGATTTAAATGGCTGCATCTCCACTATTGAAAGTAGACGCTTGCGCTCAACAATTGGATTTTTTTTACACTCATCGACTTTTAAACGGTACCACTCAGCCATTTTCATTGTTTACAATGAACGATTTAAATTGCTGTCACTCGCCTTTGTTTTTTGACGCTGAGGTTTTGAAATTTGAAGCGTTTCTTCTGAACGTGTTAAAACGCTCAAACTTGACTATTTTAAATAGACGCTGCCGATGGACAATTGGAATCATAGCCAAGCTAGACATCGAAGTGTGAACATCCTCGTCATGCTGAAGAAAAGTTTGAAGAATGCTGCAAATAAGTGTCCTGGCCGTGGCCGTGGACGCTGACGCAAGGACGATCCATTATACCGACGTCTTTCAGCCTATGAGTAACTTAAAAGTAACGTCTGTCGATGTGTGGCAACGATCGCGTAACGTGCCAACAACACGTTAATCATAGGATAGAAATAAGTTTCGGGTATGCAAAACATTACCTCGGCGTGTCTCAACTTATGATTAACTTACACGTAGCATGTGTTGACGTCTGTCAACGATCGCAGACCGTGCATACAACTTGTGGCCAGCGTAGCGGAACGTGTGAGTCATACGCCGGCATACGTCGTGAAATTTCAAGCATGCAAAAATTTGAGGACAACCGAAAAGTACAACGTTTAAAGCCAGCGTACAACGACGTATGGCAGTGTTTTTCAACGTGCTCTCAATGTTATCAAAACTTACCCATAACGTATTCAACGTGTGCCAGCGTTTTAGAAAAAAAATTAAAAAATCGGCATACGTTGGCTAAAACGTCAAGGTGTGACCGGGCCTTTAGAAACAAGATTAATGGTTAAATGTGTAAATGTATAAATGCATGTTTGCAAATGTTCAAACTGACGACCATCACGTTCCAAACACAGCCGATAACGCGGACCAATGGATTCAACAGCGTGACGAATCATTTCATTTGGAACTGCAAGACATTGTCTTTCAATTTCCTCTTTCAGCTCATCGACTGTTGCTGGTTTTGAGCCGTAAACCTTATCTTTGAGATATCCCCATAAAAAGAAGTCCATTGGAGTGAGGTCTGGGGAATGCGCAGGGAATTCAACACTACCTCTTTGCCAAATCCATCTGTTCGGAAAAGTTGCTTCGAGATAGGCCCTTACATCACGGTGGTAGTGGGGAGGTGCTCCATCTTGCTGAAAGTAAATCTCTTCATCACCAAATATCTCTTCGACATGTGGACCGACGGATTCCTGCAGCAAGTTTAAGTAAACATCCCCAATGACAGTTTGTTTAAAAAAGAATGGCCCGAGGATGCCCAATGCTGATATCCCACACCACACTAACCCTGGTAAGTTTAAATGGTGTTCCATAGTAACATGCGGATTTTCAGGAGCCCAGTAGGTGCAATTGTGTCGTTTAATTGAGCCATTTAACTTGAAGCTGGCCTCATCGCTCCAAACAATTTTGTATGGAAATGCTGCATCTTCTTCGCATTTGCCCAGGTACCACTCACAAAATTCAGCTCTCCGGTCAGGATTGTCTTCATTTAGAGCATGGATTAATTTT
Source organism: Eptatretus burgeri (assembly GCF_056783735.1). NCBI lineage: Eukaryota > Metazoa > Chordata > Myxini > Myxiniformes > Myxinidae > Eptatretus > Eptatretus burgeri. The sequence continues at coordinate 53,668,458 of NC_140972.1, read as the reverse complement.
GGAATGTAACTTTTCCAATTAATTTGCTACAAAATGTGATGGGTGCTTGATTTTGGGATTCCTGTCTCATGAGCCATTTCTCGTACAGATTTCCGTGGGGATCTGTGAAGGGTTTCCAGCAATTGATTTTCCTTTGCGGGGGTGGTTGATGACCATGGTCTTCCTGAATGTTCCTTATGGACATCATGCACAGTTCCATCTGTTTCAAACTTATCTCGGATGCGAACAATGGTGCGTCGCGTTGGTGGATCTTTTGTGAAAACGTCTTCTAAATTGTCTTTGCACTTCCATGATGTTTTCGTGCTTCCAGTAGCACTTTATGTTAAATTTTCTTTCTTCAAAACGTAGTCGTACTTCTGCCATTATTATGGTCAATTTGATCTGAAAATAAATTAAAAATTCAATGAGTTATGAGGAGCCAAAATGTGAGTACATTTTTTTGGGACACCCTGTATACACACACACACACACACACACACACACACACACACACACACACACACACACACACACACACACACACACACACAGCCGATAGAAAGTCAACGCCCACTTTCAAAATTCTCACCATTTGTTACCTTATAGCCTGGAATTAAATTGTATCAAATCAGATTTTTTTTTCCACCTTCAATTACACATCATAACCCACAACTTCCAAGTGAAAAACAAATTCTACAAATTTCAGAAAGTTAATTAAAAAATATAAAACTGGAATATCTTAGTTGGATAAGTGTCCACCCATCCATCCATTGGGACCATACTCTCTGCAGAACATTGGTGCTGCCAAAGCAGTCTCCTTGGCTATTGGACACAATCATGGACAGGATGCTAATCCGACACAGTATACCAGCAAGCTGGCACTCATTTTGCCGACCTCAGAAGGTCTGAATGACAGGATGAGTCAACCCCACCTTGTTTTATTCAACAGCAAAATAGGATTTGAACTCAGGGTCCCAGGATCCCAAGCCGATCACCCGAACGATTAAGCCAACACCAGGCATAAGTGTCCACCCCCATGAGTTAATATTTGGTGGAAGCACTTTAACAGCAATTCCAGCTGTGTATCTGTTGAGATAGGTCTCCACCAACTTTTCAGACCTTGATTGGGGAATATTTGCCCTGATTCTACACAAAACTGTTCAAGCTCAGTGAAGTTGTGTGGGGAGCATTGATGGACAGCAATCTTCAAGTCATGGCACAGATTTTCGATTGGAATTATGTCGGGGCTCTGACTGGACCACTCAAGGACATATATCTCTTTGTTCCTTAGCCACTCCAGTGTAGCTATGACTGTGTGCTTCGGGTCGTTGTCACGCTGAAACGTGAACTTCCATCCCAATTTCAGCTTTCTTGCAGAGGGCAGCAGGTTTTCCTCTCGGATTTTTCTCCATCCATTTTCCCTTCTATCCCGACAAGTGCCTCAGTCCCTGCTGATGGGAAATATCCCCATAACATAATTCTGCCACCACCATGCTTCACAGTAGGGATGGTGTTGTTTGGGTGATGAGCTGTGTTGGGTTTGCGCCAAACGTAACGTTTTGAATTTAGGCCCAAAAGTTCCATATTGGTTTTGTCAAACCACAAAACGTTTTGCCACAAGGCTTCAGAATTTTCAGTACCCAGCTATTGTGGTTACAACATATATATATATATACACATATACATATATACACATATATATATATATATATATATATATATATATATATACATATATATATATATATACACACATATATATATGTGTATATATATATATATATGTATGTATATATATATATATATATATATATATATATATATATATATATATATATATATATATATACACATATATATATATATATATATATATATATATATATATATATATATATATATATATATATATATATATATATATATATATATATATATATATATATATATATATATATATATATATATATATATATATATATATATATATATATATATATATATATATATATATATATATATATATATATATATATATATATATATATATATATATATATATATACACACATATATATATATATATACACACATATATATATATACATATATATATATATATATATATATATATATATATATATATATATATATATATATATATATATATACACACACATATATATATATATATATATATATATATATATATATATATATATATATATATATATATATATATATATATATATACACACACACACATATATATATATATATATATATATATATATATATATATATATATATATATATATATATATATATATATATACACACACACATATATATATATATATATTGTACAATATAGTACAATGCTAGCACCCAGTACAGTACCCAGTACCCACCCAGGGAAAGAGGGAAGGAAGAGGGGAGGGAGGGAAAGAGGGAAGGGAAGAGGGGAGGGGAGGGAGGGAAAGAGGGAAGGGGAAGGAGGGAAAGAGGGAAGGAGGGAAGGGAAGAGGGGAGAGAAGGGAAGAGGAAAAGAGGGAAAGAGGGAAGGGAAGGAGGGAAGGGAAGGAGGGAAGGGAAAGAGGGAATGGAATAGGGGGAAGAGGGGAGCAAGGGGGAGTGAGGAGGGAGGAAGGGGGGAGCTGGGAAAGGGAGGTGGAGGGTTTGGGAAGGGGAGGGGGGAAAATAATAATATGAAATAAAATACAATAAATAAATAAATATTATTTATGAAATATATTAATATATTCATTTATTGAGGATATCTTCTTCTTCTTCCTCTTTCGGCTTGCTCCCGTTAGGGGTCACCACAGCGGATCAACCGTCTCCATTTCGCTCTATCCTCCACATCTTCCATTGACACTCCAACCACCCGCATGTCCGCCCTCACCGTATCCATGAACCTCTTCTTTGGCCTTCCTCTTCTCCTCCTGCCTGGCGGCTCCATCTTCAACATCCTTCTTCCGATATACTCTGCTTCCCTCCTGTGCACATGTCCAAACCATCTCAATCTCGCCTCTCTCACTTTGTCTCCAAACCGTCCGACCTGCGCTGTCCCTCTAATATACTCATTTCTTATCCTATCCATCCTCGTCACTCCCAACGAGAATCGCAGCATCTTGAACTCTGCCACCTCCAGCTCTGCTTCCTGTCTTATTGTTAGTGCCACCGCCTCCAAACCATACAACATAGATGGTCTCACTACTGTCTTATATACTTTCCCCTCCACTCTTGCAGCTACCCTTCTGTCACAAATCACTCCTGCAACTCTTCTCCACCCACTCCATCCTGCCTGCACTCTCTTTTTCACTTCTCTCCCACACTCTCCGTTACTTTGGACAGTTGATCCCAAGTATTTAAACCAATCCACCTTCCCCACCTCAACTCCTTGCAACCGCACCATACCACCACCCTCCCTCTCATTTACGCACATGTACTCCGTCTTACTCCGACTGACTATCATTCCCCTTCTCTCCAGTGCGTACCTCCACCACTCGAGGCTCGCCTCAGCCTGCTCCCTACTCTCCCGACAGATCATGATGTCATCCGCGAACATCATAGTCCATGGGGACTCCAGTCTGATCTCGTCTGTCAACCTGTCTGAAAGGGCTCAGAGTCGATCCTTGGTGCAATCCCACTTTAACCTTAAACCGGTCCGTCATTCCTACCGCACACCTCACCGCTGTCACACTGTCCTCATACATATCCTGCACGATCCTTACATACTTCTCCACCACTCCCGACTTCCTCATACAATGCCACAACTCCTCTCTTGGCACCCTATCATGAGCTTTCACTAAATCCACAAACACACAATGTAACTCCTTCTGGCCTTCCCTATACTTCTCCATCAACATTCTCAAAGCAAACATCGCATCAGTGGTGCTCTTTCCTGGCATAAACCCATATTGCTGCTCACAAATCGTCACCTCTCCTCTCAACCTCGCTTCCACTACTCTTTCCCACAACTTCATGGTGTGGCTTAACAACTTTATCCCTCTGTAATTTCCACAGCTCTGCACATCACCCTTATTCTTGAAAATCGGAACCTGTACACTTAATCTCCACTCCTCCGGCATCCTCTCACTTTCCAAGACTTTATTAAACAATCTGGTTAACAACCCCACTGCCATCTCTCCTAAGCACTTCCATGCCTCCACTGGTATACCATCTGGGCCAACCGCCTTTCCACTTTTCATCTTCTTCATAGCAGTCCCCACTTCATCCTTACTGATCCATCCCACTTCCAGATTCACTATCTCCACTTCTTCCAACCTTCCCTCTCTCATTTTCTTGATTCATCAGCTCCTCAAAGTACTCCATCCACCTTCTCAACACACTCTCCTCGCTCGTCAGCACATTCCCATTTGCGTCCTTTATCACCCTAACCTGCAGCAGATCCTTCCCAGCTCGGTCCCTCTGTCTTGCCAATCGGTATAAATCCTTTTCCCCTTCATTTCTATCCAACTTCTCATACAGCTCGTCATATGCCTTTTCCTTGGCCTTTGCCACATCTCCTTTTGCCTTTCGCCGCCACTCCTTGTACTCCTGCCTACTTTCTTCATCTCTCTGACTATCCCACTTCTTTTTCGCCAACCCCTTCTTCCTTATACTTTCCTGTACTTCCTCATTCCACCACCAAGTCTCCTTATCTTCCTTCCTCTGTCCAGATGTCACACCAAGTACCTTCCTAGCTATCTCCCTCACAACTTCTGCTGTCGTTGCCAAATCATCCCACCCATCTTTACCACATCCAACGCCTGTCTCACCTCCTCCCTAAATTTCACGCAACAGTCTTCCTCCTTCAGCTTCCACCATCTGGTCCTTGGTTCAGCCCTCACTCTCTTCCTCAACCTCACCTCTAAAGTCATCCTACAGACCACCAATCGATGCTGTCGAGTGATACTCTCCCCTGCCACCACCTTACAGTCACTAATCTCTTTCAGGTTGCATCTCCTGCTTAAGATGTAATCCACCTGTGTGCACTTTCCTCCACTCTTGTATGTCACCCTGTGTTCCTCCTTCTTCTTGAAATACGTACTTACCACTGACATTTCCATTCTTTTTGCAAACTCTACCACCATTTGCCCTTCCACATTTCTCTTGTTGAGACTGTACCTGCCCATCACCTCCTCATCCTCTTTATTCCCTTCCCCAACATGCCCATTGAAATCTGCTCCAATCACCACTCTTTCATCCTTGGATACACTCTCCACCACTTCATCTAACTCACACCAGAAATCTTCTTTATACTCCATCTCACACCCCATATGTGGGGCATATGCACTGATGACATTCATCATCACCCCTTCAATTTCCAACTTCACACTCATCACTCGGTCAGACACTCTCCTCACCTCCAATACCCTCTTGACATAATCTTCCTTCAGGATTACCCCAACACCATTTCTCCTCCCATCCACACCATGGTAGAACAGTTTGAAACCACCTCCAATGCTCCGAGCCTTACTCCCCATCCACTTGGTCTCTTGTACACACAGTATGTCCTCCTTTCTTCTCTCCATCATATCAGCCAACTCTCGCCCTTTGCCAGTCATCGTCCCAGCATTCAGAGTTCCAACTCTCACCTCCACACTTCTACCCTTTCAGATGTGATGTCAGATGTGATTCATTTATTGATGATATATATATATATATATATATATATATATATATATATATATATATATATATATATATATATATATATATATATATATATATATATATGAATAAGCATAAAAATAATTTGTTGGTGGTTGCTGGAAAACGCAGTGCAGCATGTTATAATCAGTTATTGATAACAGTTTCAATATTTGAATGACAGTTTGATAGTACAGGCATTTTAGCAGAAATATTTGGTCAACCTCACACAAATTGCAACAAAAGCAAACTCAACAGATTTTGGTTCCTGAATATGTCCTCAGTGACAGAAAAAAAGTCCTAAGGAATTCTCTGGGGGGGAAGTCCTGAAATCATGGAAATCCAATATGGCCACCACCCGGCTTCGGGGAAAATGAGAAAATTGCAAAGATTGATATTTTAATATGTAAATATATGTTTTTCTGCATTCTAATTGTTTCTAGTTATTGTCAGTATATTGATATACAAGAATAATTATAAAAAAGTGAAATGTATTGAGGGTAAAATCAAAAATTATAGCTTTTTTGTCCAAAAAGTCAATATTTTTTCCCTAAAAAATATCTTGAGTTGAGAAAGTTTGTTCATATAAGAACATATGTATCCCCAGGCATACATACTCTCTATTTCCAGATACAGGGACATTAGTACTATCCACTGGTGAAAGAATTAACACACAATATTAATTTGTTAGCACATACAATATTGACAGCACATGCATATACTCGACCCTGATGTTTGTCAGTGAACATGCACGACGCCACGGTGTCACTCCAGTAATCACCTTTGATCAGCCCCTCTGGTGGAAGGCCCTCATGATCATCAACTCGGAGCCTCTGGGAAGTGATCTGAAAGGGATTGTCCTATGCTTGGGCGGCTTCCACACAGAGATGAGTTTCCTCGGATGTATTGGACACCTCATGGGTCATCCGGGCTTCAAGAACTGAGATGGAGTTGATATATGCCCCCAATGCAGTGATTCATATGTTTAGTGGCAAGGCCATTGCCCACGCAGTTCACGCACACACAATTGTTGATGCAGCCCTCAATGCCTTGCTGCTGACATGTGCTCAATGCGCCTCTACCATGCCTACCAGAAACATCAGACGGCAATGGGAATGAAGATCCGGACTCAGCGGAAGCAGCTGCAAGGCCGCTACTTGACCAGCATACAGATCTAAGCAATAATCCAGACTTCAACGAAGCTTGTACCCTCTATGAGTCTATGAGAAGCTGATGGCTGGGACACTGTCTGTGGAAGAAGTATGCAAGTCTGACGTCTTGAAACTAATCAAAGACCACCTTCAGTAGCATGCCGAGTCTGCAAAGATATCTTCTAGAACTTCAGCGCTCTGGGTTCAGTATATGGACATGCTTGACATTCTACGCAAATACATCCGGGCAGAGCACACTGGGAACTGGGCACTACATCTACAGGCCATCCAGGAAATGCTGCCTTACCTGGCAGCCTCGGGCCACAACCTGTATGCCAAATCTGCGAGGGTGTGTCTGCAGCAGATGTCCAACCTCAAAACTCAACATCCCAATGTCCAACAACATTTTGATGAGGGGTTCCATGTGGTTCGACGAAGTTATCGCCTGTGGGCAGGTCTTTCATCTGACCTGATCATCGAACAAGTTCTGATGAGAAGTTTGAAGACCAGCGGGGGGCTCACACGAGGGCGAGAAATGACAGAGCAACAATGGCTGGTATGGCTACTATCAATGCCTGCCTGTGCAGAAATAAACCAGGCAATGCAGGAGCTCACAGGTGTGAACTACAACACTGGAGAGCAGAAGAAGGACATGACCAAGGCAAGACAATCTCATGACTGGAAGGTCACACTATCAGCTCTTCAGTATTTACAGGAACGGAATCCGTTCAGTAGTGATCCACGTCTGATGAACATTGCTACTGGAGTTCATGCACACCCCACTGTCAACGTCGATACAGAATATGCTGTAGGAGCCAAAATATTGAAATCTATGGATGGGAAAACACCTGCCGAGTACACATTTAAGAGGAAAGACCAAGTTGTCACCCTCGGCATGAAGTCATCTGTCAAGATTGATGGAGAGCAAGTCCAGGTTGACCCACAACTCCTCTTCCAGAGACTGATCACTGTTGCACAGACAGCAGAAGAACTGGAGTCGGCCTTCAAATATGAACTGTGCAGCTATCCACCAGCCCTCTTTGATTCCTCTCTTCAGCTCCGAGAAGCACACAAGCCAGTCTTTGCTGATGCCATCTGGGATCTTCTTGGATCCGATGTCCCAGCCGATATCCCCAATGATGGGCAACAGTATGTTTTGGATGGCGGGGCACTTGTTCAACACATTCCATGGTCTCGTGGATCTACATACAGAGACATATGCCACCAATACACTGATTATGTAACGAAGAAGTACAGAGATGCCATAATCGTGTTTGATGGTTATGAGAGTACCAACACGAAGGACATGACACACCAGAGATGGTCGAAAGGGAATGCTGGCATGACTGTGACATTTACAGCTGACATGCGTCTCACAATGAAGAAGGAACAGCTTCTTGCCAATAGGCAGAATAAACAGCGATTCATTTTTATGTTGAGTGAAGAGCTTCAGAAGAGGAACTGTGAGACACACCATGCCTCAGGGGATGCTGATCTCCTGATTGTACTGAGGGCCGTGCAGTCTGCTACTGTCATCAACTGTGTTAGTTGGTGATGACACAGACCTCCTCGTCCTCCTATGCCACCTTGCAAGCTTAGAATCCCATGACCTCTTCTTTTGTCCCGAGCCAAAGAATAACACGAAGAAGCCTCGCATCTGGAACATCAAGGCTACAAAGAAAATGATTGGTACAGACATATGCAAGCACATACTGTTTCTACATGCAGTTCTTGGGTGCGACACGACATCTCATCTTCATGGGATTGGAAAGGGAGCTTCCCTCAAAAAGTTCAAAGCAAACAACACATTCCCTGAGCAGGCCAAGGTTTTTGATACATATCCAGCTTCCGTATGTGATGTGGCAGATACAGGAGAAAAAACATTGGTAATAATCTACAATGGAAAGTCAACTGACACCCTGGACATCCTCCGGTATCAGCGGTACTGGGATAAGGTGGCTTCGAGCTCCTCTCACGTGCAGCCACAGACGTTACCACCAACATCAGAAGCAGCAAAGTATCACAGCCTGCACGTGTATCTGCAAATCCAAGAATGGAAGGGATGTGCAGATGAACTTCTTCCGACAGACTGGGGTTGGCAGAAGTGTGACGAGGGTTTTGTGCCACTTCAGACATCAATAGCTCCAGCTCCTGAAAAGATGTTACGTGTCATTAGGTGCAACTGCCAGGCTGAATGTAGCACCATGAGATGCACATGCAAGAAGCACAACATTGAGTGCACTCCAGCTTGTGGAAACTGCAGGGGCTCTGGCTGCACAAACACTCCATGTGACAATGATGAGGATGATGACGACATTGTCGAGTTCTAACTTTAATACGCTTGATTTTTTTCAACATGTATAGTAAGTTTATAATGGATGTAGTTTCTGAGTTGAATGCGACTTTTCATTTTCATTTAGAAACCTTTTATATAATTATTCTTGTACATCAATATACTGACCATAACTAGAAACAATTAGAATGCAGAAAAACATATATTTACATTTTAAAATATCAATCTTTACAATTTTGTCATTTTCCCTGAAGCCAGGTGGTGGCCAGATTGGATTTCCATGATTTCAGGACTTTCCCCCCCGGAGGATCCCTTTAGGACTTTTTTCTGTCACTGATGACATATTCAGGAATCAAAATCTGTTGAGTTTGCTTTTGTTGAAATTTGTGGGAGGTCATCCTACTTTTGCCTGTACTATGAGTCTATGGTTAGATGGAGGTGCTGTGTCGTGTCCATGTCTTCAAGGTGAAATGTTTATTGCTAAATACATTATCATGTAAAGTGGTGAATGATTAAAGTTAGTCACTTGTAGTAATACTTTAATGAAATAAAAGTCATAATTAAATAAGTTTGAACAAAGGCAGAGGGGAGGGAGGAGGTTTGCTGTATTGTGCAACACATTGCTGTGTTGACTGACTGTCTGGACACAACTTTGTGGTTGTGGGTCCATTGATGTTGACTAATCTACTGATGTTGACCTGCAACCGGGGTTGTGGATCCGTTGTTTGGAGAGGTTCTGGGCTAAAAGGATCGAAATCTCGGTGATAAATGGTGCCCAGCTGATGATCCGTGCAGGTGGGAAATTAGTAAATTGCTTTTAAGTTAAGATTATAACTTTAAGTAAAATAGCTTTTATAAGTACTTACTAGTACATAATATATCCGTGTTTGTGTGTTTATAAATTTGTTTGTATGTATATGTATGTACATGTGTGGATGTGAGGGGTGTTGATGTGTGTGTGCGTGTGTGTGTGTGTGTGTGTGTGTGTGTGTGTGTGTGTGTGTGTGTGTGTGTGTGTGTGTGTGTGTGTGTGTGTGTGTGTGTGACAGTACACACACAAAGACTGTCTGACTCACACTCACATTTATTATTATAGATGTTCAATGCATGCAGAAAAAGTTTTCAAATAATATTAAAGTGTTATTATTTGTCAGATTGGGACCCCATGCTTCATTTTAGTCACTCCTTTCGATGTTATGGATTACAAAGTTCTTAACATAAATGGCATATTCCACAATCAAGCATATGCATGATGCTGTTGCCTCGATTTCTGCAGACAGGTCGGTTTTCTCTTTGTTTTCTACTTCTCAAATTTTTCTCCATCTGCTCTTTTATCCCTCCATCTCTTTCCAGAACTTCCAGGTTGCGAGCATTCTTCCAGTAACCACCCCCTACCCCCTTATTCTTTCTTTTGTATGTAGTACATGGCTGTGGGTAGCACCATTCACTGAGGAGTACAGCTGTGCTGTTGAGGCAGTGCCTCCTGTAGGTTAGAGCAGTAATTTGGATTTTGTTCAGGGTTATGGCAATAGAACGCTGACTCTTCACGAAGGATGCGGTTGCATCAATAACGTCCACCAACTAATGCTACCAGGCAGAACACACTGCAGTTCAATGTCCATCCAAAGGGAGGACACACATACATTGATGCCTCACCCTTCCTGTGAAACACCAGGATTTTCTCTCATATGTACAACTCACTTTTTAACACCACTATTCCGTCCAGGACTTCAAGTTGACAGTGTATCTAACAGCACATAGGATCTTCCTCTGTACTTGTGATCTTTGTTTTCATCATAACCTCACCCCCTCCACTCCCCTCCTTCCCCACATCTCCCCCTTGATTTGCTTTCCTTCGCTCTTCTCTCTCCTCCTCCTGTTCGTTCCTCGTTATGTCCACTTCTTGTCCCACTGCACCATTGTCAGTGCATTGCCTTTTATCCCATCCGTCACCTTGCTCTTCCACTAGCCTAGCCTTGGTATACATAAAATAATTCCGCCCCATATCTGCTCAGTTCTGCTGCTGACTCCAGTCAATAGCTTCAAATTTGAAACTCAAAGCCTTTTCACAGTATCTCCTGTGTCTTCATCCATGATGTATTATAGACCCAATCTGATTGTGCTAGTTTGTCAGTCCCATGTCTGCTTGTGCCCTCATGTCAATGTGGTGCAAACTCTCCTTCTTCTGTTGTTATGCTTTTGCATGAGCCTTGACATCTGCATTGCAAATACACTGCATCACAAAATACATTGCGTTCCTGTTTTATTGTGAACTTGTTGGCCGACTGATCATCGCTGCTGAGCAAGTTCTGTATAAATAAAGAGGAGACCTTGGCTATGTGACATGTTGGAAAGTTATAGATTGTAGAAAGAACTGAGCTAATCCTCCTGAGAAAATGTGTTCCAAGTGTTATACATACTTCAAACAGAGATAGCTCTTCAGTGCATGGATGATGCATTCCATCATCCACAACTATTCATTTTCCAGGATGGCAATCCATATCTGTAGAATATGTATATATATATATATATATATATATATATATATATATATATATATATATATATATATATATATATATATATATATATATATATATATATAGTATCATGTGGGAATTGCCCCTTAGGCATGGCCAAAGGATTGGCATCTCACATGTATATGACAGATGACAACAGAAAGTTTCCTTCATGTATATGTACGACAATATAGGAAGTTCAAAACACCCATTTTGCTTTGAACTCCATGCAGCTTTATAGTCGTTTTCAAATCGTTTAAATAGCCGCCGAAGTTGCACGTGATGTGCCGCCTTAATCTCGATAGTTATCCTTTTCAGCCACCATGTAGGTTTAATACAGCAGTTCGCGTCATCGGGACTTACAATGAGGCCCTGTAAGGCTGCTTGATATAACCTCGAGTGGTTATTGATTATGGCTCTATATTGTTGGGGATTTTGCAAAGCATGAATGATAACAGGAATCATGGTGATTTTTATGAAATTAGAACACTTCTAATACATACCTGTAAATACACGTACATGCAGCAGCACGAGATGTTTGGCCATATGCGAGGGGTGGACAGTACACAGTATTAGTAAGGCCATGTGTGGCCTGACCTAAAAAGGTCATTTCTGAAAATGTCATTATTTATTTCTACAACAATTGTACTATACCTTTGAACTGAAAAGATAATCCTTATTTTATCTTTAAATGCACTTGTCTGTGATGTCACAGACTGCACTGTTCAACACCTCGTGTAACATTATCAAATAGCTTGGCAGAATGTACTGCATTATCCACACAACTCATGCAAATGCCCTTCTTGTGAGGATGTCAGGAAAAGGTATTTGGAGTTGACAAATTGAGAAGGGAAAAGACACCCTCGGAAAGACCCTGCCAAGCCCAAAGTAAAATGCTTGTTTGGGTGGATTAATTTGTACAGTGTTACAAATGGCCAACTGTCCCCGGGGCTTATAAATAATTTTTCCAAACACTGAAGTCCGCATTCCAAATGAAACAGCTCCACCATGTGCTCCTCCACCTAGACCACGTGATCTGGTTCTTGGCCAGCTTTGAGTGAACCTGCTCACTCAGGGATGATAATCGGCTTTTCCTGACAATGTCAGACCAAGTGCGTCTCAAGATTGCATCCTAATTGGTCCAAAACATAAAGCCAATGAGCATCAACTTTGAAAAGATGGCTCACACACTTGATGGGCTATAATCCAACGTTACATTTTTTGCGCACTCGCTGAACTAAATTTACTCTAATGTAAGACGTTTAACTTTGGACTTGCTCGTTATCATTTGCTTTGCGTGACAGAGCGCCACTGTTTTGGCAGCGCCCCGGGAAGCTCTCCGCGCTGCAGTGCTTTCATTATTCCACATCGCTGTCCATGCCCCAGGCCCGGCCCAGTCATTACCATCTGAGCCTCAGAGGCGAGTGCGAGCCTGGGAGCAGCTTACGAATTAGCGCGCGTGGACCATGGCCGACAGGTCGAGTGTGCCTCCAGCTTCAAAACCGGCCAAGGTGTCCTCCTTCTTTATACAGAACTTGCTCAGCAGTGATGATCGGTTGACCAAGCCTCGGAATCGTCCGCACGTCTGTGTGCAATTGGGGAATCGCTTTGGGGAAGAGCAAGGGGGGAATCAACCACAAGAAACCCTCGGACGGATTTCTGAGGACATGCCTCTGCGCTGCATCACATTCCCACCATACAGCGGGTTGGCAGTTCGTGCATGGCAGCCCTACCTATCAGCTGCAGTGCGACCTGCGGAGACGACGCTCAATGAAAGTACGTATTCCGAGTCCGCGACGTGTACAACATGTATATTGTTGTGGGTAGGGAGGGAAATAAATTTTGCATTTTGTGATGTGAGGTTAAATTTGCGATGCCTACTTGCTGTTGTGACCATGGATCTTAAAGTGTGTGCGTGTCCCTGCCTGTTTGTCCTGCAGGCCCACGGGGAATCTCTCCTGACACGTCGCTGTCTCCATTAAGTGAGAGAGACTCCCCTTCTACCAGGGAGGTGAGGCGCGAAGAGTCTGTAAACGTACAGAGGATCTCCGTATGTCCTGCCATCAACACGGGTAACGTGGCTAACATTTCGAAGGAAGAAGCGAACCACAACCTGGAGCCAGAGAAATGTGAAGAAACCGTTGACGGCGAAAAGAAAAGTGGACGCAAGAAGAAGACCCGGACGGTTTTCTCACGAAGTCAGGTGTTCCAGCTTGAATCAACCTTCGACATGAAGCGCTACCTGAGTAGCGCAGAGCGGGCTGGCCTGGCCGCATCGTTGCATCTCACTGAGACTCAGGTGAAGATCTGGTTCCAGAACCGGCGCAACAAGTGGAAACGGCAGCTGGCCGCCGAGCTGGAGGCGGCGAACCTGAGTCAAAATGCACAGAGACTCGTCCGGGTTCCCATCTTGTACCATGAGAGCCCGGCTACTCAAGCCACCAGTGGCTCCATCCCTGTGCCGTCTCGTCCTCTTCTCGCTTTCCCACACACTTTACATTACTTACATCCAGGCATATCGTCTCCCTTTTCCCTTCTCAGATCCCTGCCTAGCCTTGTTTGACTTCACGTCACTCTTTAAAACTGATGTCTTGTCTAAGCCTGCCTGCTGCGCTCACTCTGCGTGGCTGACGAACTCGTAAAATATTACTGTGGCTTGTATCGTATATGCATTGTGTCTGTGTGTGTGTATATGTATACATGTATACACACACACACACACACACACACACACTTAACTCACTATACCTTTAGATTTGGTTTTAAAAAAAAATCGTATCTGTAGCTGGAAAGGGCAGTGTATAGATAGAAATGCTAATTGTTTTATAACGTTTTTGATATATAATGTTTACCCTACACATATATGATTTGTTCGAAACTAATATTTAATTTACTTTCGACACTTAATTTTGTTTCCGACATATGCTTTACATGAATTCTTTCATCATACACACATACACACACACAAAGGTGGATACTTTGTGAGACCTAGGAAGGCTCCGTTCCACATTCTGAAACTTGCATATAGAATTAAGAACTAACGACACACACACACACACACACACACACACACACACACACACACACACACACACACACACACACACACACACACACACACACACACACACACACACACACACACACACACACACACACACACACACACACACACACACACACACTGTATATGTATACATTTTGGTTTATCTGTCACTTTCTCCACGTTCCGAGTGATATTGTAAGACATTTCATGGACTGTTTATAGTTATAAATATAAAGCACGATTATTACTTGTGCGTGCGCTTTTGCTGAGAGTAATTAAAAAAATGAAAAGAAAGAGAGAAAAGCGTTTTTTTTAATATGAGGTATCTTTGACATTTATCCTCTCTTCTCATGTTCTTTGAAATAACACCTCCTCATAAGCATACTGTGTAAGTGCATATGACTACACATTGGGTATGCGAACGGGAGATCTGTGCTGGTCTTTTTATCCGCTAATTCGTAAATGCATCTTCGCTATTTCAGTTGATCGTATGTTTTCAGAGAAATTATATTATAACTCACCACTAAATTGATGCAGCGCATTATACACAGAGCTCACAAACTGTAATATTTGCATTTCATATTTTATTTTTCCCTCCTTCAAAACATATCTTCAATTTGGTCAATAATTTAGGGTCGGATAGCAATGACTCTGTTGCTCAGTATTCTCATAACAAATACTATAAGTACGTGTACACAGAGTGAAGTCGAAGTATGCGTTTCGTGGAAGTATTTTTTTTTTACAGTATATTACAGTACATGCATTTCGTTTTCCTCATTTAGAAACACTATTAAATATATGTAGTTGAGACCCCAGGCTGTTTATAATCTTACAAATAACATTATGAGCAATCGGAATGTCTCATCTGCATCGCAGGAGGGTACCAAGTGTAAAGTATACAAATTAGGTAAATACTAATATACGAGGCAACGTACACAATTACGGGAAAAAGTAAATCAGAAAAAGCCACAAAAACGTTAAATATTCAATGGTTTTCATAAGCAACCACTCTTTTTGTAATCGATTGATGATTAGACTCCTCGCTTTTGTTAATGAAGTGTGCCGAAAATATTTTGTTTCGGATTCAGTATTGTTAAGTGTCTGGTCGAAACATGAAGGTTTGATCATTCAATCAGATGGTTTATAAAACGTTGCATAAAATAGCAGTTGAGAAACATTCACAGAGGAAATATTGATGAAACAACAATTTGGTTTGTCACTTGTTGAATTTAAATATCACGTCACAGACTTACCGATCAACCTGTGATACAAGAACGTTTTATTACGAACTTTGCTCTTAACCGTGCAAATTGCACTGCATTTGAAGTAGCGCAGTATGCATTAGGCATAAAACGCATTGAAGGGGTGAATGCAAAGTGAATATAAAATCTTACTTCGTGTTTAAGTCATTTTTTAACGTTATATATAAATATATAAAGGAAGGGTGTTTCAATAGTTGTACAAACTATATATATATATATGAGATGCGCCCAATTTAGTCCAATACATGCCAAGTGTAACGAATGTGCAGTATGTATAATTAACCATTGCATTTATATCTTTACTAAATTATATTGATCCATGAAAAGGTTCGCGTGTCTTGGGTTTTTGAACACCTCTCGTGTACTTCAGGAATCTTGGAGTGCTTAGAGAAAGTGGTGAGCGGAAGAGGTTGAGGGAGGGGTGAGGGTGGCTTGGGGAGCAAGGGGGAGTGGTGAGGACGATGACGGGCGGGGGTGTTTTCAAATATTCCGGGGACGAGACGTGACCTTGCTTGGGCTCTTCGGACGGTTCTACAGAAAGATCAGCCAACGCGCATTAGCTTGGTTGAAAAAAGAAGGAAAAACCCTGTGATCGATCGCAATCAATAATAATGATCCTTTGCATTGCCAAAACCCTTCCAAATTAATCATTTAATGACTAATGTGCCATTAGTACAGGTTTTAATTGGTGGATCAATATGCTCCTGCTGCAGCATGAGCACACGTGGGAAATTGTATTTGAAACCGCCGGATCCGTCTGGAATCCGTCTCGGACTTAGCGACGATTAAACCAAAAGCAATATGATAATCGATTATACAATTTATGAAATATATAACTGCACACGTCTGCAAACAATTGTTAGAAGTACAAC
The DNA here is from genome assembly GCF_056783735.1 of Eptatretus burgeri. Taxonomy (NCBI): domain Eukaryota; kingdom Metazoa; phylum Chordata; class Myxini; order Myxiniformes; family Myxinidae; genus Eptatretus; species Eptatretus burgeri. Next base: position 53,651,678 of record NC_140972.1, on the reverse strand, counting down.
TCGAGAACAAGTATGTCCTGGAAAGTATGAGATTTAAACGATGAGGCTTGCTCACCATTGTGTGATTAACGAGATTTCAGAGTTAAGTCAATCCAACCATTTCCAGGGCAAAGGTCAAAAGTTTCCCACTACATTGCCTTTACATTTGAATCACTCCCCTCACTCCATGCTAACATTGCATATATATATATATATATATATATATATATATATATTTTACATTGTATATATTTTTTCCTTCTGTACATAATTAAGGGCGAACGTGCCATTCACTCCTCGTAGCCTGCAGGTTATAAAATACAGTAGTTCCAAATATGCGAGTCTCATTTCCCTTGTTCGTTCCCAATTTCGATGATATTGCACGAAACGTTCACACAAAATTTGCAGAGATGCACAAGTTTGGCGAAAGCACAACGTTCCTTGGACTGCATTTCCTTTGAGTTAAATGCTGGTGCTTAACCCACTATTAACTGCAGGCAATCTGTTTCAGCGACACCTACCGGTCAGCAATAATAGGAACACTATGTCATTCCCAAAAGGCTATGCGCAGTACAACCTCAATCATTTGGCCCATTGGAAATACATGAGACATAAAGAGAAGGCTGGATTTTAGAGCCATAAAAGCTTTACAAAGACTGCTCTGAAATAGCATGCATTGGAGTTCTTTAGGAGGGCAAGGGGAATGCATTTCAATTGAACTTCAATGCGAATTTTTGGGTCAAAATTAAACTGTATGATTTGGTGAGATTTCGCACACACACACACACACACACACACACACACACACACACACACACACACACACACACACACACACACACACACACACACACACACACACACACACACACACACACACACACACACACACACACACACACACACACACACACACACACACACACACACACACACACTTTAATGTGGTTTGGATTATCCATTGCCATAGAAATAAAAGCACAGCCAAGCAATGAATAGAACTGAACTCGGTTCTCCAATTTGGTATAAACAAGAATGAGCAGAGTCAGTCTTTGGTGCTCGACACATATATTATATATATATATATATATATATATATATATATATATATATATATATATATATATATATTAGTAAATATGTCAAAACATTTTAATATTTGCACGTTTGTATGCATCTTGAACACTGGACCACTTTTTCAACTGCATGTGATGTAGCTCCTCCAAGAAGCTTTCATCTAAGTTCTATTAACAGAAACATAGGTTGCAGAGCAATGCTGATTGAAACAGTTTAAATTTTAATTGTGTTTTTAATTTGACAAATAGTCCCCTCCAAAAAGTGTCGTTACACGTTGTGCGGGGAACTGTCGATTTTCTTAATTCATCCCAGAGGAGCGAATAAGTCTATCAATCGAGTAAATTGGATAGCCATTAGCGCCCTTTGGTTTACGCGTCTCTTGGTGTTAATTGGAACTTGATGGATCGCCGCCCTCTTGATGGGATCTGCCGATGTAATCTTGCCGTCGCCCGTCTCACAATAAATTACGCGATTTATTTTCTCAACTATAAAGCGTAAATCCCGCCTGGGGTGCATGGTTGTTGGGAATCGGGTTCTAAGAACCCATCTTCGAGTACCATTCGTAGGGAGCGGCGACCGCATTCACTGAAGGAAAATCGAAATATAATCAACGTTTATGGTTAGGAAAAATACGGGCACCATTTTCTGTTGTAATTCCGCCTATTTTCCCCCGGTGTGGGGACATACATCATAATATAAAGGGCACGATGTGAGATGGCCTTTAATATTTATCGGTCGTTGATTCTCGATTCCTACTTGTTTATGACTTCATCTATCATCTCGGACTGTAACCTTTTTCTATTTCCCAAGAATTTTATCAGGCAAGCAAAGTTTCGTTTCTCCCAGAAATGCCATTTCACCTTTATACCGTAGATATTGATGGATATTGGAGAAGAAAAAGGAAAATACATTCTTTAAAGACATCCACGTCATTATTGAGAGAGGGCTTTCCAACTCGGTCTGCAGGATGTTCATAAAGTTCTGGGAATGAGATACTTCACAATCATCCAAGAAACACAAAGACGATTATATAATGAGGCATTTATACATCATTATATATCGA